>NC_136493.1:26047680-26122680 GCF_053919585.1 Euprymna scolopes
CGCAATTAATTTGATGAGTCATTCTAACAATAATGAGATGGAACCTTTACTTGAAATATTCATCATTCCCTGAACAAATAACAAGAGAGCCGCCCGAAGAGAAAAGATTCAAATCATACAATATTCCTGATAAGAATTGTCCACCATTGTTTTCGCAGTAATAAGTTATCTTTCTTCTTCTTCTTCTTCTTCTTCTTCTTCTTCTTCTTCTTCTTCTTCTTCTTCTTCTTCTAGGCGGAGAACTGATTTAACATCGTTGCATATATTTATATTTATATTTGATCATGTTCTTCTCTCTTGGCAAGCCCTGTGCGGTGAGAATGGTAGTCGTGCCAAGGGTTAGCTGTGTATTTGTAACATGCTTACATATTTATATGTATAAACTAATTAAACGATCGTTATGAAGTTTAGAACATAGCTGCAAAGAGGTTCAATATTGGGTTATATTTACTTTATTTTTTACAAGCCCGAAGGACACTCGAGGGCAAGAGTCAAGTGATCGTTGAGACAATATCGTAATGATCGGTTGTGGTGGAAATTGGATACAATTTGATTATTTAGGAGAACGACTCAATAAGTATATATAATCAGTTTTTTCAGCGATGCTCTCAAAGATAGCAACTCTATGCGGATGGTAGAGGGAAATATGAATGCTGTGCTGTGAGTAAGCGCTATTCGGAAGCAGATGTATGACAATTTACGGTCTTCTTTGGAGATGTCCCTGCTACAAATGAATCCATCCCTAATGTAGACACATTCCATGTTCATGGCGATATTGAGTGCCAAGTTTGGATGTCAACTTAGAATAACCTTTAGCAGAGAAATCGTGAAATTGTTGGGGAAATGCCGGTTTCGCACCATAAAAACAGATTAGGTTTGGCTCATAATCTATCATGTTAACAAGAAAGTTCTTGCGGTTTTTAATTTTTAAATTCAGATAAACGTATCTCGGCTCGAATAAAAATTTATTGATCGAAATAAGCACCATCAGAATCAACACACTTTTGACAAGGCAAAACAAATGTATTTTACACAGAAAGTTTTCGAGATGCTTTAAAAAGTGTTAGTCGGTAGGTGAGAGGTCTCGAGAGTATGGCAGGTGAGGCAGAGTTTCGTAGTCCAATTCATTCAACTTTTGCAGAATCGGTTTAGCAACGTGCGGTCAACTATCATATATGGAAGAGAATTGGGCTTTTTTATGTTAACTAATGTTGTTGTCGGAGTTTCTGATGCATTCCATCCATTTGTTGAAAGTACTTCTCCGTTGCATTAAAAAAAAACTGTAATGGATGAGACCGGTTGTAGACCGCCAAACAGTCAGCATGACCTGTTTCTTTTTTTTTTTTTTTTTGCAACTCTGGTTTCGAGAAGTGTCGTGGAGCTTTTTCTGCATCTAACCATTTGAACTGAGCGTCACCGGTTGTCGTAAAGAACTTATTTTTCATCGCAAGTCACAACCCAATCGAGAAACGGGTCGTTCTTGCTGCATAAAAGGAGGGAAGATGACACGTTTCTTTTGGTTGCCGTTCAATTTGTGACGAACCAATTTATCAATTTTTTTTGTCTTTCAAATCTCTCTCAAGTGGTTGGAAATCGCCGTATACGTTACATATAATTCAGAAGCAAGTTCTCGAACAGTTGTGCGTAGATTGGCGTCAACTAAGGCTCTCTATTGATCGTTGTCAACATCTGATGGCCGACCATTACGTTCAACATCTTCAAGACTTGTTGCCGCGACGAAATTTCTTACATCATCATTGTTATGTGCGTTCAGTAGTGGTTCCTGGGCCAAAGGCTTCGTTGATATCGTGAGCTGTTTCAGCAATTTTTTCGGCCTAGCTTGAATTAAACTAAGAAAACTGTGCAAATTTGCTTTTATTTCATCTTGTATTCAACATTCTGAAAAAACGATATAATTGTTTTAAAGCGATTATAATTTAAACAATTAGATAGAGCGAAAAATGCCCTTTTAAATGCTAAATAAAGCAAAGATGTTACAACGAAAACTTATTTTAAAATTCATCGCTTGAAATCAAAATTAAAAAATTCCTCAAGAACTTTTTTCTCAACTCAATAATAATCGATAAAGAATTGTTTCTATAATAATAAATACATAATTTGCATGAATTAAAATATCATATTTAAGCGTATTTTACGACCGGGCAACGTCGGGCGGCCTGTTAATTGGATTTCAAGCTCTGGAATGTTTCAGTGTGGACCGTTGTTGGAGAAGGAAACTTGGTAGTGTACGTCTATGTTGGAAGTTGGTGTTCTGCGTTTACTCGTGTGTTATTTGTTAAAATTTTTCATAGCGAGGTTGAAGAGTTTGTGGACGAGTTCAGCAGAGTTGTTTTTAGCAAGGCAGAGAGAGAGAGAGAGAGAGAGAGAGAGAGAGAGAAAGAGGGAGAGGGAGAAAAGAGAGAGGAAAGAGAGAAAAAGAGTTAATGAATAAAGAAAGAAAACTTTTGAAGACTGATATGGTAATGAGACCCCACCAAAAATATTGTAGGGTCCAAGTTTCATTCACTAAATGGCAATACAGCAATCCCAGTATTTTGCATCTGCTGATAGAACCGGCCTCCTTGGCGGTTAATCCAAGGTTTAGGTTCCTGTCTATTTTACTTGGCAGTAATTTGTAATTAACTCACCAAGCGATATACGATAACATTACACCAGGTAAAACCCTCAGTGATCAGACCATTCCTGTTGGTTTTGTGGCGGGAGTTTAGTTCTGTGCAATTTTAGGAGGTCCACCCTTCTAGAGTTTGCCTTTTCTCTTGGAGAAGGTAGTAGTGTATTGCTAATCACCTGAGGCGCCCTTGCCGGGAATGCCGACGGGGCTGTCCAGGCACTTTTTGCAGGTCAAAGTGCCCCTCCTCTCAATCACACTTTCCGACCCTGGTATCTAAGTTCTTGCAGTGGAAGAGAACTAAACGGACCCAATTATTGACATGGCAACAAGACAGAAATGAAATTAAGACTTTCCAACTATCAAATACACAGCATTTTCGTCCCCTCTTTGTCAGAAATGTCGCTTAGAGTAGATCAGGACTGATGGACAAAATAGGGAAAGTTAGTTTTACGAAGCTACCGAAAATGCATCTACAATGCCTTTTCTACTCTCCTTTGAAAAAAAAAACTAGGTATTGTACTTGTGTAAGTAGTCTTAAATTTATTTAAGGGAAATTAAGAGATAAGTCTATCTCCTCTTGTGACTCGTGGCCTGAATGAGATTTTTCATCAGGAAAATATATATATATTTCGGTTTAAAAGTGGTTTTGAATATTAGAGCGTATTTCTCATACTGGCAACATGTAAATTTTAACGTAGTCGTGTAGTTGAACACAGCGAGAAAATAGAAAACAAAATACCAGCATATTGGTATGAATTAAGTGTGAATCTAAAAAAGTTCGACCCATAGATAGATAGATAGATAGATAGATAGTGAGTGAGTTAGTGAGTGAGTGAAGATATATATATATATTTATATATATATATTTTATATATATATATATATATATATATATATATATATATATATATATATATATATATATATATATATATATACTAGCAAAAATACCCGTCGTTGACTGGGTTCAAAAACAGCCTACAGAAAATGGACTCTGATTTATGAAAGTATGATAGGTTATGAAAAGGAAGGGTTGTAAAGAGATAGCTTCGAATTTGGGGGTATCAAAACCAAAGCAAAATATGATGAAAGTAAAAATAAAATAGATAAACCCCATGATTTATTATGCCATACCTGTTCACACTGAAACACTTATCACAATATTCTGTGGATCTATATTAAAAAACCTTGTTAAACTTTGTGACATATTTCCATTCTATGGAGGTCAGGCGCGAACGAACACCCCATAATTTTATTATACCATATTTCTTCAAACTGAAACATAATTATCAAAGTATACTTACGCAGATAGATATGAAAAGTCTTTATAAAAGTGTGTGCCGATTTCATTCTATGGAGGCCAGGCGCGAATGCAGACCCCACAATTTTATTATACCATCCCTATTAAAGTTGAAACATACAAAGTATTATTATGTACATCTATATCAAAAACACTTGTAAACGTTTTTTTTTTATTTTTATATTTTTATTTCCATACTTTGTGGACCAGGCGCATACGCAGACACTACAATTTTAATGAATCATCATTATGCCAGATCAAACATACCCATTCCTGTGTCTCGATACATCTTGTATCATTATATGTGATCAGTTTTCTATAATAGTCAACCATATAGGAGCCTATTCGTTACCAGACACACACACAGACATTCAGCTTTATATTATAGATATATATTGTATTTTGTGTACAGAAAGTTGTTAGATGAGTCAAGTCATTGGTACCGTCGGTTTCAATCCCGATAATTAGGACCGTTTAAGATATCCATATGAAGCTTTCTTCAGCCAATACTCATCATAAATATAGATAGATAGATAGATAGATAGATAGAGCGACAGAAGAGACAGAAGAAAGAGAAGAGATAGATAGATAGATAGATAGATAGATAGATAGATAGATAGATAAAGGAGAGAAAGAAGAGGTAGATAGATAGATAGATAGATAGATAGATGACAGAGATGGCTTAATTCAGGGTCAGACGGGGGGTAAGGATTCCAATACTTAGAGGTGATTGAAATGTTATGGACAAGGCGCATTAAATAGGTGAAAGCGGGGAAGTACTAGACTCTTGACTGGAGAAGAATTATGCCGGCAACGAAACATCTTTATACATATCTAGAAAATCCGTGGACTGGAAACGGTTTTGCATATTAGAGAAAATTTCATATACTGACAAGTAGATTTTAATTTGATCGCGTAAATTGAAACAGTTTTTGGCGAGAAAGATTTATGCAAAGTGAATAAAAAAAAATGAATGGAAGTTTTTAGTGAAGATTCCCACAACCCCGATTTTTCTGACGGGTTTACAACAGATCCTAAATACTTTACACGGCATAATCACGTTGACACATCGGTTCCCGTTAGATCACCGTTGAGTCTGGCCAGTACAAGATGTGTGACCATTTGGGAATACTATGCGTTGTATGTATTTAGGTATGCGGGTATATACAATACCCGAATTTAGGAAAACTCGCTCCGGAAAATTGGTCTTCGGAAAACGGGTCTCCGGAAAACTTGTACCCGGAATACTCGACCCCGGAAAACTCGTCCCCTTTTACTAAGTAGGAAAACTGGTCCCTTATTGAATGAATATCGATCGAAAACACATTTTATGACCGTTCCTGAAGGAGATAGTGTCTTTAAAAGAGAATACACATCCCATAATATTTTTACAAAATATTTTTACTTGTTTACTGTTGTTTTAAAAAAATTAAATTAATTTTTCTAAGTTTTCGTTTTCTACTTAGCTTTGAAAGTTTTTGGTCTTTCAACTTATTTTAAAGAGTTTATTTAGTTAAAAAAAAAAGTAATGCCGAGTGTTACTTATGAACAAAAATGTCCGACATAAGAAGAGGATCACGTCTAAGGAGGATAATCGCTCAAAAATAGAAAATTAAAGAAAATATTAAGGTAGATATAGTTTTAAAACGAGCCCCCCCCCTCCAAAAGAAAATAAATTTGTATATTTTTAGGTAATAATGCACATCCCATAATATTTTTAAAAATATTTTTGCATGTTTATTGTTTTAAAAATTTAAATTGATTTTTCTAAGTTTTCGTTTTCTACCTAGCTTTGTATATTTGTTGGCGTTTAAACTTATTTTAAAGAGTTTATTTAGTTAAAAAGAAATAACAAGTTATGCGGCACTCGACATTACTTAGTAAATAATTTTTAACAAAAAAATGTCCGAAAATTAAAGAAAATACTGAGGTAGATATAGTTTTAAAACGAGCCCTTACCCCTCCAAAAGAAAATAAATTTGTATATTTTTAAGTAATGTCCAAGACCACTGCTTGGAAAAAAATCAAGCTACCAGAAGTGGATACAGTTGATTATGTAACGAAACTGAACGGAAGACACGAAAAACGAAACCATATATTTATTAAAAACATACTTTACTTTTTAATATTTCTTGTGTTATTACGAAACAAACAAACAAAAAAGAAAATACTTTTTGTATTATCAAATAATAAAACAAATATTTTATTTAGAAAAATTGGTTCTTCACGAGAAACGTGGACCTTGCATAAACAGTGTTTTTATTTAATGATTGCTCCTCCAAAGCGCATGCGCAAAAGGTTTTTTTTTTTTTGTTTATTTAATCACAAAAATATTTTGAAGGTACTATTTGAGGCCAAAAAATGGGAGGGGAGGGGCAAAAACATTATTTGAATATGTATGAAAAAATAATTTAACAAAAAAATAATATTTATTGAAGAAAATAATAAAAAATTAAAATAAAATGAAATAAAAATAAAATAAAAACAAGCACTAAATTAAAAAAAAATAAACTTGATCACGGACACTTTGATATTATTGTAGCTTTTTTGTTAAAACTGCAAAAGTATTTATCTAAGCTAACACGAACGCCTGGCAAAGCCCGGTCGTAAAGTACGCTTAAATATGATATTTTAATTCTTGCAGATTTCGTATATATTATAATAGAGTTAATGTTCTATCCATTTTTATATATTATAAAGTTGCGATTTCAAATATATATATATATATATATATATATATATATATATATATATATATATATATATATATATATATCCATAACTATTATATATATATATATATATATATATATATATCCATATAACTTGGGAGCATTAGCTTGAATCGAAACCGAAATAAAAACTTATGAAAATATATATATATATATATATATATATATATATAACTTGAGTTCCTTCAGCCATAATCGAAACCGAAACCAAAACTATGAAGAAGTCTTGATAAAATTATTTATAAAAAAATAGATGACTTAAGTGTCATCAGTTATAATCGAAACCGAAACCAAAACTTATGAAGAATTCTTGGTAAAATTATTTATACAAGAAATGGAAGTACATAACAATTAAACGACAGAGTAAGCTTAACAAGGAAAATAACACACGCGTTATCGTATTAATATGTAGATAATAAGGTGTCAAAATTTTGTCAGCATTTTAAATAGACAAAATTTTCGAGTACGGGTTGACATTTCTTTATTCTTCTGAGCCCTTCTTTCTCTTAATGGCACCTTGTTTCATTGCAAGTAATAAAATGAACTGTCTTCATTTCGTTGAATTGCAGCTTTCCAAAAACATGCATTTTGTAACGTAAAGTTGAACTAGAAGAATGCATGTCCAAGACATGCAAAATGAATTATTCAAATAAAACAGAGCAGCAGTATCTCTAGAATCCTTATTCCAATAAATCCATTATATCATTTTTAAAATGTCTAAAACTTGCAGCTTAACGGATCTTAAGAGGAAATTGTGATTAAACGAATCTTGCTCATTTCATGTCTAATGGCTATAGATCAAATTCAAAAGAAAATTCGGTACTTTTATAGTTTAATCAAGACATTAAAAAATGAAAATATCTAAAAAAAAAAAAAAAAAAAAAAGGTTATATTGTACGTATCCGTTATGGAACGAAGTCCTCCGAAAAAAATTCATTTCATTTCATCAAGTAGTTTTTTTACAGCAAAAAAACAAATTGTTATGATACCAAGCAAAAGGTTCGATTTTTAAGTAGAAAAGCTAGTTATTAAAGATGGGATGGGAGTGTCGGCGCTAAATTGAGTTATTTCCACGTGGCGTGTTCAAAAAGTTCCAACATGGCTGACTTTAACGTGCTCTCATAAACATGTGTTTTCCCACTGTAAAAAAAAAAAAAAAAAAAAACTACTCGATCAAATTAAATGAAATTTTTTTTTTCGGAGATCTTCAGTCCAAAACGGATACGTACAATATAACCTTTCTTCGATATTTTCATTTCTCAATGTCTTGATTAAACTGTACAAGTACCGAAATTTCAAATATTTATATTTTGACATGAGATGAATATCATACCCTCTAAACTTAAAATAATAATGATCATATCATACCCTCTAAACACCCTTAAAAATACCCAAAAGAAAATTAAATATATAATTTATGTTTTCCTATCCTCGGTTATACCGATTGCGCAATGACATAAGCATTCTCATGCCAGTTTTCTAAGCCTTACAACTTCCGTGCTTGGTCATGATAAATTGGAAGCCAGTGTTTTTATATGTGGTACCATCACTAGAAGATTGCCTTGCAGAACCGATGGGCTTGCTCTATCGAGTTTGGTTTTTCATCAGAGTTTTATTTCTCATAGATTACTTGCCTTCACGACGACTGAAGAGTTTCATCTCCTATATGGTCACCCTCTGTAACATCAGATGGAGGTTAACAAGTGCTACACTTTGCCCAAGGGTGACTTGCAGGTCAATGTGCCCCTCCTCGGGGACGCTGAGAGCACTTCCGGAAACGCAAATGCATTGCCAACAATGGCCGCCATTTGCTTGAAAACGCATTAAAACTTATTTTTATTCATTATATGGAGAAATGATACTTACATTTTTAGCTTCTTTTTCATGTTCATTCCTAATGTAAGATAATTGAAGATTGCATCCAATATTATTTACAACTATATAAAAGCGAGCATTGGTTATATAAACTGATATGTTAATTCAAAATGATTTCAATAAAAATAAATTATTTTAAGTAAATTTTATGACACCATTAAAAATTTCACCCGATTCCATGATTTCAATTATCGTTTACAGGGGAGGATACAGTTTCAAGCAAAGATCAATACAAAGATTAAAAAAAAAATTTTTTATTATTAACGGTTTTACAATAATATCATGGACTTTGTGTTTGTACTGGGCTTCCATAAGCAAAGGTAACACCTTATTTAAGTTTAGACATTAAAAAACATAAATAAGAATGGTAATATACAGTTCAGAGCTGGAAAACTTAATACACAAGGTTCTTATTACTTACCGGGCGATGCTTGATGTGCCGAAATAAATAATTGTCCGTTTGTAATTCTTTATGTGCGCACCGTGTCTATCATTATTTCTTCTTATATCTGTGAACCATCTTTGCACAGACACATGGTGGCCGTTTTCCTTAGCATAAAGGCCCCCTAATAATCTTTGCATGTAATGACTCGCAGTCAACAAATGAATATTATGCTATCAAAATCATCATCTGCCCAGTAGTCTTAATGACTGCTGGGGCACCAAATGTGACCTGTAAGCCAGCTTTCTCCAATACGACTGTTGTTACATCTGGGCAGGAGCTGCTCAGAGCACCCTATCCTGCCTTGACAGAATTCAAAACCGATTTCGTAATCTAGCAGGCGATGTCCTTTTCTCTGCAGCGTCTTTCCCCATAGAAGAGACGTTGCTACCCTGTCTCTTCTGTATCATTGTTTTTGTGGCAAGTGTTCGTCTGAGCTCCAATCTATGGTTCTTTCCTTGCCAATCTTTCACACAAACACGCGCGTGCGCACACACAAAAACACTCGTCAACCCAAATCACTATCAATAAATTCCCTCTCTCTCTATTGGTTCATAAACCTAAACGTAGATTCCATTAACAAAGCTTTTTTCTTAGAACTTCCCGTCTATTGAACTCTGTCCCAGTGGTCTGCTTTCCAGATGACTGCGATATTGTCACCTTCGGGTCCGATGTGAGCAGGTTCTTGTTGAGCCGTCGTCGTAAATAATCTGATTATACAAAATTTCTACCACAAACGATTACTATGCTACTGCCCCAATGACTACAATACACACATTGACCCTTATCCTCGAGTGGCCTCCGGTTCTTCATACGTGGTAACCCTTTTGTAAATAAAACATCTCTAGACCTTCTGCTTTTTTTGAGCATGCTACTCAGCGCCCATTCTACCCACTCTTGGATGTTGTTCACTCATTTCTTTGCGGTTGTGAGTAGATCCTCGTATCCTATAATATACTAAATCATAAATATTTCTTTTTCATTATTATATTTTTTTTTTTGCTCTACAGCAAGTGTTTTCGTGTTAAACATCAATTCCGTTACGAGCATCGATACAATAAATTTACAGGATGTCCTAAACTGGCAAAAATCCGTGACTAAGATCGCTGGAAAAACGTTTGAATTATTCCAGAAGGTATCTCACGCCTGACACAATCGTCTACGTGTATAAGGGCCAGATACGTCTTAAGGTGGAGTACTGTTACCACATCTTGGAAGGTCCTGCTGAACGTATCGTTTCATGCATTGGTAAAGTACAAAACCGATTTCGAAATCTACTGAGCGATACCCTTTTCTCTTCCACATTTCTTTCTTACAGATAAGACATTGATGAACTTTATCTACTCTATCGTTATTTTCATGACTAGTGCTCGACCGAGTTTCAATCTCTGTTAATCACCCTGTAAAAATTTCATAAAATAACCCGTCTAACTACAACAACTGCCAATAATTTTCCTTCTTTCTCACTATGTCTAAATCTAAACAAACTTCCATGAACAATGTTTCTTCCATATAATTGTCTGTCTGTGGAAAACAATATCGTATGGCTGCTTCCCAGTTGACTGCAACATAGTCGGTTTCAAGTTCAATGTAAACAAATTCTTGTCGAGCCGTCCTCTTAAATAATTAAATTCTGCCTAATCACCACAATTATTACCAACCGTCACGGTGTTGTTTCACTGTTCATCTAAAAATTATTAAACTTTTATTCTCAAGTAGCCTTTCGGCCTTCATAAATGGTGACGCCATAGTAAAAGTTTATTTAATCCGTAAAAAAAGGCGGTAAACATGTTTTTATGAAAAAAAAACAAAACAAAAAAAACAAAACAGTTGAACTATATAAAATTCAAATCAAATATTATTTTGAATTACTCTCATCTTGAGTGTTATTCTCAAAATGGTTTGGCCAATGTAACTCTCCGACCTTCTTCGGGTGTATCTTGTGGAACTCGGGAATCTTTCTGACGAGCTCGGGAATCTGCACGGAATTTCGAACGCAACTTTTTATTTAATTTATGGGGGGGGTGAGGGGTAGCATGGCTTCTCCAGAAGAGTGCCACTTACAACTGAATTTTATCAAGTACTTTATCCATCCGATAGGATACATCTGAAGAAGGTCGGAGGTTACATCGACAAGAACTTTGTAAAAATAACACCAAAAGTGAGAACAGTAGTCTGAATAATTCAAATAATGCGAATTATTAATTCTCAACGCCCAAATTTCAGAAACATTATATCAAATTAAAATTTCAGAAACATTATATTAAATTAAAATTTCAGAAACATTATATCAAATTAAAATTTCAGAAACATCATATCAAATTAAAATTTCAGAAACATCATATCAAATTACAATTTCAGAAACATTATATCAAATTAAAATTTCAGAAACATCATATCAAATTAAAATTTCAGAAACATCATATCAAATTAACATTTCAGAAACATCATATCAAATTAAAATTTCAGAAACATTATATCAAATTAAAATTTCAGAAACATCATATCAAATTAACATTTCAGAAACATTATATCAAATTAAAATTTCAGAAACATTATATCAAATTAAAATTTCAGAAACATTATATCAAATTAAAATTTCAGAAACATCATATCAAATTAAAATTTCAGAAACATCATATCAAATTAAAATTTCAGAAACATTATATCAAATAAAAATTTCAGAAACATCATATGAAATTAAAATTTCAGAAACATTATATCAAATTAAAATTTCAGTAACATTATATCAAATTAAAATTTCAGAAACATCATATCAAATTAAAATTTCAGAAACATTATATCAAATAAAAATTTCAGAAACATCATATCAAATTAAAATTTCAGAAACAGTATATCAAATTAAAATTTCAGAAACATCATATCAAAGTAAAATTTCAGAAGCATTATATCAAATTAAAATTTGAGAAACATAATATCAAATTAAAATTTCAGAAACATCATATCAAATTAACATTTCAGAAACATTATATCAAATTAAAATTTCAGAAACATCATATCAAATTAAAATTTCAGAAACATCATATCAAATTACAATTTCAGAAACATTATATCAAATTAAAATTTCAGAAACATCATATCAAATTAAAATTTCAGAAACATCATATCAAATTAAAATTTCAGAAACATCATATGGAATTAAAATTTCAGAAACATTATATCAAATTAAAATTTCAGTAACATTATATCAAATTAAAATTTCAGAAACATTATATCAAATTAAAATTTCAAAAACATTATATCAAATTAAAATTTCAGAAACATCATATCAAATTAAAATTTCAGAAACATCATATCAAATTAAAATTTCAGAAACATTATATCAAATAAAAATTTCAGAAACATCATATGAAATTAAAATTTCAGAAACATTATATCAAATTAAAATTTCAGAAACATCATATCAAATTAACATTTCAGAAACATTATATCAAATTAAAATTTCAGAAACATCATATCAAATTAAAATTTCAGAAACATTATATCAAATTAAAATTTCAGAAACATCGTATCAAATTAAAATTTCAGAAACAGTATATCAAATTAAAATTTCAGAAACATCATATCAAATTAAAATTTCAGAAGCATTATATCAAATTAAAATTTCAGAAACATCATATCAAATTAAAATTTCAGAAACATCATATCAAATTAACATTTCAGAAACATTATATCAAATTAAAATTTCAGAAACATCATATCAAATTAAAATTTCAGAAACATCATATCAAATTACAATTTCAGAAACATTATATCAAATTAAAATTTCAGAAACATCATATCAAATTAAAATTTCAGAAACATCATATCAAATTAACATTTCAGAAACATCATATCAAATTAAAATTTCAGAAACATTATATCAAATTAAAATTTCAGAAACATCATATCAAATTAAAATTTCAGAAACATCATATCAAATTACAATTTCAGAAACATTATATCAAATTACAATTTCAGAAACATCATATCAAATTAAAATTTCAGAAACATCATATCAAATTAACATTTCAGAAACATCATATCAAATTAAAATTTCAGAAACATTATATCAAATTAAAATTTCAGAAACATCATATCAAATTAACATTTCAGAAACATTATATCAAATTAAAATTTCAGAAACATTATATCAAATTAAAATTTCAAAAACATTATATCAAATTAAAATTTCACAAACATCATATCAAATTAAAATTTCAGAAACATTATATCAAATAAAAATTTCAGAAACATCATATGAAATTAAAATTTCAGAAACATTATATCAAATTAAAATTTCAGTAACATTATATCAAATTAAAATTTCAGAAACATCATATCAAATCAAAATTTCAGAAACATTATATCAAATTAAAATTTCAGAAACATCATATAAAAATTAAAATTTCAGAAACATTATATCAAATTAAAATTTCAGAAACATCATATCAAATTAAAATTTCAGAAGCATTATATCAAATTAAAATTTCAGAAACATCATATCAAATTAAAATTTCAGAAACATCATATCAAATTAACATTTCAGAAACATTATATCAAATTAAAATTTCAGAAACATCATATCAAATTAACATTTCAGAAACATTATATCAAATTAAAATTTCAGAAATATCATATCAAATTAAAATTTCAGAAACATTATATCAAATAAAAATTTCAGAAACATCATATCAAATTAACATTTCAGAAACATTATATCAAATTAAAATTTCAGAAACATTATATCAAATTAAAATTTCAGAAACATCATATCAAATTAAAATTTCAGAAACATCATATCAAATTAAAATTTCAGAAACATCATATCAAATTAACATTTCAGAAACATTATATCAAATTAAAATTTCAGAAACATTATATCAAATTAAAATTTCAGAAACATCATATCAAATTAAAATTTCAGAAACATTATATCAAATTAAAATTTCAGAAACATCATATCAAATTAAAATTTCAGAAACATCATATCAAATTAACATTTCAGAAACATTATATCAAATTAAAATTTCAGAAATATCATGTCAAATTAACATTTCAGAAACATTATATCAAATTAAAATTTCAGAAACATTATATCAAATTAAAATTTCAGAAACATCATATGAAATTAAAATTTCAGAAACATTATATCAAATTAAAATTCAAAAACATTATATCAAATTAAAATTTCAGAAACATCATATCAAATTAAAATTTCAGAAACATTATATCAAATAAGAATTTCAGAAACATCATATCAAATTAAAATTTCAGAAACATTATATCAAAGTAAAATTTCAGAAACATTATATCAAATTAAAATTTCAGAAACATCATATCAAATTAAAATTTCAGAAAGATTATATCAAATTAAAATTTCAGAAACATCATATCAAATTAACATTTCAGAAACATTATATCAAATTAAAATTTCAGAAACATTATATCAAATTAAAATTTCAGAAACATCATATCAAATTAAAATTTCAGAAACATTATATCAAATTAAAATTTCAGAAACATCATATCAAATTAACATTTCAGAAACATTATATCAAATTAAAATTTCAGAAACATTATATCAAATTAAAATTTCAGAAACATCATATCAAATTAAAATTTCAGAAACATTATATCAAAGTAAAATTTCAGAAACATTATATCAAATTAAAATTTCAGAAACATCATATCAAATTAAAATTTCAGAAACATTATATCAAATTAAAATTTCAGAAACATCATATCAAATTAACATTTCAGAAACATTATATCAAATTAAAATTTCAGAAACATTATATCAAATTAAAATTTCAGAAACATCATATCAAATTAAAATTTCAGAAACATTATATCAAATTAAAATTTCAGAAACATCATATCAAATTAACATTTCAGAAACATTATATCAAATTAACATTTCAGAAACATTATATCAAATTAAAATTTCAGAAACATCATATCAAATTAAAATTTCAGAAACATTATATCAAATTAAAATTTCAGAAACATCATATGAAATTAAAATTTCAGAAACATCATATCAAATTAAATTTCAGAAACATTATATCAAATTAAAATTTCAGAAATATCATGTCAAATTTACATTTCAGAAACATTATATCAAATTAAAATTTCAGAAACATTATATCAAATTAAAATTTCAGAAACATCATATGAAATTAAAATTTTTGAAACATTATATCAAATTAAAATTCAAAAACATTATATCAAATTAAAATTTCAGAAACATCATATCAAATTAAAATTTCAGAAACATTATATCAAATAAGAATTTCAGAAACATCATATCAAATTAAAATTTCAGAAACATTATATCAAAGTAAAATTTCAGAAACATTATATCAAATTAAAATTTCAGAAACATCATATCAAATTAAAATTTCAGAAACATTATATCAAATTAAAATTTCAGAAGCATCATATCAAATTAAAATTTCAGAAACATTATATCAAATTAAAATTTCAGAAACATTATATCAAATTAAAATTTCAGAAACATCATATCAAATTAAAATTTCAGACACATCATATCAAATTAAAATTTAAGAAACATCATTTCAAATTAACATTTCAGAAACATTATATCAAATTAAAATTTCAGAAACATCATATCAAATTAACATTTCAGAAACATTATATCAAATTAAAATTTCAGAAATATCATATCAAATTAAAATTTCAGAAACATCATATAAAATTAACATTTCAGAAACATTATATTCAATTAAAATTTCAGAAATATCATATCAAATTAACATTTCAGAAACATTATATCAAATTAACATTTCAGAAACATTATATCAAATTAACATTTCAGAAACATCATATCAAATTAACATTTCAGAAACATTATATCAAATTAACATTTCAGAAACATTATATCAAATTAAAATTTCAGAAACATCATATCAAATAAAAATTTCAGAAACATTATATCAAATTAAAATTTCAGAAACATTATATCAAATTAAAATTTCAGAAACATCTTATGAAATTAAAATTTCAGAAACATCATATCAAATTAAAATTTCAGAAAGATTATATCAAATTAAAATTTCAGAAACATCATATCAAATTAAAATTTCAGAAACATCATATCAAATTAAAATTTCAGAAAGATTATATCAAATTAAAATTTCAGAAACATCATATGAAATTAAAATTTCAGAAACATTATATCAAATTAAAATTTCAGAAACATTATATCAAATTAAAATTTCAGAAACATCATATCAAATTAAAATTTCAGAAACATTATATCAAATCTAAATTTCAGAAACATCATATGAAATTACAATTTCAGAAACATTATATCAAATTAAAATTTCAGAAACATCATATCAAATTAAAATTTCAGAAATATCATATCAAATTAAAATTTCAGAAACATCATATCAAATTACAATTTCAGAAACATTATATCAAATTAAAATTTCAGACACATCATATCAAATTAACATTTCAGAAACATTATATCAAATTAAAATTTCAGAAACATTATATCAAATTAAAATTTCAGAAACATCATATCAAATTAAAATTTCAGAAACATCATATCAAATAAAAATTTCAGAAACATTATATCAAATTAAAATCTCAGAAACATCATATGAAATTAAAATTTCAGAAACATTATATTAAATTAAAATCTCAGAAACATTATATAAAATTAAAATTTCAGAAACATCATATCAAATAAAAATTTCAGAAACATTATATCAAATTAAAATTTCAGAAACATTATATCAAATTAAAATTTCAGAAACATCATATCCAATTAACATTTCAGAAACATCATATCAAATTACAATTTCAGAAACATTATATCAAATTAAAATTTCAGAAACATTATATCAACTTAAAATTTCAGAAACATCATATCAAATTAAAATTTCAGAAACATTATATCAAATAAAAATTTCCAAAACATTATATCAAATTAAAATTTCAGAAACATCATATCAAATTAACATTTCAGAAACATTATATCAAATTACAATTTCAGAAACATTATATCAAATTAAAATTTCAGAAACATCATATGGAATTTAAATTTCAGAAACATTATATCAAATTAAAATTTCAAAAACATTATATCAAATTAAAATTTCAGAAACATCATATCAAATTAAAATTTCAGAAACATCATATCAAATTAAAATTTCAGAAATATTATATCAAATTAAAATTTCAGAAACATTATATCAAATTAAAATTTCAGAAACATCGTATCAAATAAAAATTTCAGAAACATCATATGAAATTAAAATTTCAGAAAGATTATATCAAATAAAAATTTCAGAAACATCATATGAAATTAAAATTTCAGAAACATCATATCAAATTAAAATTTAAGAAACATTTTATCAAATAAAAATTTCAGAAACATTATATCAACTTAAAATTTCAGAAACATTATATCAAAAAAAAATTTCAGAAACATTATATCAACTTAAAATTTCAGAAACATTATATCAAATTAACATTTCAGAAACATTATATCAAATTAAAATTTCAGAAACATTATATCAAATTAAAATTTCAGTAACATTATATCAAATTAAAATTTCAGAAACATCATATCAAATTAAAATTTCAGAAACATTATATCAAATTAAAATTTCAGAAACGTCATATCAAATTAAAATTTCAGAAACATTATATCAAATTAAAATTTCAGAAACATTATATCAAATTAAAATTTCAGAAGCATTATATCAAATTAAAATTTCAGAAACATCATATCAAATTAAAATTTCAGAAACATTATATCAAATTAAAATTTCAGAAACGTCATATCAAATTAAAATTTCAGAAACATTATATCAAATTAAAATTTCAGAAACATTATATCAAATTAAAATTTCAGAAGCATTATATCAAATTAAAATTTCAGAAACATCATATCAAATTAAAATTTCAGAAACATCATATGAAATTAAAATTTCAGAAACATCATATCAAATTAAAATTTCAGAAATATTATATCAAATTAAAATTTCAGAAACATCATATCAAATTAACATTTCAGAAACATTATATCAAATTACAATTTCAGAAACATTATATCAAATTAAAATTTCAGAAACATCATATGGAATTTAAATTTCAGAAACATTATATCAAATTAAAATTTCAAAAACATTATATCAAATTAAAATTTCAGAAACATCATATCAAATAAAAATTTCAGAAACATCATATCAAATTAAAATTTCAGAAATATTATATCAAATTAAAATTTCAGAAACATTATATCAAATTAAAATTTCAGAAACATCATATCAAATAAAAATTTCAGAAACATCATATGAAATTAAAATTTCAGAAAGATTATATCAAATAAAAATTTCAGAAACATCATATGAAATTAAAATTTCAGAAACATCATATCAAATTAAAATTTAAGAAACATTTTATCAAATAAAAATTTCAGAAACATTATATCAACTTAAAATTTCAGAAACATTATATCAAAAAAAAATTTCAGAAACATTATATCAACTTAAAATTTCAGAAACGTCATATCAAATTAAAATTTCAGAAACATTATATCAAATTAAAATTTCAGAAACATTATATCAAATTAAAATTTCAGAAGCATTATATCAAATTAAAATTTCAGAAACATCATATCAAATTAAAATTTCAGAAACATTATATCAAATTAAAATTTCAGAAACGTCATATCAAATTAAAATTTCAGAAACATTATATCAAATTAAAATTTCAGAAACATTATATCAAATTAAAATTTCAGAAGCATTATATCAAATTAAAATTTCAGAAACATCATATCAAATTAAAATTTCAGAAACATCATATCAAATTAACATTTAAGAAACATCATATCAAATTAAAATTTCAGAAACATTATATCAAATAAAAATTTCAGAAACATCATATCAAATTAAAATTTCAGAAACATCATATCAAATTAAAATTTCAGAAACATCATATCAAATTCAAATTTCAGAAACATTATATCAAATTAAAATTTCAGGAACATAATATCAAATTACAATTTCAGAAATATTATATCAAATTAAAATTTAAGAAACATTATATCAACTTAAAATTTCAGAAACATCATATCAAATTAACATTTCAGAAACATCATATGAAATTAAAATTTCAGAAACATCATATGAAATTAAAATTTCCAAAACATTACATCAAATTAAAATTTCAGAAACATCATATCAAATTAACATTTCAGAAACATTATATCAAATTACAATTTCAGAAACATTATATCAAATTAAAATTTCAGAAACATCATATGGAATTTAAATTTCAGAAACATTATATCAAATTAAAATTTCAAAAACATTATATCAAATTAAAATTTCAGAAACATCATATCAAATAAAAATTTCAGAAACATCATATCAAATTAAAATTTCAGAAACATTATATCAAATTAAAATTTCAGAAACATTATATCAAATTAAAATTTCAGAAACATCATATCAAATTAAAATTTCAGAAAGATTATATCAAATAAAAATTTCAGAAACATCATATCAAATTAAAATTTCAGAAACATTATATCAAATTAAAATTTCAGTAACATTATATCAAATTAAAATTTCAGAAACATCATATCAAATTAAAATTTCAGAAACATTATATCAAATTAAAATTTCAGAAACGTCATATCAAATTAAAATTTCAGAAACATTATATCAAATTAAAATTTCAGAAACATTATATCAAATTAAAATTTCAGAAGCATTATATCAAATTAAAATTTCAGAAACATCATATCAAATTAAAATTTCAGAAACATCATATCAAATTAACATTTCAGAAACATTATATCAAATTAAAATTTCAGAAAGATTATATCAAATTAAAATTTCAGAATCATCATATGAAATTAAAATTTCAGAAACATTATATCAAATTAAAATTTCAGAAACATCATATCAAATTAACATTTCAGAAACATTATATCAAATTAAAATTTCAGAAACATTATATCAAATTAAAATTTCAAAAACATTATATCAAATTAAAATTTCAGAAACATCATATCAAATTAAAATTTCAGATCCATCATATCAAATTAAAATTTCAGAAACATTATATCAAATAAAAATTTCAGAAACATCATATGAAATTAAAATTTCAGAAACATTATATCAAATTAAAATTTCAGTAACATTATATCAAATTAAAATTTCAGAAACATCATATCAAATCAAAATTTCAGAAACATTATATCAAATTAAAATTTCAGAAACATCATATAAAAATTAAAATTTCAGAAACATTATATCAAATTAAAATTTCAGAAACATCATATCAAATTAAAATTTCAGAAGCATTATATCAAATTAAAATTTCAGAAACATCATATCAAATTAAAATTTCAGAAACATCATATCAAATTAACATTTCAGAAACATTATATCAAATTAAAATTTCAGAAACATCATATCAAATTAACATTTCAGAAACATTATATCAAATTAAAATTTCAGAAATATCATATCAAATTAAAATTTCAGAAACATTATATCAAATAAAAATTTCAGAAACATCATATCAAATTAACATTTCAGAAACATTATATCAAATTAAAATTTCAGAAACATTATATCAAATAAAAATTTCAGAAACATCATATCAAATTAAAATTTCAGAAACATCATATCAAATTAAAATTTCAGAAACATCATATCAAATTAACATTTCAGAAACATTATATCAAATTAAAATTTCAGAAACATTATATCAAATTAAAATTTCAGAAACATCATATCAAATTAAAATTTCAGAAACATTATATCAAATTAAAATTTCAGAAACATCATATCAAATTAAAATTTCAGAAACATCATATCAAATTAACATTTCAGAAACATTATATCGAATTAAAATTTCAGAAATATCATGTCAAATTAACATTTCAGAAACATTATATCAAATTAAAATTTCAGAAACATTATATCAAATTAAAATTTCAGAAACATCATATGAAATTAAAATTTCAGAAACATTATATCAAATTAAAATTCAAAAACATTATATCAAATTAAAATTTCAGAAACATCATATCAAATTAAAATTTCAGAAACATTATATCAAATAAGAATTTCAGAAACATCATATCAAATTAACATTTCAGAAACATTATATCAAAGTAAAATTTCAGAAACATTATATCAAATTAAAATTTCAGAAACATCATATCAAATTAAAATTTCAGAAACATAATATCAAATTAAAATTTCAGAAACATCATATCAAATTAACATTTCAGAAACATTATATCAAATTAAAATTTCAGAAACATTATATCAAATTAAAATTTCAAAAACATCATATCAAATTAAAATTTCAGAAATATTATATCAAATTAAAATTTCAGAAACATCATATACAAATTAACATTTCAGAAACATTATATCAAATTAAAATTTCAGAAACATTATATCAAATTAAAATTTCAGAAACATCATATCAAATTAAAATTTCAGAAACATTATATCAAAGTAAAATTTCAGAAACATTATATCAAATTAAAATTTCAGAAACATCATATCAAATTAAAATTTCAGAAACATTATATCAAATTAAAATTTCAGAAACATCATATCAAATTAACATTTCAGAAACATTATATCAAATTAAAATTTCAGAAACATTATATCAAATTAAAATTTCAGAAACATCATATCAAATTAAAATTTCAGAAACATTATATCAAATTAAAATTTCAGAAACATCATATCAAATTAACATTTCAGAAACATTATATCAAATTAAAATTTCAGAAACATTATATCAAATTAAAATTTCAGAAACATCATATCAAATTAAAATTTCAGAAACATTATATCAAATTAAAATTTCAGAAACATCATATGAAATTAAAATTTCAGAAACATCATATCAAATTAAATTTCAGAAACATTATATCAAATTAAAATTTCAGAAATATCATGTCAAATTTACATTTCAGAAACATTATATCAAATTAAAATTTCAGAAACATTATATCAAATTAAAATTCAAAAACATTATATCAAATTAAAATTTCAGAAACATCACATCAAATTAAAATTTCAGAAACATTATATCAAATAAGAATTTCAGAAACATCATATCAAATTAAAATTTCAGAAACATTATATCAAAGTAAAATTTCAGAAACATTATATCAAATTAAAATTTCAGAAACATCATATCAAATTAAAATTTCAGAAACATTATATCAAATTAAAATTTCAGAAGCATCATATCAAATTAAAATTTCAGAAACATTATATCAAATTAAAATTTCAGAAACATTATATCAAATTAAAATTTCAGAAACATCATATCAAATTAAAATTTCAGACACATCATATCAAATTAAAATTTAAGAAACATCATTTCAAATTAACATTTCAGAAACATTATATCAAATTAAAATTTCAGAAACATCATATCAAATTAACATTTCAGAAACATTATATCAAATTAAAATTTCAGAAATATCATATCAAATTAAAATTTCAGAAACATCATATAAAATTAACATTTCAGAAACATTATATTCAATTAAAATTTCAGAAATATCATATCAAATTAACATTTCAGAAACATTATATCAAATTAACATTTCAGAAACATTATATCAAATTAACATTTCAGAAACATCATATCAAATTAACATTTCAGAAACATTATATCAAATTAACATTTCAGAAACATTATATCAAATTAACATTTCAGAAACATCATATCAAATTAACATTTCAGAAACATTATATCAAATTAAAATTTCAGAAACATCATATCAAATAAAAATTTCAGAAACATTATATCAAATTAAAATTTCAGAAACATTATATCAAATTAAAATTTCAGAAACATCATATCAAATTAACATTTCAGAAACATCATATCAAATTAAAATTTCAGAAACATCATATCAAATTAAAATTTCAGAAACATCATATCAAATTAAAATTTCAGAAAGATTATATCAAATTAAAATTTCAGAAACATCATATGAAATTAAAATTTCAGAAACATTATATCAAATTAAAATTTCAGAAACATTATATCAAATTAAAATTTCAGAAACATCATATCAAATTAAAATTTCAGAAACATCATATCAAATTAACATTTCAGAAACATTATATCAAATTACAATTTCAGAAACATTATATCAAATTAAAATTTCAGAAACATCATATGGAATTTAAATTTCAGAAACATTATATCAAATTAAAATTTCAAAAACATTATATCAAATTAAAATTTCAGAAACATCATATCAAATTAAAATTTCAGAAACATTATATCAAATTACAATTTCAGAAACATTATATCAAATTAAAATTTCAGAAACATCATATCAAATTAAAATTTCAGAAACATTATATCAAATTAAAATTTCCAAAACATTATATCAAATTAAAATTTCCAAAACATTATATCAAATTAAAATTTCAGAAACATCATATCAAATTAACATTTCAGAAACATTATATCAAATTACAATTTCAGAAACATTATATCAAATTAAAATTTCAGAAACATCATATGGAATTTAAATTTCAGAAACATTATATCAAATTAAAATTTCAAAAACATTATATCAAATTAAAATTTCAGAAACATCATATCAAATTAAAATTTCAGAAAGATTATATCAAATAAAAATTTCAGAAACATCATATCAAATTAAAATTTCAGAAACGTCATATCAAATTAAAATTTCAGAAACATCATATCAAATTAAAATTTCAGAAACATTATATCAAATTAAAATTTCAGTAACATTATATCAAATTAAAATTTCAGAAACATCATATCAAATTAAAATTTCAGAAACATTATATCAAATTAAAATTTCAGAAACGTCATATCAAATTAAAATTTCAGAAACATCATATCAAATTAAAATTTCAGAAACATCATATGAAATTAAAATTTCAGAAACATCATATCAAATTAAAATTTCAAAAACATCATATCAAATTAAAATTTCAGAAACATCATATCAAATTAAAATTTCAGAAACATCATATCAAATTTAAATTTCAGAAAGATTATATCAAATAAAAATTTCAGAAACATCATATGAAATTAAAATTTCAGAAACATTATATCAAATTAAAATTTCAGAAACATTATATCAAATTAAAATTTCAGTAACATTATATCAAATTAAAATTTCAGAAACATCATATCAAATTAAAATTTCAGAAACATTATATCAAATTAAAATTTCAGAAACGTCATATCAAATTAAAATTTCAGAAACATTATATCAAATTAAAATTTCAGAAACATTATATCAAATTAAAATTTCAGTAACATTATATCAAATTAAAATTTCAGAAACATTATATCAAATTAAAATTTCAGAAACATCATATGAAATTAAAATTTCAGAAACATCATATCAAATTCAAATTTCAGAAACATTATATCAAATTAAAATTTCAGGAACATAATATCAAATTACAATTTCAGAAATATTATATCAAATTAAAATTTAAGAAACATTATATCAACTTAAAATTTCAGAAACATCATATCAAATTAACATTTCAGAAACATCATATCAAATTAAAATTTCAGAAACATTATATCAAATTAAAATTTCAGAAACATCATATGGAATTTAAATTTCAGAAACATTATATCAAATTAAAATTTCAGAAACATTATATCAAATTAAAATTTCAGAAACATCATATGAAATTAAAATTTCAGAAACATTATATGAAATTAAAATTTCAGAAACATTATATCAAATTAAAATTTCAGAAACATTATATGAAATTAAAATTTCAGAAACATCATATGAAATTAAAATTTCAGAAACATTATATCAAATTAAAATTTCAGAAACATTATATCAAATTAAAATTTCAGAAACCTTATATCAAATAAATATTTCAGAAACATCATATCAAATTAAAATTTCAGAAATATTATATCAAATTAAAATTTCAGAAACCTTATATCAAATAAATATTTCAGAAACATCATATCAAATAAATATTTCAGAAACATCATATCAAATTAAAATTTCAGAAACATCATATCAAATTAAAATTTCAGAAACCTCATATGAAATTAAAATTTCAGAAACATCATATCAAATTAAAATTTCAGAAACATGATATCAAATTAAAATTTCAGAAACATCATATCAAATTAAAATTTCAGAAACATCATATCAAATTAAAATTTCAGAAACATCATATGAAATTAAAATTTCAGAAACATCATATGAAATTAAAATTTCAGAAACATCATATGAAATTAAAATTTCAGAAACATCATATCAAATTCAAATTTCAGAAACATCATATCAAATTAAAATTTCAGAAACATCATATCAAATTAAAATTTCAGAAACATCATATGAAATTAAAATTTCAGAAACATCATATCAAATTAAAATTTCAGAAACATGATATCAAATTAAAATTTCAGAAACATCATATCAAATTAAAATTTCAGAAACATCATATCAAATTAAAATTTCAGAAACATCATATGAAATTAAAATTTCAGAAACATCATATGAAATTAAAATTTCAGAAACATCATATGAAATTAAAATTTCAGAAACATTATATCAAATTCAAATTTCAGAAACATTATATCAAATTAAAATTTCAGGAACATTATATCAAATTCAAATTTCAGAAACATCATATGAAATTAAAATTTCAGAAACATCATATCAAATTAAAATTTCAGAAACATCATATCAAATTAAAATTTCAGAAACATCATATCAAATTAAAATTTCAGAAACATTATATCAAATTAAAATTTCAGAAACATCATATCAAATTAAAATTTCAGAAACATCATATCAAATTAAAATTTCAGAAACATCATATGAAATTAAAATTTCAGAAACATCATATGAAATTAAAATTTCAGAAACATCATATGAAATTAAAATTTCAGAAACATTATATCAAATTCAAATTTCAGAAACATTATATCAAATTAAAATTTCAGGAACATAATATCAAATTACAATTTCAGAAATATTATATCAAATTAAAATTTAAGAAACATTATATCAACTTAAAATTTCAGAAACATCATATCAAATTAACATTTCAGAAACATCATATCAAATTAAAATTTCAGAAACATTATATCAAATTAAAATTTCAGAAACATCATATGGAATTTAAATTTCAGAAACATTATATGAAATTAAAATTTCAGAAACATTATATCAAATTAAAATTTCAGAAACATTATATCAAATTAAAATTTCAGAAACATCATATGGAATTTAAATTTCAGAAACATTATATGAAATTAAAATTTCAGAAACATCATATGAAATTAAAATTTCAGAAACATCATATGAAATTAAAATTTCCAAAACATTACATCAAATTAAAATTTCAGAAACATCATATCAAATTAACATTTCAGAAACATTATATCAAATTACAATTTCAGAAACATTATATCAAATTAAAATTTCAGAAACATCATATGGAATTTAAATTTCAGAAACATTATATCAAATTAAAATTTCAAAAACATTATATCAAATTAAAATTTCAGAAACATCATATCAAATTAAAATTTCAGAAACATCATATCAAATTAAAATTTCAGAAACATCATATCAAATTAAAATTTCAGAAACATTATATCAAATTAAAATTTCAGAAACATCATATCAAATTAACATTTCAGAAACATCATATCAAATTAAAATTTCAGAAACATTATATCAAATTAAAATTTCAGAAACATCATATGGAATTTAAATTTCAGAAACATCATATGGAATTTAAATTTCAGAAACATCATATGGAATTAAAATTTCAGAAACATTATATGAAATTAAAATTTCAGAAACATCATATGAAATTAAAATTTCAGAAACATCATATCAAATTAAAATTTCAGAAACATTACATCAAATTAAAATTTCAGAAACATCATATCAAATTAACATTTCAGAAACATTATATCAAATTACAATTTCGGACACATTATATCAAATTAAAATTTCAGAAACATCATATGGAATTTAAATTTCAGAAACATTATATCAAATTAAAATTGCACAAACATCATATCAAATTAAAATTTCAGAAAGATTATATCAAATAAAAATTTTAGAAACATCATATGAAATTAAAATTTCAGAAACATTATATCAAATTAAAATTTAAGTAACATTATATCAAATTAAAATTTCAGAAACATCATATCAAATTAAAATTTCAGAAACATTATATCAAATTAAAATTTCAGAAACATCATATGAAATTAAAATTTCAGAAACATTATATCAAATTAAAATTTCAGAAACATTATATCAAATTAAAATTTCAGAAGCATTATATCAAATTAAAATTTCAGAAACATCATATCAAATTAAAATTTCAGAAACATCATATGAAATTAAAATTTCAGAAACATTATATCAAATTAAAATTTCAGAAACATTATATCAAATTAAAATTTCAGAAACATCATATCAAATTAAAATTTCAGAAACATCATATGAAATTAAAATTTCAGAAACATCATATCAAATTAACATTTCAGAAACATTATATCAAATTAAAATTTCAGGAACATAATATCAAATTACAATTTCAGAAATATTATATCAAATTAAAATTTAAGAAACATTATATCAACTTAAAATTTCAGAAACATCATATCAAATTAAAATTTCAGAAACATCATATGAAATTAAAATTTCAGAAACATCATATCAAATTAAAATTTCAGAAACATCATATCAAATTACAATTTCAGAAACATTATATCAAATTAAAATTTCAGAAACATCATATCAAATTAACATTTCAGAAACATTATATCAAATTACAATTTCAGAAACATTATATCAAATTAAAATTTCAGAAACATCATATGGAATTTAAATTTCAGAAACATTATATCAAATTAAAATTTAAGAAACATTATATAAAATTAAAATTTCAGAAACATCATATCAAATTAAAATTTCAGAAACATCATATCAAATTAAAATTTCAGAAACATCATATCAAATTAAAATTTCAGAAACATCATATGAAATTAAAATTTCAGAAACATTATATCAAATTAAAATTTCAGAAACATTATATCAAATTAAAATTTCAGAAACATCATATCAAATTAAAATTTCAGGAACATTATATCACATTAAAATTTCAGAAACATCATATCAAATTAAAATTTCAGAAACATCATATCAAATTCACATTTCAGAAACATTATATCAAATTAAAATTTCAGAAACATTATATCAAATTAAAATTTCAGAAATATCATATCAAATTAACATTTCAGAAACATTATATCAAATTAAAATTTCAGAAACATTATATCAAATTAAAATTTCAGAAACATCATATCAAATTAAAATTTCAGAAACATTATATCAAATTAAAATTTCAGAAACATCATATCAAATTAAAATTTCAGAAACATCATATCAAATTAAAATTTCAGAAACATCATATCAAATTAAAATTTCAGAAACATTATATCAAATAAAAATTTCAGAAACATCATATCAAATAAAAATTGCAGAAACATTATATTAAATTAAAATTTCAGAAACATTATATCAAATTAAAATTTCAGAAACATCATATCAAATTAAAATTTCAGAAACATTATATCAAATTAAAATTTCAGAAACATCATATCAAATTAAAATTTCAGAAACATCATATCAAATTAAAATTTCAGAAACATTATATCAAATTAAAATTTCAGAAACATCATATCAAATTAAAATTTCAGAAACATCATATGAAATTAAAATTTCAGAAACATTATATCAAATTAAAATTTCAGAAACATTATATCAAATTAAAATTTCAGAAACATCATATCAAATTAAAATTTCAAAAACATTATATCAAATTCAAATTTCAGAAACATCATATCAAATTAAAATTTCAGAAACATCATATGAAATTAAAATTTCAGAAACATTATATCAAATTAAAATTTAAGAAACATTATATCAAATTAAAATTTCAGAAACATAATATCAAATTAAAATTTCAGAAATATTATATCAAATTAAAATTTCAGAAACATCATATCAAATTAAAATTTCAGAAATATTATATCAAATTAAAATTTCAGAAACATTATATCAAATTAAAATTTCAGAAACATAATATCAAATTAAAATTTCAGAAATATTATATCAAATTAACATTTCAGAAACATTATATCAAATTAAAATTTCAGAAACATCATATCAAATTAAAATTTCAGAAACATCATATGAAATTACAATTTCAGAAACATTATATCAAATTAAAATTTCAGAAACATCATATCAAATTAAAATTTCAGAAACATCATATCAAATTAAAAGTTCAGAAACATCATATCAAATTAAAATTTCAGAAACATTATATCAAATTAAAATTTCAGAAACATCATATCAAATTAAAATTTCAGAAAGATTATATCAAATTAAAATTTCAGAAACATTATATCAAATTAAAATTTCAGAAACATTATATCAAATTAAAATTTCAGAAACATTATATCAAATTAAAATTTCAGAAACATCATATGAAATTAAAATTTCAGAAACATCATATCAAATTAAAATTTCAGAAACATTATATCAAATTAAAATTTCAGAAACATCATATCAAATTAAAATTTCAGAAACATCATATCAAATTAAAATTTCAGAAACATTATATCAAATTAAAATTTCAGAAACATCATATCAAATTAAAATTTCAGAAACATCATATCAAATTAAAATTTCAGAAACATTATATCAAATTAAAATTTCAGAAACATCATATGAAATTAAAATTTCAGAAACATTATATCAAATTAAAATTTCAGAAACATTATATCAAATTAAAATTTCAGAAACATCATATCAAATTAAAATTTCAAAAACATTATATCAAATTCAAATTTCAGAAACATCATATCAAATTAAAATTTCAGAAACATCATATCAAATTAAAATTTCAGAAACATCATATCAAATTAAAATTTCAGAAACATTATATCAAATAAAAATTTCAGAAACATCATATCAAATTAAAATTGCAGAAACATTATATTAAATTAAAATTTCAGAAACATTATATCAAATTAAAATTTCAGAAACATCATATGAAATTAAAATTTCAGAAACATTATATCAAAAAAAAAATTACAGAAACATCATATGAAATTAAAATTTCAGAAACATCATATGAAATTAAAATTTCAGAAACATTATATCAAATTAAAATTTAAGAAACATTATATCAAATTAAAATTTCAGAAACATAATATCAAATTAAAATTTCAGAAATATTATATCAAATTAAAATTTCAGAAACATCATATCAAATTAAAATTTCAGAAATATTATATCAAATTAAAATTTAAGAAACATTATATCAAATTAAAATTTCAGAAACATAATATCAAATTAAAATTTCAGAAATATTATATCAAATTAACATTTCAGAAACATTATATCAAATTAAAATTTCAGAAACATCATATCAAATTAAAATTTCAGAAACATCATATGAAATTACAATTTCAGAAACATTATATCAAATTAAAATTTCAGAAACATCATATCAAATTAAAATTTCAGAAACATCATATCAAATTAAAAGTTCAGAAACATCATATCAAATTAAAATTTCAGAAACATTATATCAAATTAAAATTTCAGAAACATCATATCAAATTAAAATTTCAGAAAGATTATATCAAATTAAAATTTCAGAAACATTATATCAAATTAAAATTTCAGAAACATTATATCAAATTAAAATTTCAGAAACATTATATCAAATAAAAATTTCAGAAACATCATATGAAATTAAAATTTCAGAAACATCATATCAAATTAAAATTTCAGAAACATCATATCAAATTAAAATTTCAGAAACATCATATCAAATAAAAATTTCAGAAACATTATATCAAATTAAAATTTCAGAAACATTATATCAAATCAAAATTTAAGAAACATCATATCAAATTAAAATTTCAGAAACATCATATCAAATTAAAATTTCAGAAACATTATATCACATTAAAATTTCAGAAACATCATATCAAATTAAAATTTCAGAAACATCATATCAAATTCACATTTCAGAAACATTATATCAAATTAAAATTTCAGAAACATTATATCAAATTAAAATTTCAGAAATATCATATCAAATTAACATTTCAGAAACATTATATCAAATTAAAATTTCAGAAATATTATATAAAATAAAAATTTCAGAAACATCATATGAAATTAAAATTTCAGAAACATTATATCAAATTAAAATTTCAGAAACATCATATCAAATTAAAATTTCAGAAACATCATATCAAATTAAAATTTCAGAAACATCATATCAAATTAAATTTCAGAAACATTATATCAAATAAAAATTTCAGAAACATCATATCAAATTAAAATTGCAGACACATTATATCAAATTAAAATTTCAGAAACATTATATCAAATTAAAATTTCAGAAACATCATATCAAATTAAAATTTCAGAAACATTATATCAAATTAAAATTTCAGAAACATCATATCAAATTAAAATTTCAGAAACATTATATCAAATTAAAATTTCAGAAACATTATATCAAATTAAAATTTCAGAAACATCATATCAAATTAAAATTTCAGAAACATCATATCAAATTAAAATTTCAGAAACATTATATCAAATTAAAATTTCAGAAACATCATATGAAATTAAAATTTCAGAAACATTATATCAAATTAAAATTTCAGAAACATTATATCAAATTAAAATTTCAGAAACATCATATCAAATTAAAATTTCATAAACATTATATCAAATAAAAATTTCAGAAACATCATATCAAATTAAAATTTCAGAAACATCATATCAAATTAAAATTTCAGAAACATCATATCAAATTAAAATTTCAGAAACATTATATCAAATTAAAATTTCAGAAACATCATATCAAATTTAAATTTCAGAAACATTATATCAAATAAAAATTACAAAAACATTATATGAAATTAAAATTTCAGAAACATTATATCAAATTAAAATTTCAGAAACATCATATGAAATTAAAATTTCAGAAACATCATATCAAATTAACATTTCAGAAACATCATATCAAATTAAAATTTCAGAAACATCATATCAAATTCACATTTCAGAAACATTATATCAAATCAAAATTTAAGAAACATCATATCAAATTAAAATTTCAGAAACATTATATCAAATTAATATTTCAGAAACATCATATCAAATTAAAATTTCAGAAACATTATATCAAATTAAAATTTCAGAAACATTATATCAAATTAAAATTTCAGAAACATCATATCAAATTAAAATTTCAGAAACATTATATCAAATTAAAATTTCAGAAACATCATATGATATTAAAATTTCAGAAACATCATATCAAATTAAAATTTCAGAAACATTATATCAAATTAAAATTTCAGAAACATTATATCAAATTAAAATTTAAGAAACATCATATCAAATTAAAATTTCAGAAACATTATATCAACTTAAAATTTCAGAAACATCATATCAAATATAAATTTCAGAAACATTATATCAAATTAAAATTTCAGAAACATCATATCAAATTAAAATTTCAGAAACATCATATCAAATTTAAATTTCAGAAACATTATATCAAATTAAAATTTCAGAAACATTATATCAAATTAAAATTTCAGAAACATTATATCAAATTAAAATTTAAGAAACATCATATCAAATTAAAATTTCAGAAACATCATATGAAATTAAAATTTCAAAGACATTATATGAAATTAAAATTTCAGAAACATTATATCAAATTAAAATTTCAGAAACATTATATCAAATTAAAATTTCAGAAACATCATATGAAATTAAAATTTCAGAAACATGATATCAAATTAAAATTTCAGAAACATTATATCAAATTAAAATTTCAGAAACATAATATCAAATTAAAATTTCAGAAATATTATATCAAATTAAAATTTCAGAAACATTATATCAAATTAAAATTTCAGAAACATCATGTGGAATTAAAATTTCAGAAACATTATATCAAATTAAAATTTCAAAAACATTATATCAAATTAAAATTTCAGAAAAAGCATATCAAATTAAAATTTAAAAAACATTATATCAAATTAAAATTTCAGAAAGATCATATCAAATTAAAATTTCAAAAACATTATATCAAATTAAAATTTCAGAAACATTATATCAAATTAAAATTTCAGAAACATTATATCAAATTAAAATTTCAGAAACATTATATCAAATTAAAATTTCAGAAACATTATATCAAATAAAAATTTCAGAAACATTATATCAAATTAAAATTTCAGAAACATCATATCAAATTAACATTTTAGAAACATCATATCAAATTAAAATTTCAAAAACATTATATCAAATTAAAATTTCAGAAACATTATATCAAATTAAAATTTCAGAAAAATTATATAAAATTAAAATTTCAGAAACATCATATCAAATTAAAATTTCAGAAACATTATATCAAATTAAAATTTCAAAAACATTATATCAAATTAAAGTTTCAGAAACATTATATCAAATTAAAATTTCAGAAAAATCATATGAAATTAAAATTTCAGAAACATGATATCAAATTAAAATTTCAGAAACATTATATCAAATTAACATTTCAGAAACATTATATCAAATTAAAATTTCAGAAACATTATATCAAATTAAAATTTCAGAAACATTATATCAAATTGAAATTTCAGAAACATTATATCAAATTCAAATTTCAGAAACGTCATATGAAATTAAAATTTCAGAAACATTATATCAAATTAAAATTTCAGAAACATTATACTAAATTAAAATTTCAAAAACATTATATCAAATTAACATTTCAGAAACATCATATCAAATAAAAATTTCAGAAACATTATATCAAATTAAAATTTCAGAAACATTATATCAAATTAAAATTTCAGAAAAATTATATGAAATTAAAATTTCAGAAACATTATATCAAATTAAAATTTCAGAAACATCATATGAAATTGAAATTTCAGAAACATTATATCAAATTAAAATTTCAGAAACATTATATCAAATTAAAATTTCAGAAACATTATATCAAATTAAAATTTCAGAAACATTATATCAAAATAAAATTTCAGAAACATTATATGAAATTAAAATTTAAGAAACATTTTATCAAATAAAAATTTCAGAAACATTATATCAACTTAAAATTTCAGAAACATTATATCAAAAAAAAATTTCAGAAACATCATATCAAATTAAAATTTCAGAAACATTATATCAAATAAATATTTCAGAAACATCATATGAAATTAAAATTTCAGAAACATTATATCAAATTAAAATTTCAGAAACATCATATCAACTTAAAATTTCAGAAACATTATATCAAATAAATATTTCAGAAACATCATATCAAATTAAAATTTCAGAAACATTATATCAAATAAATATTTCAGAAACATCATATGAAATAAAAATTTCAGAAACATTATATCAAATTAAAATTTCAGAAACATTATATCAAATAAATATTTCAGAAACATCATATCAAATTAAAATTTCAGAAACATTATATCAAATAAATATTTCAGAAACATCATATGAAATAAAAATTTCAGAAACATTATATCAAATTAAAATTTCAGAAACATTATATCAAATAAATATTTCAGAAACATCATATCAAATTAAAATTTCAGAAACATTATATCAAATAAATATTTCAGAAACATCATATGAAATAAAAATTTCAGAAACATTATATCAAATTAAAATTTCAGAAACATCATATCAACTTAAAATTTCAGAAACCTTATATCAAATAAATATTTCAGAAACATCATATCAAATTAAAATTTCAGAAACATTATATCAAATTAAAATTTCAGAAACATTATATCAAATTAAAATTTCAGAAACATGATATCAAATAAAAATTTCAGAAACATTATATCAAATTAAAATTTCAGAAACATCATATCAAATTAAAATTTCAGAAACATCATACCAAATTAAAATTTCAGAAACATCATATCAAATTAAAATTTCAGAAACATCATACCAAATTAAAATTTCAGAAACATCATACCAAATTAAAATTTCAGAAACATTATATCAAATTAAAATTTCAGAAACATTATATCAAATAAATATTTCAGAAACATCATATCAAATTTAAATTTCAGAAACATTATATCAAATTAAAATTTCAAAAACATTATATCAAATTAAAATTTCAGAAACATTATATCAAATTAAAATTTCAGAAACATCATATCAAATTAAAATTTCAGAAACATCATATCAAATTAAAATTTCAGAAACATTATATCAAATTAAAATTTCAGAAACATTATATCAAATTAAAATTTCAGAAACATCATATCAAATTAAAATTTCGTAAACATTATATCAAATTAAATTTCAGAAACATTATATCAAATTAAAATTTCAGAAACATCATATCAAATTAAAATTTCAGAAACATCATATCAAATTAAAATTTCAGAAACATTATATCAAATTAAAATTTCAGAAACATCATATCAAATTAAAATTTCAGAAACATCATATAAAATTAAAATTTCAGAAACATTATATCAAATTAAAATTTCAGAAACATTATATCAAATTAACATTTCAGAAACATCATATCAAATTAAAATTTCAGAAACATTATATCAAATTAAAATTTCAGAAACATCATATCAAATTAAAATTTCAGAAACATTATATCAAATTAAAATTTCAGAAACATCATATCAAATTAAAATTTCAGAAACATCATATCAAATTAAAATTTCAGAAACATTATATCAAATTAAAATTTCAGAAACATTATATCAAATTTACATTTCAGAAACATCATATCAAATTAAAATTTCAGAAACATTATATCAAATTAAAATTTCAGAAACATCATATCAAATAAAAATTTCAGAAACATTATATCAAATTAAAATTTCAGAAACATCATATCAAATTAAAATTTCAGAAACATGGTATCAAATTAAAATTTCAGAAACATCATATCAAATTAACATTTCAGAAACATCATATCAAATTAAAATTTCAGAAACATCATATCAAATTAAAATTTCAGAAACATCATATCAAATTAACATTTCAGAAACATTATATCAAATTAAAATTTCAGAAACATCATATCAAATTAAAATTTCAGAAACATTATATCAAATTAAAATTTCAGAAACATCATATCAAATTAAAATTTCAGAAACATCATATCAAATTAAAATTTCAGAAACATCATATCAAATTAAAATTTCAGAAACATCATATCAAATTAAAATTTCAGAAACATTATATCAAATTAAAATTTCAGAAACATCATATCAAATTAAAATTTCAGAAACATCATATCAAATTAAAATTTCAGAAACATCATATCAAATTAAAATTTCAGAAACATCATATCAAATTAAAATTTCAGAAACATCATATCAAATTAACATTTCAGAAACATCATATCAAATTAAAATTTCAGAAACATCATATCAAATTAAAATTTCAGAAACATCATATCAAATTAACATTTCAGAAACATCATATCAAATTAAAATTTCAGAAACATCATATGAAATTAAAATTTCAGAAACATTATATCAAATTAAAATTTCAGAAACATCATATCAAATTAAAATTTCAGAAACATTATATCAAATTAAAATTTCAGAAACATTATATCAAATTAAAATTTCAGAAACATCATATCAAATTAAAATTTCAGAAACATTATATCAAATTAAAATTTCAGAAACATTATATCAAATTAACATTTCAGAAACATCATATCAAATTAAAATTTCAGAAACATCATATCAAATTAACATTTCAGAAACATTATATCAAATTAAAATTTCAGAAACATCATATCAAATTAAAATTTCAGAAACATCATATCAAATTAAAATTTCAGAAACATTATATCAAATTAAAATTTCAGAAACATCATATGAAATTAAAATTTCAGAAACATTATATCAAATTAAAATTTCAGAAACATCATATCAAATTAAAATTTCAGAAACATCATATCAAATTAAAATTTCAGCAACATCATATCAAATTAAAATTTCAGAAACATCATATCAAATTAAAATTTCAGAAACATTATATCAAATTAAAATTTCAGAAACATTATTTCAAATTAACATTTCAGAAACATCATATCAAATTAAAATTTCTATTTAGTATTCGAAGAAAAGAATGTGATCCGGAGAATATGCAAGAAATGTTGGCTTGATTTATCGAACTCACACCGTTAGACTTCCGGTTTGGGGGGGGGCATGTTGAATTGTTTCAATCGAGTAACGTTGAAGAACTTTAAAGTCGTATTGAAGAATAAGATTCTTACGCGATGTTGTTGTTGAGCATCATGCATGTTGTATTATCGTTGGCATTCGTTTCCCAGATATATTTCCAGTTAGAATTCTTTCTAAAGAGACAGAAGGAACCATGCGAAGATTGTCAACATCCTAAGTAAAAGTATTTCTGTGAAATAAACTGGATTCGAACCTGACGCACCCAAGCTGTAAGTTCGTGTCGTTAACCATTTAGCCATAGTCACCTTCCACCGACAACCTTAACAGATGACAAATGATAAAAACAAAAGCACGGAAACGACGTTTGTGATAAAGCCGTGTTTTTTTTTTGTTTTTGTTTTGTTTTTTCGTTACCAACAACCTGAATTCATTTGGTATGAATCAGCTAATTATATTGTTGGCATTGGTTTCCCCGATATCTTTAGGGGCATGTTGAAGTTTTTCATTATCAGTAATGAATGAACTCGTTGCACTTATACCCTCTCGACGTACATATCCCTGACAAACCCTCTTAGCACACACTTCACTGTTGAAGTCCCTAAATGCCAGAAAGCTTTCTACTCTAATAGTGTTTTTCCTTGAACAGCTAGACTTTGGAGTTCCCTCCCTGCTACCTGCTTCTCTGACTGTACTGATATGCAGAAGTTTAACTGTAACGTAAACCAACATCTTGTTAATCTTTCCTGTGCATGGTCCCAAATAATAACCCCTTGCGTTCAAGTGGCTATATGTCTTGCTAGGAGTGAAGGTGAGTAAAAAAAAGCGTTGGAGCTTGTTATTTTTTCTTTCGTTACCAACAACTTTTATTGGTTTTGTATGAATCAGCTGATTCTATTGTTGGCATTGGTTTCCCCGATAGCTTTAGAGGCACGTTGAAGTGTTGCATTATCAGCAAAGCGTTGGAGAACTCTAAAGTCGCACTGAAGAAGAGTGCACAACTTTTCTCAAGCGAAAAGAACAACGGGTTGATTTGATGTTGAATTTCAAAGGAAAGCACTTTGAGGATATGCTGTCAAAAATAAATTCGTATGGGCTTGCATGATATAACCTTTATGACCGGCTAAATTATGTTGTTGTTGTTGTTGTTGTTGTTGTGATGGTAGTGGTTGCTATTGTTGTTATTGATGATGTTGTTGTTGTTGCTTTTGTTGTTGATTTTAATGTTGTTAATGTTTTGGATGTTGTTGTTGTTATTGTTGTTGATGTTGTTATTGTTGTTGATGTTGTTCTTGATGCTGATGTTGTTGTTGTTGTTTGTTGTTGTGGTTGTTGATGTTGTTATTGTTGTTGATGTTGTTGTTGTTTATGTTGATGTTGTTGTTGGTGTTGTTATTGCTGCTGTTGTTGCTCTTGATGTTGTTGATGTTGTTCTTGATGTTGTTGATGCTGTTGTTTACGTTTTTAATAATGTTGTTGTTGATATTGTTGTTGTTGTTGCCGCTGTTGTTGATGCTTTTGTTAGTGTTGTCGTTGTTGATGTTGTTGTTGATGTTGTTGTTGATGTTGCTGATGTTGTTGTGAAAGTGCTTCTGTGGAATAAATCAGATTATTATTGTTGGCATTCATTTTCATGATATCTTTCTAGTTAGAAATTCTTTCTATGAAAGAAATTGGGTGCTATAGGAGGAACTACGTGGAAGTCGCCAACATTCCTAAGTGAGAGTTTTTCGTTGGCAATGCGAAATCCGAACATGATTTTGAAACTTTAAAACTGACAATTCCATGGTGATTTTCTGGCTAAAATTAAAGGCTAAAACAGTATTGCGATTTATTTGTGATTATAGCGTTTCAATAAATACATAAAAAAATTGTACCAAGAGACTGAATAATGCTTTTATTGAAACAGTCAACCAAGTAGTGTTATTTCCTGTTCATGCATAAAACTCCATAGCTAAATACAACACAGAGCGCTTCTTACGCCTTCATTTTCTCATTGCTCTCTCTCTCTCTCTCTCTCTCTCTCTCTCTCTCTCTCTCTCTCTCTCTCTCTCTCTCTCTCTCGTTTATATTTTCCTTACTCTTCTCTCATTTTTCATTCTGTCTTTTATTGTAATATTCATTTTTCTATGTCCCCCATCAATTCTTAGTGATCCCTTATTTCGTGTTGCTATTACTTATACGATGTCTTTTCATTTGTTATAGTTTTTTACCGTCTTATAATCCTATCAATAAATCCTCTGCATAAGCTCCCGCTGTGTTTTTTTGTTTTTTTTGTTTGTTTTTTAAGAAAATCAAATAATTTTAACAGCAAAAGTAATTTCGTGTAGGACACAAGTTTCAAGTTTTTGTGTGATTCCCTTCAACTGGAGGTGGTGTAAAATTGTTGCAAAATCACACTTCATCTTTTCACCCAATTCTCTACATGCCTGATGGCCATCTTCCTTCAAGAGAACTCTGAGTTGGTCTTCATCTATCTTGATTGGTCTTCCCAAACGAGGTTTTCCGCAACAAGGAGGGTTATTGAGGTCAAAATTACCGTGTTTGAATCTGGTAAACCAATCTCGAACAGTTCTTTCAGCTATAGCGTTTTCTCCATATATGGCACAAATATCCTTGGTCATTTCACTCGATTAAAGACGAAAAGAAGGTGTCGAAAATGTGATTTTTTTGTATCTACTTAACAATCCATTTGACGGTTCTGAACAACGAGAAAAAATTATATGAGCAAAAAACGATGACCATTTTCTTGTAGAAGAGAATACGTGCTTTCTAATGATATATAACATTTTGCCAAATATCAAAACATGTTTTAGAACAGTTTTTTTTAAAACGGCGGGAACTTATGCAACAACGTGATATTTTAATATTTTTATTCTTTTTTGCTACACCTTAATATATAGATTTATGATTGTTAAAAAAACATCTGAATAGCAAAAAAAAAAAAAAAATCTGAATACCAAAACAAAAAAAAAAAAACATCTGAATAGCAAAAAAAAAAAAAAAAAAATCTGAATAGCAAAAAAAAAAGAACATCTGAATAGCAAGCAAAAATTCAATTAGTTTACCATAAATCCAAATTTGTTTCTTTAGAACCTCTACTCCTAGTAAACATGTAAACATAAAAATCGCCAAACGGAAAAATGAGTAGGGTCTATTTACCGATCACTCCAAAAATAAGATTCGACAATGTTTGTGAAAATAAAAAAAAGAGTAAAAAACCAAGCAGGGCGCAATCATATCAATTTGATGAAGTTCAGAATATAAAAATCGGTTACCAATAGTTGTTTTTTTTTTTTTTTAACACAGCAATCACCACTTATCAATGGTAGGCAGATGTTGAGATGATGCAAATTTATTTGCAAATGGTATTGAAAGAGGAGGAGAGTACTGGAAATCTCGGGAGACATGTTGTCACTCAGCTTCCAGTGAATGTTACAGGCTGTTTTCAGGGAAAGATATGAAGACCTGTGTGAAAGCTCCTTGTGAGCCAATAATAATAACCATTTTAATACCCTAATCAATGCGGTCAGAATTTTTAGTAATGACATTATAATGTAACCTGCCATCAGCCAAAGTGCTATTCTTGTGATGAAAAAAGCCAAGATCGTCCACTCAGATGGTCTTGAATTTCCAACAACAGATCTGATAAATCACTATCAATAATTTCCCCTACTCTTTATCTGTGCCTATCTGGACGATTTAGCTAAAATTTTTATGGCCTTGTGTCATGATAAGATGCTGTAATGTAAGTAGTATGGTATCCATTCGATGAACAGCTATGGATTAATATGGATTAATATGGATTAATATGGATTAGTTACCATAATAACACATTTATTCTAAGTTTGGCATAAAACACTCATTCTCAGCCACCAAACTATTACTTCTGTCCGCTTTAGCAGGATAAATATCTACTAGTATTGTATAGTAATCGGAATCGGAATCGGGAATCGGAAAAGTCGGAACTTTTGTGGGTATCGGAATCCGAAAAATTTGTGTCTAATTTCCGTCTCCAAAATCTATTCTTTTAATATTTTTCAAACTTATTTTTTTATTGCTTGTACTGATGATAACTCTTTATTGTTTTTAAACTATTAGTAAAACTAAGCTCTATAGATTATAATAACATCCAAAACAGTGTATTTTTTTTTATTTGTGTAAAATAAACAAAATAAAACAATACTTGAAACTTCGCGACAATTCGCTAGGTAAACTCTACAAGAATGCAGTTTATTTACAAGGTATCGGAAATAAAATTTTGAATTAAATAAATATTTTATCAGGAAAAAATAATTTCAAGCATTATTGCTAATTAAATAAAAATAGAACATAAAAGTGTTGCTTTTTAATCTTTAATTTATCTATTTTATAGGTTTATGCTTTTGTCCAGTTCGGTTTTGTCCGGTAGGTTTTTGTCTGCTCCCTCACTCAGCATTGACAAATATGACAAGGGATGGACGAAACGTTGAATTGAATTTTGAAATGAATTTGTGAATTTTAATGCTTCCGTGTGAAAAACTTTTAGCATCAAATTTTCTTTGATGTTGTCGTTATCATTTAATTATGCTTGGACTTGGGGGTTCCTAGGCGCCAGATGCTGTCTGAAGCCAGAGCAAATGTGCAAGTATTTTTTCACATCTACTTGCTAAATGACTAGATGATGCTTCTGATAGAATCTACAGTTCAAACGAAATGGGCAAGTTTTATTTTCTTGGAGTCGCGTTATCTGTCCACCGTGTCCTCTTAAATTGTTAATGCTTTATTGTACCTTTCTCCAAAAAAAAAAGTTAAAAATATACATGAATATCTCCGAATAAATTTATCAAAGTCTTGGATAAAATACATAAAGGGAAAACATTTACAAGTTTGTCAAATTAAAAAAGAAATTATATCTACATTTAAAAGTACCCTCCCACTCAATGATACTCTACTTTTTGGAGCGATATCTGTGAACCCACTAAAAACAAAATTATTTTAGAATTAAGGATGGAGGCTTAGTAGCGCATATAAATTAGGGCAATTATTGAATAAATATCGTCTTATAAAATTCTTTGCGGTTAATGAAAAAAGAAAGAAATTTACGTGCGGAGTTTGAACCTACAGACTACATCATGCAAAAAAAAAAAAGAAAGAAAGAAAAACATGCTATCAACTTACCCACAGTATAATTTTCACGGCCCGTTGTTCTATCATTGTTGCTAAGCGACAACAGTGAAAAAAAGTAGCTTTACCGATGATAGATAAATTAAAATAATGGTTTCGATTATGAGTAATTATCGGTAGCATTCCGAGACAAAACTTAACTAAGATCCCTCCCACTAAAGTTCTGTAAATTTTAAAGAAAATCTGTTCAGCCGTTTCGAAGTCTATGAGAAACGAACTCACACACAGTTGCATTTATATAATTGTAGAGATTATTAGTTAAACGTATCGCCATGATTAATTTATAACTTTTTTCTTTCATATTTTTCTGCAATATTCTCACGCATGTTAACTCGCAAAAGGAAGTCATCTTCCATCGTGATGATGCTTGGTCCTCACACAGCACTCCTAGGAGAAATTTGGTTGGGAAATCTTGCCCCATGCTATATATTCTCCTGACCTAGCTTCCTTGGAATATTTTATCCATGCCCCCCCCCCCAATCAATAGAGATTAGACTATTCCTGTAATGATCCGGTCCCTGATGATTTTGTCGGTGGGATGTGAGTTCTGTGCAGTTTTAGGAGGTCCACGCCTCTCAGGTTAGTTTATTGCTGATCGCCTGGTGCGCCCTCGCCGGGGAACGCTGACGGACTGCCCGGGCACTTTTTGTTAAGGAACAGTCGCCTATTCTTGTAAGTGAGTAAATATGAGATAGGATAGCCGAGAATTCGAACCTGGGAAGCTAGATTTGGAATTGAGAATTCCGATCATAAGTTAAAATAAATAATACAGAATGTTATTGAAAAAAGGAATGTGATGATGCAATTGTCTTAATGAAATGAAATGAAATTAAAATTGAGGTTATCTAAATCCGAACAATAGAAAATGTTAAACATATTTGTAAAGTGGGTTAATCGAAAATTAGGTTAGAGAAATCGGTCTTTCTAAACATGTGAGGAACAATGCATGCTTAGACACGGAGGCATGTCAGGCCACGGAATCGATATGCACGTGTTTGGTCATGCAATGACGTCATGAGTTCTCAATATAGGTAGAGCTTTAGGTCAGTCAGGGCCAATGAGTCATACAGAGGTCGGATAGTGTCGGACAGACAGAGCTGACATCCGCCTTGGAAGCGGAGGTAGAAGTTGAAATAATGTAGAGACTTTGAATTCCTTGATGCGAAGCCATTGACCGGTCGAATGAAATAAACGAACATCATGATATTTTTGTAACAGTCGTCTTCGTGTTATATCATTCAACAACAAAGGTATTGTGAATTTGTATTATAATACTTGTGTTCCACTCATCTGCATCTATAAGAACTTGTGTATAAACTCATCTAAGAATGTGTCTCTATCATCTAAGAATGCGTCTCCCCCTCAGCTATTATAAATAATGAATGTTCCTTCATTATGATAAAAGACTGAGAATCCTCATCTCAAAAATACGTGTTAAGAAATATATGTGTCACTTTATAGAAACACTCCCAGAACTGTCAGACGGTATAAATCTCCAATATCTCTTCTATCTATCTATCTATCTATCTATCTATCTATCTAATATATATATATATATCCCCATCTAATTGAATTACATGTCTGTATTAAAATGTATCCTGTCTCTCTTTATATATACCGATCTATCTGTCTCACACTAATATGAACAATCTAAGACGAAACGGAAAAACAAATATAAGTCGTCATTTATAATAACACCTATTACATAACATTTTTTGATGGCGCTGACTTCTCAGTCTCATTTTTCCGACTCTAGTTTAAGAGTTCTTGCATTGGGAGATAACTAAATACTCAATTTCTTTAGAAAATTACAAAATCATTTAGATGGCCTTGGGTTAACATCCCGAGAGGAGATTGGGCATGTGTTAGATTCATATTTCACATTAAAACCTGGGGAATTTTACAGGCGCGGCATTTATAAGCTCGTTGATATATGAAATTAAGTTATAGAAAGCAAAAATCATTATTATTATGAATAAAGGCTTTCAAAAACACACAGTTTACATTTTCAAGATGAAATTTTAAATCGGCAAAAACTTTTGCACCGACCTGATATTTTTATGGAAACTAATTATATTTATCCGGTGTTACTGGACGAGCGGAATCCTTGAGAAGTTTTTAAATTTTTTGAACACTTGGGATGAATCATTTTAGATATTGGAAACGCAGCAATAGTTACGTTAAAATATGCGTTTTCATTACGTTTAAACAATAAAATATTATTTTTGTAAGTACTGTTTCTTTGCAGACTACAAAATGGTCGTCTTCAAGTCCAATCTCAACAAATACTTGTCATAAACTATCTTCCTAAGTAATTTGGAAAGTAGAAATTTGACCTTGCGTTTACTTTCGACAGCCTCGTAACTTTCGGTTTTCTTTATTTTGCCATTTAGTCTTCATAATCCATGAGTGATGTTTCTGATAAAACTGGGAAGAATTGCTGTTTTCTGAGTTGGAATTTATATATCTGTTACTTATCGTTGGCTGTTTTTTTACTTATAATTATTTATTTATGTATTTAATTCAGCTCCTCACATCAAGTGGCTTCATGCTTTGTCTGGAGCGATTTCCACAAAAAAAAATCAATCTTTGTTCACCCCATTCATCGTTTTCAATCTTTTCATAATATTATTTATCATTTAACTGATAATCTATTTCATTAACCTTCACCCTCGAGTGTTTCGGGCCTTGATAATATTTGCCCCATTAATAATAAGAACAACAGGAAGTCGATTTTATAATTTGCTATTTTTTTTTAATTAGATTGAAATTTGGTAAAGTTTGAAAAAATCAGTTCTAAAATATAATAAAATCGAAGTTGAATAATCAATCATTTTTATTGAAATTTTATTATGTAGTAATCAGTGATGGACGATTCCAATATTTTCTTCGATTCCGATACAATTATCGATTCCATACTAAATTCCCGAATCCGATACAATTACCGATTCCGATTCCGTATAAATCCCTAAATATTTAGTTATAAAGTTGTTACTTTTTCCGATTACCATAAAAACACATGTTAAATGTGCCGATATTTTCTAAAGGTAAAAACTCGATGGTTACGGTTGATCTATAGATTTTAATTTTACTGGTAGTTTGAAATCAATAATATCAATATTTTATTCTTACTACCAGCAGTGGAAATTTTTGTTTTATACAAAACCAAATAAAAACGATAATTAAAGGAATCGTTTTTGGTGTTGGAAAATAGGCACACATTTTTCCGATTCCGATACCTCCAAAAGTTTCGTTTTTTCGATTCCCGATTCCGATCCCGATTAATCATCCTAACACTAGTGGTAATATACAAGTATTTGCTTCTGATTTTTTCATCTGTGTTATGATTCCTGGCCTTGTTAGAGGTCATCATTTTGGACGACGATAGCTTTGGGTAGGGCAAAGAATTACCCCGACATTTAATTCAAATTGGGATATAATAGTTGGGTTTTAGCGAAGGAATCAAATAAAGGATATATATATATATATATATATATATATATATATATATATATATATATATATATATATCCTTTATTTGATTGGATTTTTTACCCTTCACCGGACTATCCATTCATGTGAAATCTTTTTATCATTTTTCTTTTACCTCCTATTCCCCTTACTTCACCCTTTTTTTTTTTAACCAAGTAAGATCTGTGACTTACTTGTAGTTTCATTAAATACTTTTATATGCAAAATCCGATCCTGCATTTTGCTGATTCCTGCCCTCTGATGAGAAGGAGAGTATTTCTTCGAAACTCCGCGGATTAAGGACTATCCACTTATCTTGTGCTTCCTTTTTTAAAATTAAATATGTTTTTAACTCTTTTTCAAGATGTCTTTTAACATGTTTTATTAATCATTTGTTCATATATATATATATATATATATATATATATATATATATATATATATATATATATATAATGATTGTATCGATTGGTTTCCTACATGTAAATCTAATGAAACTTGCGTGATAATTAAAGAGTGATCAATCCAAGACAGAGCTGGTGTGTAGAATATGGAATATGTAAGCACATATGTAACAAATAATATATGCATGGTACCCAAGATGACCGACGTGTAACAACATGGGGATGGAATTTCTTTTCCTCAAACGAACGCACCAGGTTTATCATGCACAAATTAACTTTTTGTTGACAACATCGGATGGAAATCGCATCTGACGAGTTGACGAGAAAGAAAATTTCTATGAAAACATAAAATCATAAAATTGTCATCGCATTAACGAAACGGCTGTAATGAAGAGATCTAAGGTGAAATAAACAAGAGTTATATAAAAGAAAAAAATGTAAGTGTTTGTATTTCAACTAAATCTTGTACTACATATATATATATATATATATATATATATATATATATATATATATATATTAGGAATAAAAGTTAGATAGAACTTTATTAAATTATCAGGTCAATAAAGGCGAAAATAAGAACCTCTTTAGGCCATGGCATTATGAATCTAAATTTTCGTCCTTATTGACCTGATGATTTAATAAATTTCTATGTAACTTTTATTCCTTATCTTTTTAATTTAATTTATGAATTGCTCCTTTTAACCGGATAGAGCTCCTACTATTTTGATAGGTTTGCTTTATAAAAATATTCTTTTTAACTTATTTATTTTTTGTTCATTTATACATATGTGTCCATGTGTGTATATGTGTGTGTGCATACGCATGTGTGTATATGCATGCATATAAAATGTAAATAAATGAAAAATTAAGAGATTTAAAGGGTCACCAGTTAGCAAGTGCTACCTAAAAGATAATCAGTTTTGTAAGTGAAAATGAAGAAAAACAAAAATTTATAACAAAACATTTTTTTAGATAAAATATAAATTCAATTGGTTTCATATCCGGGGACTGCCTCGGCCATGGAAGTTTATTAATCCCATTTTGGCTCAACCAACGTGTGTCGCCCTAGCAGCGTGACAAAGATCTCCATCTTCCATAAATAGGGTTCATTTTACCACTTGAGAATATTGGTATAAGTCTTTCATGTAATATGGGAACATATTTAACAGAATTGGTGTTTCCTTCGCACTCCGCTAGGTCGGAACTACCATCACTCCAAATTGCATCTCATACAATAACCGAGAGACCCGCATCAAACTACTGCAGTCTTTATAAATCAAACTGAGAGAGCCTTTATACGGATACCCTTCCACTGTCGGGAAATAATGCAAATCGTGAAATCAAAGGATTGGTCAAAAAGGTCAAAGGTCTCTCCGCCATCTCACGAGCACAATCTTTTCTGCGCTTGATATTGGCAGGATGAAGAAGGCATTTCCTTCTCCCAGCTCTACCATAATCACTGAAGTTAAGTAACGTCGAGCCTGGTCAGTACAAAAATGGGTGGCCATTTGGGAATTCCAAATGCCGTATGTGCTCTCCGCTTATCACGGCATTGTTTCCCGTTTGTCTTTACCACTGTATTCAAGCAATGCCGATTCAGGAGTGGCGTGTTTGTGGATTGTGCAACCTTTGCTTCACAATTACACACGAAGCCAACGTTACAGGAGTGTCAATGTCTATTTGGACTGAAGTGAGGCATTATATATATATATATATATATATATATATATATATATATATATATATACATACAAGAAAAAGTACCCGTCGTTGAGTGGGTTCAAAAACAGCCTACAGAAAATGGACTCTGATTTACGAAAGTATGATAGGTTATGAAAAGGAAGGGTTGTAAAGAGATAGCTCCGAATTTGGGGGTATCAAAACCAAAGCAAAATATGATGAAAGTAAAAATAAAATAGATAAAACCCATAATTTATTATACCATGCCTGTTCACACTGAAACACTTATCATAATATTCTGTGGATCTATATTAAAAAAAAACTTGTTAAACTTTGTGACATATTTCCATTCTATGGAGGTCAGGCGCGAACGAACACCCCATAATTTTATTATACCATATTTCTTCAAACTGAAACATAATTATCAAAGTATACTCACGCAGATAGATATGAAAAGTCTTTATTAAAGTTTGTGCCTATTTCATGTCTACGGAGGCCAGGCGCGAACGCAGACCCCACAATTTTATTATACCATCCCTATTTAAGGTAAAACATACTTATCAAAGCTTTTTTAATTTTTAAATTTTTTATTTCCCTACTTTTTGGACCAGGCGCGTACGCAGACCCCACAATTTTAAAGAGTCATCATTATGCCAGATCAAACATGCCCATTCCTGTGTCTCGATACATCTTCTATCATTATATGTAATCAGTTTTCTATAATAGTCAACCATATAGGAGCCTATTCGTGACCAGATACACACAGACGCTCAGCTTTATATTATATATATATATATATATATATATATATATATATATATATATATATATATATATATATATATATATATATAATTTTGGATGTTAGATTATATATAATTATTTTCTATATATTTTTTTAACAAATAAAATATTCATTTCTTCATCATTCCTTTTTTTTTTACAGTATCCAACTCTTCATATGCGAATATTTCACACACGTTTCAATTCATCCTGAAACCATTACCATACCTGTATTCGTTAAAGAAGGCTATCGTGTGGCTATATGTACGACCTGTGCATTCGTCACAGCAAGAAATATTCACCATGCTTGAGGTAAGAACAAAGATTTACTGGTTTTACTCGATTTCTTGTAATGATAATTTGTTCATACTAAAGATTTCTCAATTTTACATCTGTTCATACTGTAAATACCTCTGTATTTTATATAATATTACATCGTTTTATAAATAATGTTTCCATTTTTTTTACATAATGTCAAATCTGTTCATACCGTAAATATCCCCAGATTTTGCATAGCATTACATCTGTTAATACTATTGATATTTTCAAATCTTATAAAATATTACATCTGTTTATACCTCAAATATTTCCAGATTTTATATAACATAAAATATGTTCATATATTCGATCTTTCTAGATTTTACATAACATTGTATCGGTTCATACAGTCGATATTTCCAGATTTTACAGAAAATTGCATTTGTTCATTTTTAGATATTTCCAGATTTTACAGAAAATGGCATTTGTTCATGTTTTAGATATTTCCAGATTTTACAGAAAATTGCATTTGTTCATTTTTTAGATATTTCCAGATTTTACATTACATATCTGTTTATACCGCTGATGTTTCTATGTTTTACATAAATGACATTTGTTAATAATGTAGATATTTCTATATTTTACATAACATTACATCTGTTCATACTGTAGGTATTTCCAGATCTTACTTTTTTCTTTTTACACGGTGGTCACCACTTATCAAGGCCCGGAAGCCACTCAGGGATAAGGGTTATTGCAAGTACAGTACGTTAGTGTGGAGATTTGATGAAGTGTTTACTTAAGGGAGCGGTTCATTAGGAATTTGTTTACGTTGGACTTGAAGACATCCAGGTTGTAGTCAGGTGGGAAGCAGGCAGACGGAACAGAGTTCCACAGGCGTGCAGTTCTAAGAAAGAAGCTTTGTTCATGGAATCCACGTTTTGATTTAGGTACAGATAAAGAGTTGGGGAAATTTTTCACAGTGGATTCAGCTAGATGGATGTTTTTCGTGAAAGATTGGCGAGGGGGGACCAGAGATTGGAGTTCAGACGAGCACCTACCATGGAAATAACGATAAAACAAGGATAGGCTTGCAATGTTTCTTCTATGAGAGAGAGGTTGCAGGGTAGAGAAAAGGGCATCCCCCACTAAGCCACAAAGTCTATTTTGTACTCTGTCAAGGAAGGATAGGCTGTTTTTAGCATCTCCTGCCCAGATATGGCAGCAGTACTCAATCCTTGGACGTACTTGGCTTTTATATAGATAGAGAATTGCATCAGTAGTGAAATATCTTCTAGAGCGGTAGAAGGATTCCACCAACTTTCCAGCGACCTTGGCAACAGACTTGATGTACGTGTTCCATTTCAGATCAGGAGTAAAGGTCAAATCCAGAAGCTTGTCAAAACATGGGGCTTCTCCTAGACGAGAGCCATCCATTTCAATTGATGCCAGATGGGGATCAGAGCGTTGATGATGTAAAGATAGGAGTTTGGTCTTAGATGCGTTAAAGGTAACCAGCCATGTCTTCCCCCACTGAACCACGCGCTCGAGATCAGAGGAGAGAGAATTAGAGAGAACTTTGTCATTTACAGCCTTTGATGTGTTGCCATAGATGGTCGTGTCATCAGCATAGATGTCAACGAATGATTTAAGTATGTGTTTAGGGAGGTCATTGATGTAGATCAGGAAAAGAGTTGGGCCCAGGATTGACCCTTGAGGGACTCCAGCATTAATACTGCAGGCCTCTGATTTTTGTCCATCGACCACTACTCTTATGAGCCTATCGGAGAGAAATGATTTAATGATTGAGAAAACATTTCCAGGTATACCGTAGCTGGAAATAAGTAGGTCCTTATGCCATATCTTGTCGAAGGCCTTTGATATGTCAAGAGCATTTGCCCTAGAAAGAAATCCTTTGTCAAGAGATTCACTAATCCTTTGAGATATAACCGTTAGCACATCTGCGGTAGATCTTGCAGAACGGAAACCATATTGTGTGTCACTAAGAAGATTGTTTCTGCTGAGGTGGTTGACTATTTCTCTATTTAATATGGATTCCAGCAACTTACTCATAACACACAGGAGACTTATTGGTCTGTACTGAGAGGGAGATGACTTATCACCTGAATTCTTAAATACAGGGCATACTGATGAGGTTTTACAGGGAGTAGGAAAGCACTTCTCCTTAAGGCAACGCTTAAACAGTTTTGTAAGTATGGGAGTAAGTTCTGGTTGAAGCTTTTTTAACACTATAATTGGGATGCCGTCAGGGCCAGTTGCTTTACTGGAATCAAGGTTCTTGATTATCTTGGCGACCTCATGAACATATATTTGTATGTTACCTAGCGTGTTCTGTGTTATAGGAGGAAATATGGGGAGTTGATGGCCTTCGTCGCATAGGGTAGAATTAGCTGCAAAGTTCTTGGCAAATAGTTTGGCCTTGTCTGACGCAGACGAGATGACCTCTGGTCCATTGATAATGGTTGGGATAGAACGCACACTTCTACTTAGCATGACATCTGTTTATACTGTAGGTATTTCTCGATTTTACATAACAGATCCGTTCACAGATATTTCCAGATTTTACATAACATAAAATTTGTTCATACAATCAATATTTCTAGCTTTTACATAACATTGCATCTGTTCATACTTAAGATATTTCCAGATTTTACATTATGGATCTGTTCGTATCGCAGATGTTTCTATATTTTACAATAAAATCACATCTGTTAATAATGTAGACATTTATACGTGTTACATAAGATTACATCTGATTTCTAGGTTTTACTTAGCATGCTATCTGTTTATATTGTAGTTATTTTATTACAAAGGAATCACCACTTATCAAAGCTCAGAGGCCACTCGAGGATAAGGGTTAAAGAGTGTACAGTGGTCAAAAGGACTATAACATAGTAATCGTTAAAAGAGTAAATTTGGTAAATTGGATTACTTAAGGGGAACGGCTCATGAAGAACTTGTTTACATTGGACTTGAAGACGGCCTTATTGTAGCAAGCTGGAAAGCAGGTAAGCGGTAAAGAGTTCTACAAGTGTGTAGTCTTAGAAAAAAAGATGCTAAGGGGTCAGAATTAAAAAAAATGGAACTTGGTAGGTGTAAGTCGACTAAACGTGTTATTTCTATGCATGTGCAAACACACATTTATATCTCTTACAACTTTATAAAGTTTTCATATGCGTATAGACTAAGCTTAAACGGCAACGAATAAGGCTGGAGAGTTATATTTTCTGGTTTCGATTTAAGCTGATGGCACTCAAGTCATTTTTTTTTTTAATTTTTTACTAGCTGTACCCTGCCACGCATTGCTGTGGCTCAATTTGGTGTAATGGAAAATTCTAATAAAAAGAGAAAATGCATGTTTCTTATATTCTTAGTACTGCAATCCACTCCAAAAAATTAAAAAAAAGGCGAAAATGAAAAAAAAAATGGTACTCTTGCAGAATTGGATCCGGATCCTCGGGAGTTACCGTCAATCAGGCTTGGGCTCGACCATAATTCAGTGGATTAAGCCGAACGTTGCTAAAACGTTGAAACGCTAAATAGTTTGTTTTTTTAATTGTATTCAAAAATGTGAGTTTTTAATTAATATTTGGTTGAGGGGGGGGGGTATTATACACAGATTCGAAAAAGTTGTCCAAAAACGAATAAATGAAAGCAAAGGTAAAGTAAATTACGTTTCTACCTAACTGGATAATTTTTTAGTGTTTTTATTTAATGTAAAATGTTTAATCGGCTCGAAAAACTCAGTGTTTATCGATGTATTTGAAAAAGACGAATGGTCGCGGACTCTGTTGAATACATTAAGTTTGGAAAAATCAGTTAAAAACTAAAAAAACTATACAAAACAGTGCCAGACAACCACTGATTATATATTATCGTGACATAGGCTGACATATTCGGTGGGTTTCTAACAGTATTTTGTATAGTTTTTTTTTTAGTTTAAATCATTTTCCCAAACTTAACATCATCAACAGTGTCTGCCACCATTTGTATTTTTCAAATACACTGATAAACACTGTTTTTCGAGCCGACTAAACGTTACAGTAAATAAAAGGGGTTTGTATTACTAAATATAGAAACGAAAAAGTTGTTGAAAAATAAATATAACAAATAAATGTTATCAAAGGCAAGATAAGTTACTTTTCTACCTAACTGGATAAGATTTTAGGGTTTTTTTAGTGTAAAATGTTTAATCGGTTCGAAAACATGTAGAGTTTATCGGTATATTTGAAAAATACAAATGGCGGCAGACTGTGTTGAACACGTTAATTTTGGAAAATGAGTTAAAACTAAAAACTATACAAAATACTGCCAGGAACTCATTCAATATATGTTACCGTGACATAGGCAGACATGTATTCGTTGGTTTTTAACAGTATTTTGTACAGTTATTTTTAGTTTTAACTCATTTTCCCAAACTTAACGCGTTTAACAGAGTCTGCCGCCATTTGTAATTATCAAATATAGCAGTAAACGCTGTGTTTTTCGAGCTGAATAAACATTTTACATTAAAAAAAACTAAAAAATTATCCATTTTGGTAATAAAGTAACATATCTTGCCTTTGATAATATTTGTTATACATTTATTTTTTGACAACTTTTTCGAATCTATATGTACAGTAGTACAAACCCAATGAAAACACTAAAAATTATCCAATTAGGTAGAAAAGTAACTTATCTTGCCTTTGAAAATATTTACTTGCTATATATTTGTTTTTGTTGACAACTTTTTCAAGTCTTTGTGCAAGTACAAATCCGAAGGGGGTATTTTTCTGTCTAATTGTATTTTTGGTACAGCACTTAAATTTAAATTTCACGATATCTTTTTTTTTTCGGGGGGGGGGGTATTTTTTTTACATTATGTCCGTCTCCACAATTTTCGATCTTGCTGAATAAGAAAATCTCATTTCAAATTTGCAGAGGCAAGTAGTTTTCGAGATATAAAGACCTGTACTATGCACTATAATTCACTGGCGGCCATGAATAAACACTCCAAACCTCCCCATATTAAGAACGGCTTTCGGAATAAGCAACACCCATGCCTAACTACGTGTTTTAACCTTTTACCTGTCTTCCGTCTGTTAAAAACGGCTTTTGGAATAAATACCACCATTCTCTCCATGTTAAGAACGGCTTTCGGAATAAACACCCCCAACCTACCCATGTTAAAAATTGTGGAGGTGGACCTAATGTGAAAATTTACCTTTTGTTTTTTTAATAAATTGTTAGTTGAAAGCACAGAAGAGTGACAAAACACCATCCGCTCCCTTGGTAAGAATGGCTGAAAAAATAACGGTTTTCTTCGTAGAAAGTTTTCTGTATTTCACCTAACAATTTCTGGTGCTAATGCACTTACTGATCCGCGCTATTTTTAAATCCTATTTCAAAGTTTAATTAAAGTTTTATGATATATTTTTTTTTATTTAATTGTAAGGTTAAAGTACAGAATAGGTACAAAACACCCTCCCCTTCCCATGTTAATAATGGCTTTTTAAATAATAATGTTATCATTTCAGCACGGATCACTCTCTGCATGAGTACCTAATATTTTTTTCAGCCATTCTTACCATAGAGAGGGGATGGTGTGTTGTAACTATTCTGTGCTTTCAACTAACAATTTATTATTAAAAAAAGATATCGTGAAATTATAAAAAAAATAAAAAGATATTGTAAAAGTTGAATTTAACTTGAAAAAAACAAAAAAACAAAAAAAAAAAAACAACGTGAACGGCGCGTTCAACATTGTAGCCGGAGCTTATTTGGCAATAAGGTCACGTTAGTCGATTAATGAGTGCTAATGCACTTACTGATCCGCGGTACTTTTTAAATCGTATTTCCAAGTTTAATTAAAGTCTTATGTGTGTGTGTGTGTGTGTTTTTTTTTTGGTATTTTTTAAGTTAGGTCCACCTCCACAATTTTCTTTTAAATAACGATTTTTCAAGGTTTTCGACTATGCTGAATATGGAAATCGCATTGAAATTTTGCAGAAATAAGTAGTTATCAAGATATAAATAGTTGTTTTATGCATTGTATTCTTTGGCTGCCATCTTTGTTACGCGCGTAGATTTGTTTATGACGCGCGCACGCGCGTAAAAAGATGGTCACTAGAGATTACAATGCATTATACAACTTTTTATATCTTGATAACAACTTATTTCTGCAAAATTTCAATGCTATTTTCGTATTCAGCATAGTCGAAAACATACAAAAGTCGTCATTTAAAAGAAAATTGTGGAGGTCGACCTAATCTAAAAATTTACCGTTTTTTTATTCAATTGTAAGGTTAAAGTACAGAATAGGCATAAAACACCCTCCTCTCCCCAGATTAAGAATGGCTTTTTAAATAATAACGTTATTATTTCAGCACGGATCAATAAGTGCATGAGTACCCAATTTCTTTAATAAAGAAAAAGCATTAATATTTTCTTATATAAAAACAACTTCTGTAAAAATAAACAAAGTGTACTTTCAATTTTGTTAAAAAAGGTTTTCTTAAAAAAAAAAAACAAAAAAAACCTACGGTCCGTGCTGAAATAATAACCTTATTATTTAAAAAGCCATTCTAAACATGGGGAGGGGAGGGTGTTTTGTACCTAATCTGTACTTTAATCTTACAATTGAATAATAAAAAAAAAACATATAATAAAACTTTAATTAAACGACTTCAACTTTTATGCTTTAACTCAAAACGCAAGCAAGCAACTTTTTTTTGCCTGATATAATAAATAAAAAAAATTTTAAATTAAAAAATTTGGAAGATAAACACATGAATTATGTTTTTTTACTTATCGAGTAAACAGAAAATGAAATCTTCTAATTCGTCTCGTCAAATCGTGGTGTATGAAATGAATTGAACCGGAAGTTCAGTTCTATCAACAAAACAGGTCCGCAGTTTCGGCTTACGAAAAATATTTTTTATTTTATTTAATATTTTTATAATTGGCGATGTTAATTTATTTTAATAATATAGAAACATCCCTTGACTCTAAATATGGATTGTCTGAAAATTTCAAATAAATTGGTAATGTAGAAATATGGTTTTATCGATTTTCAACGAACCAAGAATTACATTTTTATATATATAGATTTTGTAACTTTTGAAATTATTACTATATATTGGGTGCAATATAATAATCAATAGAAAATTGTCTCTACGATAAAAGTACAAAATATGACTAAATTAAAATATTATATTTAACTGTATTTTACGACTGGCAAAACTTGTTTTAATTTTACATAAGAAAAGAAGAGAAGTTCTGTTTAAGAATATTTTGTTTTATTTTGTGTTCAAATGTTTGCTGAACGCAACGAATGTTTGCGTTCAAATGTTTGCGTTCAAATGTTTGTGTTGAAATGTTTGTGTTGAAATGTTTGTGTTCAAATGTTTGTGCTCAAATGTTTGTGTTCAAATGTTTGTGTTCAAATGTTTGTGTTCAAATATTATTTTTCAAATGTTGCGTTCAAATGATTAGGTTAAAATGATTGTGTTCAAATGTTTGCGTTCAAATGTTTGTATTCAAATGTCTGTGTTCAAATGTTAGTGTTAAAATGTTTGAGTTCAAATATTTGTGTTGAAATATTTGTGTTAAAATGTTTGTGTTGAAATGTTTACATTCAAATGTTTGTGTTCAAATGTTTGTGTGTCAAATGTTTATGTTCAAATGTTTGCGTTCAAATGATTATGTTAAAATGATTGCGTCCAAATCTTAGTGTTCAAATGTCTGTGTTAAAATGTTTGTGTTTAAATGTTTGTGTTAAAATGTTTGTGTTAAAATGTTTGGGTTCAAATGTTTGTGTTGAAATGTTTACGTTCAAATACTTGCGTTCAAATGTTTGTGTCCAAATGTTTGTGTTCAAATGTGTGTGTTCAAATGTTTATGTTCAAATGTTTATGTTCAAATGTATGCGTTCAAATGTTTAATATCAAATCTTTGGGTTCAAATCTTTGGGTTGAAATGTTTCCGTTGAAATGTTTCTGTTGAAATGTTTTCTTTCAAATGCTTGCGTCCAAATGTTTGTGTTCAAATATATTTTTCAAATGTTTGCGTTCAAATGTTTGTGTTAAAATGACTGCGTTCAAATGTTTGGGTTAAAATGTTTGCGTTCAAATGTTTGTGTTATAATCCTTGTGTTCAAATATTTCTGTTCAAATGTTTGCGTTCAAATGTTTGTGTTCAAATATTTTGTTCAAATGATTGCGTTAAAATGATTATGTTAAAATGATTGCGTTCAAATGTTTGTGTTCAAATGTTTGTGTTCAAATGTCTGTGTTCAAATGTCTGTGTTAAAATGTTTGTGTTCAAATGCTTGCGATCAAATGTGTGCGTTCAAATGTTTGTGTCCAAATGTTTGTGTTCAAAAGTTTTCGTTCAAGTGATTATGTCAAAATGATTACGTTAAAATGTTTGTGTTCAAAAGTTTGTGTTCAAATGTTTGTGTTCAAATGGTTGCGTTCAAATATTTGTGTTCAAATGTTTGTATTCAAATGATTGTGTTCAAATGTTTGCGTTCAAATGTTTGCGTTCAAATGATTATGTTAAAATGTTTGCGTTAAAATATTTGGGTTGAAATGTTTGCGTTCAAAAGTTTTGTGTTCAAATGCTTACGTTCAAATGTTTGTGTTCAAATGTTTGTGTCCAAATGTTTGTGTTTACATGTGTGTGTTCAAATGTTTATGTTCAAATGTATGCGTTCAAATGTTTAATATCAAATATTTGCGTTCAAATGTTTGCGTTCAAATGTTTGCGTTTAAATGTTTCTGTTGAAATGTTTGCGTTCAAATGCTTGCGTCCAAATGTTTGTGTTCAAATATTATTTTTCAAATGTTTGCGTTCAAATGTTTGTGTTAAAATGATTGCGTTCAAATGTTTGTGTTCAAATGTTTGTGTTCAAATGTTTGCGTTCAAATGTTTGCGTTCAAATGATTATGTTAAAATGATTGCGTTCAAATCTTTGTGTTCAAATGTTTGCGTTCAAATGTTTCTTTTGACCTTTACTTTTGCGGAATTCCCTTGATTTTAAACAAGTTGCGATCCATTTGTAATTTGTAATTACATAGAAAAATTCATGCATGAAAAGTAATATGGTTAAGAATAAGCTTAGAAAAGTAAAAGGACTGGTTGTTAAAGAAAAAGACAAGATATTCTAGTAAACAATATTATAAATTTATAACTTAAAATATTGCAGCATTAAGAGTTTTAAAAAATTCAATTTAATTTTTTAAATTAACTAAATTTAACATTATATAATCAATTCTTAATTAATCTACAATATTTTAAGTTATAAATCTATTATATTTTTACTAGAATATCTTTTCTGTTCTTTCCCAGTTTTAACAACTAGTTCGTTTACTTTTCTAAGCTTAATCTTAATCATATTTGAAGCAGTCCTAAATGAGTAAAACCAACACTTAACCATATATTCCAACACGGTATGAATGATAAAAATAGTTATCAATTTTTAGATAATTCCACATCTGCAAAGTAGAAATTTATAAAATAGAAATTTCTCAATTTTATACAATTTGTTCAAACATGCTTATACATCTGTTCAAAAAGAAAGATGTTGCTTAATTTCATGTATTTCTACATCTATTATAAATGAATAGCGTTATTAACTTAACGTCCGTTAATTTTTCAAAAATTCACAATTTAACATCTGTCCATTATGAAGATGTTTCTTAAATTTGAACAATATTACATGTATTCACATATATTATTTTGTTATACATTTTTGCTCGGATCTCCAAAAACACAAAGTTTATAGAATGTATTAAGAAAAGTTAAAAGAAATAATAAAAGTTGTCAATTGTTAATAGCACAGCGTTGTACCTTCATTTAGATGAAAGCCACTTTTGTTCCAGCTAGCTAGACACATGTAACGGTATGTTTTTTTTAATTCGATTTATAACATTATATAATCAATTCTTAATGCTGCAATATTTTAAGATATAAATTTATTATATTTTTACTAGAATATATTGTCCTTTTCTTTTTCAGTTTAAACAACTAGTCCTTTACTTTTCCATGTTTAATCTTAACCATATTACTTTTCATGCTCGCATTTTTCTATTGTAATATATATATACTAGCAAAGATACCCGTGCTTCGCACGGAGCTTTGTTGCGCACTCGGGTACCAAAATCTGTGGGCACCTTTCCAGTAAGTTGATGTTGCAAGAGCAACGATTGCATAAGGTGATTAACATTTTAACTACCTCTTGTAGTGACTGAAATTCAATCAGGAACTTCACAAAACATTTTCATCAAAAAGGAAGGTTACTTGATGTTACATAGTAAATTTTTCATTGAAGTAATTTTCAACTCTTGCTTAAATTTTATCTTGCACATTCAATACTAAAAACTTACCACAATCAGATCATGTCAGTTTTTCCTCATATCCATTTCTCGAACTTTTCACTGAAGAGCCTCAGGGTAAACTACATTTCTGCTGCTTTGATTTGGAGCCAGAATGTAGAGTTTTTCTGAACTTCCTGTCCGGCTGATGGAGACGTAGAACATACCGTGACTGAAGCAGTCTGATGTCAAGTCTACGCCAATGGTGTTAAATGTCTGACCTTGACTTTTGTTTATGCTCATTGCAAAACACACCTTCACAGGAAATTGGAGTCTCCGGAATTTAAATGGAAGTTCTGAGTCCGATGGAACTAAGGGGATCCTTGGCAGTAGAACGGTTTCGCCTTTGTAGGGACCACAGGAAATGGTGGCCTCAAGTACATTGGTGTGCAATCTGGTGATAACACATCTGGTTCCGTTTGTTGTTTTTGGCGGTTCCAAGGATCGAAGAATCATGATTGGCGATCCAATTTTGAGATTTAAAATGTGTGGAGGCATTCCAGATATCTCCAAAGAGTTTAAAAACTCCACAGGGTAGTGAACAGCTTCATATTCATTAGTAGCCGAATCAACTGACTTGTATTGCTTTGTGTCTCCTGGAAATTCATTCATTATTGAATTGTTCAAATGATTCACATTGCTGTTTAATGGCGAAATAATAGCCCTCTCAGCAAGCCAATCCGGTGATTTTCCATTGTTTTGCAGGTCTGGGTACACTTTGTCTTTCAGTTGCTTCTGATTACCGACACATTTACCAAGCGCAGTTGGAATCTTAATTGTGTCAGGTGAAGAAGTGATAGGAAACTGACCATTACCGATTTGGAGAAGCAATTTTGAGAAGTCTGCTGTAGCTGTGTTATCAGAGATATAGGCTCTCATATTAGTAGTCAGTCTCTTCACTATAACGTGCCTCCAGAGATAGGATTGTTTCAAACTTGCATTGACAATGTTAGCCCTTGTGCCATTTTTAACCACTGGGAGGATTTGACGGAAATCACCGCAAAATAAGGTTGGAATGCCACCCATGGGATTCTTGTTTCCTGTGATGTCTTGCAGTGTTCGGTCAATTGCTTCATAAGCACTCTTGTGCGTCATTGGGGCTTCGTCTACAATGATTGCAGAGGTGTCTCTAATTACATTTGCCAAGGCTGAGTTACCAGTAATTTTGCAAACTGGCTGATCCATTCGATGAGTATCCAAGGGTACTTTAAAAGTGCTGTGAAGAGTGCGGCCACCTTGTAGTAGAGTAGCAGCAATGCCACTGGATACTGTTGCAAGCACAATCTTTCTCATGGATCTAATCTTTGCAAGGATCAAATTGATTACAAAAGTCTTGCCCGTACCACCTGGAGCATCAAGAAACATCATGTTTTTGTTCATTTCACCTTGTGCTTCCAACATTGCCATGAATGAATTGTAAACTTCTCTTTGAGAATCGGTCAGTTTTTCTTGCATATTTTTTGCTTGTAGGGAAAGTTCTTCAAGATTATAAGTAACTTCACGTTGATACTCTCTCGCGAGTCTTTCATCTCTCCCTTGCGTTGGTGCAGGTAATCCATAGCTTGCCAATGGTTGACCGCACATAAGGAGAACTTTTTCTTCAATTAGACAAAGAGTTTTATTGTAGATGTCCTCATTAAAATCTGCTTCTGGATTGTTAACTTCTTGCCTGTATCTGTGAAGAATGTCTTCAGATATTACATCACGAAAAGCCATCCAGATCTCAAGAGGATTTCTTGGCTCACAGGCTGTTAAAATTATCACAAATAGGCTTCGCAAATTTGAAGGTGATTGAGTGGCACTTGCCTCTCCTACTGCTTGATGCAAGTGATGGTCATTTTCTAGAAGGCCTCGAGCAAGGCACGCTGCTCTGTATGTTTCAAACACCTGACCATTGTATGCTCGCAAATTTTGAAATGAAGTTGGACCAGCAACCTCATTGAGCAACAGGCGTAAGAAATAACACTCCCCTGCTTTTGGACTAATCGTGTAGATTCTCCCAATGCATGGTGCCTTCCATACATCATCATTTTCAGTACCTTCAACTTGTACCCCACGCATTCTTCTCATCCATTTCTTTGTCGATTTGTTCCAAGTGTAAAACTCAGGTACTTCTACGTATTTGAGACCCCTTGCAAAGTCATCCTCATGGCAGAGTTGAAAAAATGGTGTCAAAGTTGTGGCAGGCGGTGGACCTTGGGCTCGTTCCAGAGCAGTATCAGCTGAGAACATGACATGCTGCCCATTTTCAAGATGAACAGAAAGTTGTACAATTGGGGGGAAATGTTCATGGATGGGATGTTCCAATATCCTCCAGGCCGCCTCTGAACTGCCGACATACCTTGCATTCTGGAACTGCTGGATCTCATCCACAATGTGACTTTGTACTTGGCCTTGTTGGTTAGCTGCTCCATCAGTTCTTTGTAGTTCAAACACTGCTTGATCACATCCTTTATTCACGTATTTGAGGACATATTTGATGCTTTGGATCGAGCTGCAAATTTCTACGTTAATGTGAGCGTTGAACTGCTGAAGGAGGACCTTGTTGTACGGAACAATCCACTGGTTTGTTATTTCTTGATTAACATACCGACCATTTCTCTTCATCCTTATTGTACCAGTCTGGCCTCCATCTTCTGGTTTTCTTCGCCTGTACTTGGGGTAAGAGTCTTGGCCTTGCTCGGTACACTGAAGAAATTCTTTTGGGTATTTTTTGGAACATTTGTTGTCAATCGTACATGGACACTTTGGATTAAATGGTCCACAAGGTCCATGCACCATATGTGCTATCACTTTAGCATGAAGATCAGGATCTTCCTCTTTGTCAGGGATCTCTGCAGATATGCAGAGATCCATTTTTTCTGGTAGAAGTTTGTCCTCTGGGGCCTGCCAGGTGAGGATGTGTGCATGCGGCAGTCCTCTTTTTTTATATTCAATACTGTACAGGAAAGCCCTCAACCTGCCAAATCCTCCCTTTTTAATAAATTCAAGTAACTTTTTTAGCTTCTGCCTGAAAACCCTGGCAACAATATCTGGACGATCCTGAGGGTCTTGCCCTTGAAGACAATTTTCTGTAATTTCTGTCCACTTTGGATTTGTTGTGAACGTGATGAAGAGGTCGGCTCGGCCCATTCGCCGAACATATGCCATGGCATCACTTTGACGCTCAAACATGTATCGAGGGCCTCCTGTATAAGTTGCCGGAAGAACAACTCGTTGACCAAACTGTTCTGGATTCCCATCCTCCCTAAGAATTGAATCTCTCAAGTTGCTATAATTGTCAGCTCTCAGGGTCTGTTGCTCACGCCTCAGGAACTGTAAACGTTCTGTTTCAATCTTGCAGTACACATCCACCAGCCATTGTTGAAATAGCCTTCGGTACCAGAGAAAATAGTTTCCAGGCCGAGTCATTAAATGGTACGAATAAAATTGCTGTTGGGTAACTTTTCGCCCATTGGATGCCTTCATGTAGATGTTGTAAGATGGAGAACCATAGGGGTACATTAACGGGTACATTAAAGTATCGTAGAGGGGATGTAGTTCGGAGATCCATTTTAATGTATCATTTCTAAAACGCAAGACAATATCCCGGTTAGCTGTTGGTTCATTCTCCATTAATATTCCAATCTCATACGTTGTTGTTGGAGCATTGAATCGCCGTGGATGCTCTTCTTGCGGCCTTCGGTCTTTCCTTATGACAACTTTATGTTCTACCAAGTGTTCTTCTTCAATCCTCTCCTTTGTTGTTTTCAGCTGACAAATGAAGCTGTTGTTCTCATGTAAAAATTCAGTCAGACTTTGGAGAATGTCTCTATTGAGTCTACTGTCACGTCCCCGATTATGTAGTTCCTCTTCCAGACTATCCAAGAAGTAGACTTGAATAAACTTTGCTGTTTCATCTTCAGGTGGTAAAAGACTCCCAATCTGGTGGCAAACCTGGCCTCGAATTCTAAAAGAAGGATTCCACCCATGTACTGCCACAATTTTGTGACCAAATGATGTCATTGCAAAACAATTGTTATAACTGCGTAGATTTTGCAGAAAATCTTTAGAGATGGGACCATTGCCGGAGAGCAAATCTTGAAGCAACTGAGGCAGTGGTGGAAAGCTATCAAGCACAACTTTGCCAGAAGAACAACAACAACAATCAGGGGGTTCTCCTTTAAATTTTACAGCTGAGCAATGTTGACATACTTTGTCCATTTTTCCTATATCAGCTGTAGTGAGAGAGTTATTTTTGTTGTAGAGCAATCCTTTTCTATTGCAGTGTTCTATTTCATGGTGTCTCAAAGCAGTCATTCGTTGTCTAGCTGCCTCGTTTTCTGTCAATTGCTGGGGCAAAGTCATACTCTCTCTCCATGCAGCCTCTCGTTGTTGCCCTTGGTATAGGCGAAAGCTTCGTTGGGTTTCCGATTCATTCTGATGTCGTTGAGCCACTCTCAACTGACCTTGTGTACGTCTACTTACCTCATATAATTCATTCGATCGTAATATTGCTTCTCTTTCCAGTGCATATCTTTGCCTTTCTTGAATTTCATCTTGTGATGAATTTAACCGCCTTACAGCATGTCTAGTTCTGTCAGCTTCACGTTGGGTTTCTCTTTCCAAATCTGACAGTCTTGCTCTCCTTTCTCTTTGACGTATCCTGTTAAGTTCTATACGTCTTTCTCTATCTGGATTGTTTTCATTGGAGCGAACTGCAGCAACTCTTAGTCTATTAGCTTCCAATCTTTCCATTCTTTCTTCCTCACTTTCGTTTCTACTTCGTTTGGGTGGCATAATTTCGGTTTTAAACGGAATTGTTTAACGATATTAATGATTGTAAATTAATTAAGCGTAAAGGAAATGTATACTAACTGAAATGGACGAACTATAAATAATATTTCTGAATAGTACAATTATAAACAATTATATTGTACCTATTTACTATGCCTCCCCACGGGACAGAGTTAGACACCAGGGTCGTTTTTTAACGTGGAGAAAAGGTACAAAAATAAAAATTGTCTCAGTCGTGAAGGATTTCTCCTCCACCGAAAGAGAACAAGAAAATGAAGTGCAGCATCTGAAGAACAGATACTACACTTTGATCTTGACCAAAAGGAATGAATAAAAGCGACCTACGTGTGACTCATTACTTCCGGGTGTAAACGTCACAGTCTAAAAGTAATAATTAAAAAAAAAAAAGTAAATGTAAAATAAATGTAATACCAACTTAGGTTAACTAAGTAAACAGTACAATTAAAACAGTTCTATTAAAACAAATAATTACTAAGATCTAGGTAATTGTTAGTCTCATTGTTATGGTTTTAAAGAAAAAAATGTGTAAAAAAGTTCTGCTTTTGTGAGTACGTGTATTTCTTTTAAATTACATAACCTTTTTATTTTATTATTTATATCTCTTTTAAATTTATATATTTTGTTAGTAAACTGGAAGAAATTCAGTTGAATAAAACCTTGTTCGTGTTCTTTACGTTAAACTCATATTTTTATAAAAGGTTCATCCGGTTTAAAGAAAGCACTAAGTTTAAATAAGACTGGAAATAACTAATTCAATATATAAATAGAAAAATGAAATAAATATAAGCTTTAAGTCTTAAGATAGTAATAATCAAAATGTAATAAATTATTTGTAGTTCAAATCTATGATAAGACAGGCTTTCGAAATAGGCTCGACCAGAAAGATTAAATTGGAACGAAATTATAATCTCCGTGCCATTTTCAAAACAACCCCACAAAAGTAACGATATCCTGCAGTTGGTTAAAATGACAACGTTGGTTGTAAGAAAAATGTAAAAGAAAATGCGCTTATCTGTTTATTTTGACCTGTTTTATTTAATTAAAAAAAAAATTGGCTATAACTGGAAGAGAGCGTTATGTTTTGGGGGTTGTTTAAAAAATAGAATGGAAATAAAGTTAGTTCCGTTTTAATTGTGTTTAATTGCGGCAAGCGCTAACAAAATCGAAAAATCACTGTTTACATTCGAAATGTTAACTTTTATAGGTTTACAGGTTTGCTGACAAGGCTGGGGGTGTTTAATACAATTATTTTACTAAATTGATTTTTTTCATTTAAAAATAAAATTATTTCTTTTTTAATATTTGTTTTTGTTTATTTATATAAAATTACGATAGTTGAATTGTATTCTTTCAATAATATTGGCAAGTAAAATATAAAAGATTAAAACGGAACGAAATTGAAATTTCCATTACATTTTCAATACAATCCCAAAACATAAAGCTTTCCTCGCAAATGAATTGTTTTGATAATATACGTAAAGTGAAATAAATCGAATATAAAATTAAATGAAAATATATTAAATAATTAAATGTTAAATAGATTTTGTAAATAGTACAGTTGAAATGATTAGAATATTTCCAATATGTAATAAGGTCGAGGTAATTAGTTAAAGAGATTTAATATAATGTGATATGCAAATGAGCATAAGTCATTCGATATGGGGGTGGTTTGTAGACTAGTATATAAAGAAATTAGGCATTGATTCTTATGTCTCCTATAACAGAAACATCCTAAAATGGGTTCTAATGTTTCTCTACCAGGAGAGATCTACCCTCTTACCTCGTTTATATTTCGTTGATGATGGAGAGCTGTACACACAGACAGAAACACACGAACCCTATTACTTTATAAAAATATATATATATATATATATATATATATATATATATATATATATATATATATATATATATATAGAGAGAGAGAGAGAGAGAGAGAGAGAGAGAGAGAGAGAGAGAGAGAGAGAGGGGGGGAGAGAGAGAGAGAGAGAGGTGTATATGTATACACACAGTTAGGAAGAGGGAGAAGTGGGGCTATTTCAAAGAAATATGGTATTTTTATTTCTTCTTACGCTTCACATTCATATAGGTTGTTTTTTCTTTGCAGGTAAACTCACTCGTAACTAGTAAACTGCTAAAATCACGAAAAGTGAAGTTGGAACATGGCGACCAGGGCAGCGGAAAATGGTACAAATTTGAGATGACGAAAGTTGTCAAAAAGAGTCTCAACTCGTTGGAGAATAATATTGAACTACGAGCCTCAGCAGTTGACCAAAACGGAATCAATCAACTGGTTCTACCCCCGACGTTCAACGAAGAAAAAGGATATGTAAGTAGAAATTAGAAACCACCTCTAAGATGCTCATATAAACCATTCAACCAACTCGATTAGCAGCAAAATCACACCCGTTCGCTGTAGAGTTTCATAGCCGCCGGAAGATTTCCTACTGTAATAACTTCTTTCCTGGGACTACCTGCGGTTAGAATTTCCTTCCCTGTTTCCCGTTTCTTGATCGTATAAGCATAGAAGAATTTAATTGTAACAAATCAGTAAATTTTGAAAATATATCTGGCAATTAAACTACACAAAAATTTCTTACACACACACACACACACACACACACACACACACATATATATATATATATATATATATATATATATATATATATATATATATATGTGTGTGTGTGTGTGTGTATATATATAGAGCACTCTTGTAAATTATCTTACTCGCTGCTTAATTTAGCTGAAATAATGCGAAGCTCGCGATTTGTTTACAAACAAACGTTTGAGCCCTCTACGAGTAGCGGACGAATGTTTATTTAAATAATCGTTCGGATAGGTTAATTTCGGCCACCGATTCCGTAGTCATGTGGGTAGGACTGCCGACTGTCATCACGACGGTTCTAGGTTCGATCCTCGGCTTGGGAGAGGTGTTAGTCTAGCGGCACTGATGAGTTGTGATACAACGAAACAGGTCTGTATGTCGATGACTAAAATATATTTTATATATATATATATATATATATATATTAGTGTTGTATAGATTGGTTTCCTAGAAGTAAATCCAATGAAACACGTGTAATTATTAAAGAGTGCTCAATGGATGACAGAGCTTGTATATAGTCTATTTATTATAAAAACATTATTGTTACATATGTGCATGCATGTTTCAGCGGAATCCTAATTCAAGGAGACCACTTCATCAGGCCAAAAAAAAGTAGCGATATTGAAAAGAGAGTCAAGATTACATTTGTTTTTGTTTTTTTTTAAGATATCCGGATGTGGTTTACGCTGTGGAAGAAAGTGGGGTGTATACGTTGTGAATGTGAGCAGTATGAGTTTTGAAGGAAGGTGTGGTGAAGGAAGTGGGTAGGATGGGGAGATTGAGAAAAGAGGGGAAGTACGATCCGATGTTGTCAAGCTGTAGAAGCGGGGGTATTGGTATTATTTTAATCTGGCGATTGTTTACTGGTCTAAGTTTTCGTTTTGATCTGAAGTAATATTATACCCTCATCGCTGTTAACTTCCCTGTCTTCTGTTTTTTATGTTTGTTCTTTTCTTTTTTGGCGGCGACTACATTATCCATCTATTTTATTGTTAGATTAATTTATTTAAAGTTAGAAACATGCATTTCCATAGGTATACCAGGTAATAATAATAATAATAATAATAATAATAATAATAATAATAATAATAATAATGATAATGATAAATAAATAAATACGTTCCATAAAAAAGGAGCGACTAATATATATATATATATATATATATATATATATATATATATATATATATATATATATAGAGAGAGAGAGAGAGAGAGAGAGAGAGAGAGAGAGAGAGAGAGGGGGAAGAGAGAGAGGGGGGAAGAGAGAGAGAGAGAATAAATGACAAAAAACTATATTCAAATTTTCTAATATTAACCGTATTTTCGTTTAAAAAATCAACAAAGCATGTACATAAGTTTAAAAGCAATAAAACTAACACATAAAGTGATCTAGGACTTCGTGGCGTAACGGTTAAAAATTAACCCAATATATATATATATATATATATATATATATATATATATATATATATATATATATACTCGGGTTTTTTTTATATTCATGAGTAATGGACTAATGAATTCAACGAGGTTGTTAGATAGTGCTCAATAAAAAGAGCTGATAATACTTGTTTATTGTTATATGAACATGCTCACATCCCGCTGCTACAAATAGCCACTTGTTTCAATCAAACAACAGATATCATCAGGCAGCGACTTGACTATTCAAAAGTTCAATGAATAATGGATTTTTATTTTAGGTAGGAACTCTTTAAAAGTTGGAGTTAAAAAACTTAAAACACAGAACTTTAATTATAAGATGTAAAGAGGGAGGGGCAATTTAAATAAAGTTAAAAGATTATAATGGAGAGAGAGAGTGATTAAGAAGAGAGAAAAAAAAGGAATAGAGAAACAAATAGAGAAAGAAAATAGAGAGAAATATATATATATATATATATATATATATATATATATATATATATATATACAATATGGAGAAGAAAAGAAAAATGATATAAATGGTTATTATAAAGAGAATAAGAACTAGAAGGGAAAGGAAAGAATGATGAGATCTAGTTAAAGAGAGAAAGAGAGAAAGAGCGAAAGTAAGAATTTGACAGTATATAGAAAAAGAAAAAGAAAAAGATCTGCGTGTCAACCAATTTATGAACAATTATACAATTCAGTAATGAAACATGTTATTACAAATACAAACAGAAGATACAATCCAAGCGTTAGAAATGAACATGTCAAGAAATGAACATGTCAAAAAATGGATGTCTCTCGTCTTGGGGAGGCTTCATGTTTTGACAAGCTTCTGGGTTTGACCTTTACTCCTGATCTGAAATGGAACACGTACATCAGGTCTGTTGCCAAGGACGCTGGGAAAAATGGTGGGATCCTTCTACCGCTCCAGAAACTATCTTACTACTGATACAATTCTTTATCTGTATAAAAGCCAAGTACGTCCAAGGATGGAGTACTGCTGCCACATCTGGGCAGGAGCTGCTAAAAAAAGCCTATCCTGCCTTGACAGAGTACAAAATAGACTTCGTGGTTTAGTGGGGGATTCCCTTTTCTCTTCCCTGCAACCTCTATCCCACAGAAGAGACGTTGCAAGCCTGTCTTTGTTTTATCGTTATTTCCATGGCAGGTGCTCGTCTGAGCTCCAATCTCTCGTCCCCCCTCACCAATCTTTCACAAGAAACACCCGTCTGGCTGAAACGACTGTTAATAATTTTCCCCACTCTTTATCTGTGCCTAAATCCAAACGTAGATTCCATGAGCAAAGCTTTTTGCTTAGAACTGCACGCCAGTGGAACTCTCTGCCGTTTGCCTGTTTCCCACCTGACTACAACTTGGATGTCTTCGAAGTCCAACATAAACAAACTCCTGACAAACCGCCCCCCTTAAGTAAGACACTCTATCAAATCTCCAACAATAATGATTACTACAATACTATCTCATTGATTACTGTACACGCAATAACCCTTATCCCTGAGTGGCCTTCGGGCCTTGATAAGTGGTGACTCCCATGTAAAAAAATCAAAAAAAAATCCGAAGATTTGAAAGAACAGTTCATGCAGAATTCTAAAACATCAAGCATGGTTTATGAAGAGTTTCCGGTTTCTGATTGGTCAATTGTAGAGCTTCGTTCCATTGTATTGGTTTGTTCCTATCACCTCTGTCACCTTCAGTTTTGCAATCACGCCCTCATAAGGATATAAAAAAAAATATTTCAACAGTATATATATATATATATATATATATATATATATATATATATATATATATATATATATATATATATATATATTATAAGGTAAAATTAAAAGCCAAGAACAATGCGAGATTTCTTTTTATATATATATATAGCGTAAAATTAAATGAAAACAAAACAAATAAATTTCTTTTTTTGTTGTTTGTTTTTTCTTTTTCACACAAATTTTAACTCTAAACAACAGTAATTTTTTTTTTCTGTTGTATTCAATGGTGTTATAAATCTCAATATATTTCAGACCTATTAGTCCTTTTTCAAGAGAAGACAGCGGAAGCAAACTCTATAGCTGCTTTTCCAATTTTGAACACTCTTCAGTGAACGCAGACCCCCACAATTTTATTATACGATCCCTATTTAAGTTAAAACGTACTTATTAAAGTATTAATATGTACATCTATATAAAAAACACTTGTTAACGGTTTTTTTTTTTTGTAATTTTTACATTTTTTATTTCCATACTTTGTGAACCAGGCGCGTACGCAGACCCCAAAATTTTAATGAACCACCATTCTGCCAGATCAAACATACCCATTTCTGTGTCTCGATACATCTTCTATCATTATATGTGATCAGTTTTCTACAATAGTCAACCATATAGGAGCCTATTCGTGACCAGAGACACTCACACAGACACAGTTTTATATTATATATATATATATATATATATATATATATATATATATATATATATATATATATATATATATATATATATACGGAACAAACCTCCGTAGGAAGAAATGTAGGTAAATCTTTTATTGCATAGTTTTTCCTTAAAAGGTGAAGGGATTCCATATTATTCATTTAAAAGTCTGTTTTCCATACGTTTGAGGAGACGCCGTTTTTGTGAATATTTTCAAGCGAAATAAGGTTTTAAATTGTCCGAATAGTCGCAAAACATTTATAACGAACAATAAAAATACACTACTTGTTGCTATCAATCAAACTTTTGTTGTCTTGTTTTTGTGAAAATAATATATGAATGCTCAATTACAAAAACTGGTAATTTTGAAGCTTACAAATTAAATCACCTTATACTGACTTAAAATTTATTGGTATATGAACGATTACCGAATTCTCAATTATATAAACATAATAAAATTCGGAGTATTATAAATAAGACACACACACATATATATATATATGTGTGTGTGTTTGTGTGTTTGTGTGTGTGTGTGTGTGTGTGTGTGTCTGTGTGTGTGTGTGTGTGTCTGTGTGTGTGTGTGTGTAGAATTTTTTTTAAAAGCCAAAGACACTGCGGGGGGGGGGAGACCGGAATTATAAAAGTAAAGAAAGAAAAACAAACAAATGTAGACGGGTATGCTTGAGTAGAGGAGTGTCTAGCCTTTATTCGTCTATCTTTCCTCACCTCAATGTATAATTATTTATAACCAAGTTGCTGGTATGTCCGGTGTATGTAAAGTCCGTGGGTGGTGTGGAACTTTGATTAATTTCGAGAGAAAGGGACCTCTCTTTTTCAAAGACAAAAGTGAATTCAAGATGGCGGAAAAGAACGCGGCTGGACTGCAGAAACAGGGCAGGGTCAGTTGGGGGTAATTTTATTTTACTTATTTATTATTTTTATTATTTCTGTTGTAAGCTTTGGTTATATATATATATATATATATATATATATATATATATATATATATATATACATATATATTTTTTTTATTTTATTTTATACAATATTGTATAATTTATTATTATTATTATTATTATTATTATTATCATTATTATTATTATTATTATTATTATTATTATTATTACTGATATTGCTATTGTTATCGTTATTATTATTATGATTGTTATTGTTGTTTTTATTATGCGGAGAAGGGGCTTCATTCTTTACAAGAATAGTAACGCAGTGAAGATTCACGTGACCTGTTGTGTGAGGGGGGGAGAAGATAACAGTTTAGACCTTATTTTATCTCTTTTAGATGTATTATCATTATTATTATTATTATATTTTTTATATTAATTTGTATTAAATATATATATATATATATATATATATATATATATATATATATATATATATATATATATATATATATATATTTCTCCCGTTTTTCCGATGCTGTTGTTGTTTTTTTTATTTTGTGTTCTTTTGTTTATAGTTATTTTTTTACGTTTTTGTTTTGATTTATCTTTTATGTATCTGTATTCGTGTGTTAAGGAGGTGATTCGGGCTTGATCTTTTGAGCATTTATGTTATTTATTTGTTTTATTTTGTAGCTATAATACTCCCTTTATCCTTTGACCCCCCCCTCCATTACAAGTGAGCCATAGCAACGACAATACACAAATTCTAACAAAAAAATAAATAAATAAATAAATAAAATAAAATAAATAAATAAAATATATGAATACTAAAAAAGAAAAAATACATACATACATACATACATACATACATATATATATATATATATATATATATATATATATATATATATATAAATCGAAGTATATAGAATTAATAAATAATACGATACTCATAACAACAGCAAAATAGAAAAAAATTAAATAAAAAGAAAGTAAAAAAAAAAAATTAAGTCCGATAGAGTTATCTCCCTGACACTATAACCCACTGAATATAGTATACACATGGTATGTGCGTATGGTATACGTTCATTTATGTGCGTATGTGTATTTATGTACGGGCGTTTATGCATGTGTGGTAGGTATATATAGTATGTAATAATTACCAAACTTTAGCAAGATAAAAAATAAATGAATAAATAAAAAGAAAGAAAAGATACAAGTAATAAAGCCAAACAGAATTATCTCCCTTACACTATAATTTACCCGGTACAGCATATTTAAAAAAAATATATATATATATATATATATAATATATATATATGTATATATATATATATATATATATATATATATAAGTGCCTATATACGTAAACAAAGACAGAGTATTATAGCTACAAATGTTATATACTTGTTTCATTAAAGAGTCTTAGAGAGAGACTATTATAAGTGATGAATTGTGAGTTGTTATATAGTTATTATTATTAGTATTAGTGAGAGTTCTTGTCTTATTACATATGATGTTGTATCTTAGAGAGAGAGAGAGAGAGAGATGTTGTTGTAATGACATTTTATAACACAGACATATAATAACAATACAATTTACCTTTTTGTAGAAATCACAACACAAAGATGAGCTTTATCCAAAACACATGGTGAATTTATTTAATGACGACCGGTCGACTTCCTCATTAAGAACTCAAAGTTTCACATTTTAGTTTCTGAAGTAACGTCTCGCTTCAGACGTCCGCCTGTCTCTGAGTTTTCTCACTGACTGTCTCTGACTCTCCCTGACTCTCTTCCGACCAACTAACTCCCACTTGCTATATTGAGAAATCTATGCATCCCGGCCACGTGAGCAAAATTCACGTGTTTCAACATGCGCGACTTTGCACGTTTTCGACATTGATTTCCCAATAACCTATTTTCCATGTGCTGTTTCCACAAAGGAATTTAACCTACATATCTAATTTATTTAACTCATATTTTATTATCCACATTCTTTTAACAATTGAATAGTTTATTTATTATTTATTTCATCCGAATTAACAATTTACTGGACATTCCATTTAAACCTATTGTTCTTTAAAACTTATGTCCAGGGTTCGATTTCTGCTTTCTCTTATTTCCATTTTAACTAATCTCTCTATTTTTATACTTACATGAACAGGGGACAGCCCTTATCATGTAACATCCCTCCCTTCCATATTTCACAAAAAAAATGTATGCATTTTTAACTTTAGTACATTTTTATTTTTTTTATTTTTACATCTACACAACCACACGGCTAGAAAGATCAGGCTAAAAAACACAAAAAAAAAATCTCTTTTAGTCAGCCCTTCACGGCCGATTTCACAATTATTTATTTTTTTTTTTATAAGATCAGAACCTTTCTGATCTTTGTGGCATTTACTTTTTGGGTGTAGGGTATTCCTATAATTCACATCAGCTATTTTCCAGCCACCCATATGCCGCAGACTAGAGGTTTTCACCTTTCTCGAAATGGACGACTTCCTTCGTCTCAAAAGTGCTCTGATCTCTCTTTCCGCATGGTTAGTCTTATCAAGTATGGCTTTGTTTTTTTATTCTATAACTATCTCATACGGAACATACCAAAGCTCATATACTTAAATCTTTGTGGTTGGCTTCCGAAGTTTAAGATATACCTTTTTTTTCTCTCATACGGATTCACTCGGATTTCCTTGCTTGGATTTTTGAAACTTCGACGAGGATTTAGAAATATCACCCCTAACTAATTAACACGTTTCGCGCCCAACACCGTAATTGCGCCTAAATTCTATCTAATTGCCCGTTTTTTTTGTGATTTTTCTTTCCTCTCACCAGAGCTTCCAAGATCCAGCAGATATATCCCACATTCATGCTTCTCTAAAAAAAATACAAGGTTATATCTTTCTTACGTAATCTACGGCATATTTTTGCCTGTCTCTTACTTCATTAAGCTATATGTGATTGCCTCGGGACTACCTCTCATCGGTTTACTGGTCCCCTTAAGAATTTTCGTATTCTTTCCAACGCCTGTTTATTAACTAAGCCAAGACTTATTTACTACTTTGCTTGGAGTCGTCTACGTGCAACCAGCTTATTTTAAGCACTTAATTAACCAGGTTCCCAAATTTTTCGTATAGGGGCACTTCTTGTGCTTATCAATCCCTATCAAGTCACTTTTCTTGGAGAAAAAATTTTAGGATCTCTAAAAAAAAACAACAAAACCAAATGCTAAAACAAAACATCTTTCTTACGGCGTATCACATCTAAAATCTCTCCAAATGCCCGTTTACGTAATTTTAATTCTTGTCCCCCTTCTAAAATTCTAACTGAATCTGTAAGCCAACCA
>NC_136493.1:26137680-26377680 GCF_053919585.1 Euprymna scolopes
GGACGGGGTTTTTTAAATTTCGTTGGCGCCAGCTGTATATTGACAGTGTCTGTCATTGGCTTCTTCTGAAATAAAGTTTTATGGCGCTCATCTTTGGACGCAAGTGAAAAATATAGATGGAAAGCTCCGATGAGTTTATCAAAATCTTGAATCATACATAAAGAGACTCGTCCACGGAAAACTTGTCCATGGAAAACTCGTCCATTTTTGCTATGTAGGATAACGAATATAGGAAATCTCGTCTCTGGAAAACTCGTCCCCGGAAAACTTGTACTCAGAAAACTCGTACCCGGAAAACGCGTTCATTTTTGCTAGGTAGGAAAACTGGCCCATTATTGAATAAATTGAAAACACATTTTTTACCGTTATTAAAGGAGATATTGTCTTTAAAAGAGAATACACATCCCATAATATTTTTTTTTAATTTTTTTTACTTTTTTATTGTTGTTTTAAAAAAATAAAACTGATTTTTCTAAGTGTTCGTTTTCTACCTAGCTTTGAATGTTTTTAGTGGTTCAACTTATTTTAAAGAGTTTATTTAGTTAAAAACAAAAACAAAAAAAAACAAGTAATGTCGAGTATTACTTTTGAACAACAAATGTCCGACATGAGGAGATGACGTTTTAGGAGTCTCGATAATCGCTCAAAAATAAATTTTTTTAAAAAACATACTGAGGTAGATATAGTTTTAAAAGTAGCCCCTTCTCCTCCAAAAGAAAATAAATTTGTATATTTTTTAGGTATGGATAAAAGTTCACTGCTCGGAAAAAGTCAAGCTAGCGGAAGTGGATACGGTTGATTATATAACGAAACATAACGGAAGACACGAAAAACGTAAAAAGTTATGAAAAATGTTTTCACGGTGAGCTAACCAATTCAACTAATTTTTTTTTAAGTTTAATAAATTCATTGTAAAAATCCTTTAAAAGACAAATATTAGTTTTCTGTGTCTATTTCAAAGATAATTAGTAAAGTCCTAAGATATTGAATTAAATAAAAAAAAACATCTTGTTTGTGCAAAAATAACTTAATTAGCCCTCAAAAAGCCAGTTCGCTAAAAATGTAACAAATAAAGATTTGTAACACAATTATAAGGAGGTCCAAAATTTCAGCCAATCGAAACGCTGTTTTAAAATGAAGTCATAATAGTAAATGGAGGTAGGGGTGTCTGATTTCTTTCTTTTTCCTCCAGACGTGCATCCATACATTCCTATTCTGAACGTTTACATCCATTTTTATCATTCTTTAATTTAATTATTTTTTATGTTCCTGATTTTAAATTATTTATTATTATTATTATTGTTCGAGAGGAATTTAGGAAAATTCGTCCCGGGAAAACTCGTCTCCGGAAAACTCGTCCCCTTTCGCTAGGTAGGAAAACTGGTCCCTTATTGAATAAATATCGATTGAAAACACATTTTATGATCGTTCTTGAAGGAGATATTGTTTTTTAAAATAAACTATAGCCCCCCCCCCCTCCATAATATTTTTAAAAAAATATTTTTACTTGCTTAATGTTTTTTTTAATAAAAGCGTTTATTATGTTGGGTTTGTATTACTGTACACATAGATTCGAAAAAGTTGTCAAAAAAACAAATATAGAACAAATAAATGTTATCAAAGGTAAGATAAGTTACTTTTCTACCTAAATGGATATATTTTTTGTGTTTTTATTCAGTGTAACATGTTTATTCAGCTCGAAAAACATGCAGTGTTTACCAATGTATTGGAAAATTCAAAATGGCGGCCGACTCTCTCTCGGAGAGGGTAAGTTTGGGAAAAGGTATTATAAATAATAAACTAGATTAAATACTGTTAGAAATTCGCTCAATATATGTTACCATGACATAAGTTGACATATATTCGGTTGATTTTTTAATAGTATTTTGTCTAGTTTATTATTTATAACATCTTTTCCCAAACTTACCGTGTTAAAGAGACAGTCTGGCGCCATTTTGAATTTTCCAATACATCAGTAAACGCTGCATGTTTTTCGAGCTGAATAAACATGTTACATTGAATAAAAACACAAAAAATATATCCAGTTAGGTAGAAAAGTAACTTATCTTGCCTTTGATAACATTTATTTGTTCTATATTTGTTTTTTGACAACTTAATACAAACCCATTATGTTCATAAACGAGACCGCATTTTTTTTTATTAATATAAAAAGAATTTACTTATATACTGTTGTTTATAAAAGGATAAAATCGATTTTTCTACCTCGCCGACTATGTTGTTTATTTAATTTATTTGGAATCGTTTATTTGGTAAAGAAAAAAAATAACAGAAAACAAACAAAAAACATGTCGAGTGTTACGGGAGAACGAGAAATAATGTCCGGTATATCACATCTTAGGGGGTCTTGTAATCGCTAAAAAATAGAAAATTAAAGAAATTACTGAGGGAGATTTGGTTTTAAAAAGAAAATAATAAATTTTAATATTTTTTTAAATATAATTTAGAGAGAGGGGGGGATAAAACCTATATCTCCCTTCGAAAAAGCAACCAACAAAAAATGAAATTAAAAAGATTCTTGATAAACGATAGCGGAGTTTTCAATAAAATTGATTAATAAATTTATTTAGTGATTACTTTTTCTCTTAATGATTGATTTTAGAATTTTGAAGTAAAAAATTTAAAAAATTAAAAATGAGTTAACGAGAGATTGTTAGAACATGGCATCTCTCGCGCCAAAAAAAAATATTCCGTTTTTAATTTATTAGTTAATTACATTTTTTTTTGTTCTTATTTTAACGATGTTTTTTGGAGTAATAAAAACAATAATAAAAACAATAATAAAAACAAAACAAAAAATTAAAAAAAACAGGGATTTCGTTACATTTTGTTTTAATTTTTTAATTCTGATAGTTTTTTTTTTGTTATGTTTTTTTTTCTCTCATACCAAATGCACTCATGCATTATTTAAAATTATAATTTTATCAATTATCAACATTTATTGTCGTCCTGTCAAATTTTGCAAAATTTTTACTTCAAATTTCTAAAATCAATCATTAAGAGAAAAAGTAATCACTAAATAAATTTATTAATCAATTTTATTGAAAACTCCGCTATCGTTTATCAAGAATCTTTTTAATTTCATTTTTTGTTGGTTGCTTTTTCGAAGGGAGATATAGGTTTTATCCCCCCCTCTCTTTCTAAATTATATTTTAAAAAATATTAAAATTTATTATTTTCTTTTTAAAACCAAATCTCCCTCAGTAATTTCTTTAATTTTCTATTTTTTAGCGATTACAAGACCCCCTAAGATGTGATATACCGGACATTATTTCTCGTTCTCCCGTAACACTAGACTTTTTTTTTGTTTGTTTTCTGTTTTTTATATATATATATATATATATATATGTTTATATATATACATATATATATATATATATATGTTTATATCTATACATATATATATATATGTTTATATCTATACATATATATATATATATGTTTATATATATACATATATATATATATGTTTATATATATACATATATATATATATGTTTATATATATACATATATATATATATGTTTATATATATACATATATATATATATGTTTATATATATACATATATATATATATATGTTTATATATATACATATATATATATATATGTTTATATATATACATATATATATATATGTTTATATATATACATATATATATATATGTTTATATATATACATATATATATATATGTTCATATATACATATATATATATATATGTTTATATATATACATATATATATATGTTCATATATACATATATATATATATATATGTTTATATATATACATATATATATATATGTTCATATATACATATATATATATGTTTATATATATATATATATATATATATATATATATATGTTTATATATATACATATATATATATATATATGTTTATATATATACATATATATATATATATGTTTATATATATACATATATATATATATATGTTTATATATATACATATATATATATATATGTTTATATATATACATATATATATATATATATGTTTATATATATACATATATATATATATATATGTTTATATATATACATATATATATATATATATATATATATATATATATATATATATATAGCGTCAAAATTAGAAAAAAAGAAAAAAGAGTTAATGAATAAGTCTACATTTTTTAAATAAGGATTGGACATTTTTTGTTTTTGTGCTTTAAGGTGGCAAAAAGTAAGGGAGATAATTTATGTCAGCTTATTAGATTTTTGGAACAATTGCTTTTAACAAAAATAATTTCCGTTTATTTTATCACATCTTACTCGTATTTTTAGATTTTTTATCAAAATTTATTTTTTTAACAAGCGGTTTTTTATAATTGATTTTTATTTACAAAAACAGTTTTTATTTATTAATTTTTGTTTTGAAATGGAAATACAGAAAATAATTTATTGTCTAAAGGAAAGCGAGTATTTTTCACAATATTCAACAAAACAAAAACGTGTCGAAAAAATAAATATATATATAACAACTAAATGTTACCAAAGGCAAGATAAGTTACTTTTCTACCTACATGATATATTTTTGTTAGGTACAGGCAAAAAATGGACGAATAAGGATGGGGGGGGGATCTAGTTTTGAAAGCCGATTTATCATAATTTTTTAGAAAAAAAGAAAAAAAATATTTGTACATGTGAAGAAAAGAAAGTTAATAAATTCATTATAAAAATCCCTTAAAAGATAAATATTAGTTTTCTGGGTCTATTTGAAAGATAATTAGTAAAGTCCTAAGATATTGAATTAAATAATAAAAAAACACCTTGAAATAGAGTCGGTCAATCTAGTTCATATGTGCAGATCAGTGTATAATGATTACATACAAAAAATAGCTTAATTATTAAAAAAAAGCAAGCAATTTTGCTGTTCTCCAAAACGTAACAAATGAAGTTTTGTAAATGTATGATACGGAAGCCCAAAATTACAGTCAAGATTTAAATAAAAATAATGAATTCATTATATTCTGTGATCATTATTTGATAAATACTGAAAATTTCATTAAAATTGGTTAATTTCCTGAATTTTGGTGAATTTTTAAGTAAAGAGAGGGGTCAAAATGTTTATACATTTTGAGAATCGGCATTACTTTTGCACGTACCTAATTTTTGTGTTTTAATTTATTTTAAAGCGTTTATTTATTTTGATACAAAAATAATGGCATGTCTGTTGAGAAAAAACGAAAACAAAATGGCGCATTCGTTACAGCCACTGAACCTTCGATAATCACTCAAAAATTTAAATTTTACATAATACAAATAGAAACCTATCTAATAGATGTCATTAATGCGAAAATGTAATGTTCTATTAATATTTTGTTGGATTTTCGATTTTGGAGCGATTATCGAGGGTCAACATGGCGATTACAAACCCGTCATTTTTATTCGTTCTAACTCACCACATATGGCACTACTTTTGTTTCAAAATAAATTCTTTCAAAAACTATATGCAGGTAGGTAGAAAAGTTACTTATCTTACCTTTGGTAACATTTATATTTCATATATTTATTTTTTTTTATCATCTCTTATTTTAAAAAATGGCCAGAGAAACAACTTTTCCATCTGAACAAAAACACGTCTATTGAAATGTAATTATCTGAGGAAATCATAAATAAAAAAAAAATCAAACTTGTTCCAATAAAGAACATATTTTTGGACTGAAAATAAGTTGCTGACTGCTTGTCCAGAATTCTTCCTATATTAAAAACAAAAATTAAAAAAATATGGTGCAATTACACTACAATAGCGAATTTCGAAATTTTTAATACTGAATTTCGAGGCAAACTCTACTTAATTGGCCTGTTACAAAAATGAATATATCCAAAAATTACGAAAGACGATAAGGTAGAACAAAAATTATTCTTGAAAAAATATTTTTTTTACAAAAATTAGCGAAAATACTGTTTGGCTAAATAAACACCGGAGAGTTCCAAAGGGAGATAAATAGCGTGTAACTATTGCCAATCTTTTAAAATAAATTGTGAGTTTTTAGCATAACTTAGTTATCTCCCATTGTTATTATGTCACATGTTACCAAAGAAATATGGCAAAGGTTCTTTATGATAAAGATCGAAAATTTGTGTTTTTTTAAATTATTTTAACAAATGCGAAAATGTTTAAGTAGATTTCATTGCTTTTGGTTGAAATTGGCACAAAAATATAATTTATTTTAAATCGATTTTCTTCATTTTCCGAATTTCGCTATTATAATGTAGTTGCACCGAAAAATCTGTATGATATACGACGTCCATGTGATGAAAATTAAATATTGTATTTCAAAAAATCACGTAAATTGATCACGTAGTTTAAAAATATACATGATTTTTAAGCGATTAATGGGAATTCATAGGCATTAAAACAAAAATTTTGCAAAAGTTTAAATTATTTCGAATAATCTCCTTTGTTTTGTTTTTTTTAGATTTTTTTCAAAATGGTGGGCAAGACAGTTGATCTCTATTCATTTATTAATATGTTTTTTCTTTGTTGTGATTAGTTGTTGAGATGAGCTTATTTGTTGAGAGTAGTTTAGTTGTTGAGAGAAGTTTAGTTGTTGAGAGAAGTTTAGTTGTTGAGAGAAGTTTATTTGTTGAGAGAAGTTTATTTGTTGAGAGAAGTTTAGTTGTTGAGAGAAGTTTATTTGTTGAGAGAAGTTTATTTGTTGAGAGAAGTTTATTTGTTGAGAAAAGTTTATTTGTTGAGAAAAGTTTATTTGTTGAGAAAAGTTTATTTGTTGAGAAAAGTTTATTTGTTGAGAAAAGTTTATTTGTTGAGAAAAGTTTATTTGTTGAGATAAGTATATTTGTTGAGAAAAGTTTAGTTGTTGAGAGAAGTTTATTTGCTAAGAAAAGTTTATTTGTTGAGATAAGTATATTTGTTGAGAAACGTTTATTTGTTGAGAAAGTTTATTTGTTGAGAAAAGTTTATTTGTTGAGAAAAGTTTATTTGTTGAGAAAAGTTTATTTGTTGAGATAAGTATATTTGTTGAGATAAGTATATTTGTTGAGAAAGTTTATTTGTTGAGAAAAGTTTATTTGTTGAGAAAAGTTTAGTTGTTGAGAGAAGTTTATTTGCTGAGAAAAGTCTATTTGTTGAGAAAAGTTTAGTTGTTGAGAAAAGTTTAGTTGTTGAGAAAAGTTTAGTTGTTGAGAAAAGCTAAGTTGTTGAGAAAAGCTAAGTTGTTTAGATAAGTTTTAAAAAAATTTTTTTTTTTGTATTACATTTTCACCCCAAACAAGGCACATTGCCACTTTGGTGTAGGGGGCTACTATCAGGGACATAAGCATCAGGGGTAGGAAGTTGGGCAGCAAGATATCGGTTCACGTTGCACTTGAACTTCTGCATGTCATTACAGTCAGGGAAGCAGGGACCCGGAAGGCAATTCCAAAGTCTAGCTGTTCTGGGGAAGAAACTACTGGAGTAAAAGGCTCTCTTGCATCTAGGGATCTCTACTTTGAAGGGGTGGGATTTAGCTGCTTGGCAGTTTGTCGGGGGTATTTATGTTGAGGGGGCACAAGTGCTTGCAGTTCGTCAGAGCATTCACCGTTAAAGTACTTGTAGATCAGGCAAAGGGATGCAACATTTTGTCGATGGAACAGAGGCTGAAGTTTAGCTGACAGTTCAGGACCTATCAGATTTGTGACTCTCTTTTGAACCTTGTCTAGGAGCGAGAGACTAGTAGCAGATGCACCAGCCCAAATATGACAACAATACTCCATACATGGGCGAATGGTGGCCTTATAGAGGTATTAGATACTTTCAGGCATTAATAGCTTTCTAGCACGGTAGAGAGAACCCACCTTCTTTGCAGCAGTTCTGGCAATATTCTCAATGTAATTGTTCCAACTCATGTTTCCTGTGAACGTTAGGCCAAGGAGTTTAAAAGATGTACTTTCAGATAAAGAGTCATTGGCCATTGCTATTGGCGGTAGGGAAGGTTTCTTGTAATTATTGAAGGAAACAAGTTTAGTCTTGGCAGTATTGAATGTGACCATCCATTTTTGTCCCCATTCCACTACGGATTGGAGGTCTTCCTCTAGTGTTTCTACCATTTCTTTAGATATGTGTTCATTTGTTTTCCTGTCGTGTCTGTTATAGAACGTGGTGTCATCAGCATACATACTCATCTTACAGACAATTTTGTCAGGGAGGTCATTTAGTTTAGGTGTTGAGATGAGTAGTTGTTAAGAAAAGTAATATCTCCTCCTTTGCCAGCATAATGCAAAAAAAAAAAAAAGAAGAAGCAAAAAAAAATGTTTGGAAAAACAAGGAAAAAAATAATGGAGTCAAAGTTTTTTTTTTTTTTTTTTTTTTTCAAAAGAAAATAAGTTATAGTCAAGTGAAAAGAATCCAAAATAAAGTTTAAGGATCTCAAAAAATTTCAGTCGCCACTATTTTGAAATATCTTATTGCTGGATAAAACACTGTATATTTAGTTCTATTTAGAATTCAACATAACTTTTTAAAAATGCAGAAAATGCAAAAAATATTCATGATGTCCGTGTCATCACAAAACGATGACGTCATATTCCAAAAAATTACATAAACTGATAAAATAGTTTTGATTTTAATTAAAAAATCAAGAAGTAATTGTCTCGCCCACCATCATGCAAAAAAACAAAAAACAAATATCAAAAATCACAGGGAGATAACTCAACAATACTGGATTTTTACTATATTTATGTTATAATGTCAACGAATTTCCATTAATCGCTTTCAAATGAGCTTCTTTATAAAAATAAAATTACTTGATATATTTACGTGATTTTTGTATTATGAAATTTTCGTTTAGTCACGAGTACTTACATCATAAAGATTTTTTGTTAGTTTTTTGTTTTAATTAGGTTGAATTCTAAACAAGAACCGTACATTTAATATTAAAAGAAACATAATAAGTTATAAAAAGTCGAATAGTGCATGGGTACTGCTAAAAACAACAAAAAACATTGTCAAGATAAGTTTTTAAATGAACGATATACAAACAGATTGAGCAAGGTGCAAAGGGAAATAAATCTGTGCGTATTTTACGACAAGGGAAATAATCACAGAGCAAGAGAGTAGAATGTAAACAATAGGTTTACTTTCAATAACTCTGTAACTTTCTCACTTTCACCCGATTTCAGGAATGTTGGTTCTAATCTGACAAAGAAGGAAAAATAATGTTTCCTTTGTTGGCTGTTATTTTGAGTGGGTGCTTTGTGGGGATTGTCAATTCTCTTATAATATTCGTCATCATTTTACTGTTAATCCACCCATCTCATTAACCCTTATCCTCGAGTTGTTGTTGGCCTTGATAAGTGATAACTCATTAGTAAAAACAATAAAATAAAATAAATACATTTTTTTCATTTTGTACAAAAGATCTAAATCGTTAAGGGTTAGATTTAGTTCGCAGTAAATATTCGTTTTTCTCAATAAATCTGGCAAAAAATAAAACTATCGTGCTTATGTTAATGTGTAGGGAATGGGTGATAGAAATTTCGATAAAAGAAGATACAGTAGCCTAGAACCTGTCGAAAGTCACCTTGAACTGCTTTGTCATTAGCACATTTACTACATCTATTTGGAAGTCGATTCCAAAAATACATGGATTCTGATTGAGAAGGTGGTCCTCCTCCAGTTCAATCGAAATCTGTGATGAAACAGTTTCTGGTAGTGCCCACATAGACATCTTTCTGGTACAGGAGTGAATAAAAGGTCCTGAGAGAGATCTAAATCGTCATTGAAGAAACTGAAGGCCAAAATGAGATCATTATATAATCGTTAATATTGTTGATTTGTTTATATATTGGATATTAAAAATTCAACTTTTTTTTCTGTTTCAGCATTTCGCCTGGACAATTCAAGTTGGTATAACTAACTGTACTTTTGTTTTATAAAAAAAAATGAATAAAATAAAGTAAATAAAAGGGAAAGGTGGTTTGTTTGACAACACCTCTCCAAAACACACTACTAATATACCTGAAACCTGCTCCATAGCAAATTGTCTAATTTCTAACACAAGGTTATGCCTACACACCAAGGTTGTCTATAACATGCAATGTGCTAAATGTAATAACTCTTATATAGATAGAACCGCTAGACATTTACACATACACATCAAGGAACATTCGAACACACGTATCTCCACCTTCTACAAACACATCCAGGTCAGCATCCTTGCTTCAGTTAGAAATCTTGGTAACCTAAGGATTTCGGAAGCACTTCTCATCTCAAAACACAAAACTTCCATCAACAATAGACTTGAACTTTGTATAGCTACTTCTATTACCTTTCAGTATAAAAATAAATAAATTAATTAATTTAAATAATGAAATTAAAATTACAAAGATAAGCATATTAATAAACTTTACAAAATAAATAGATATAGTTAAAAAATAAATAAATAAGAATGCATAATAAATAAACAAAATACACAACAATATATGGACTAAGACCAATAACATACAATGATATTAAAGATGATTTATTCTAAATATACTAACAGCGTTAATATATGTTAATACATAATAAATAAATAAAACAAAATAAATGAATATAAAATATAGATAAAAATGGAAAGAAAAATGAGAAATAATTAATAAAATAAACACTATATAAAACAAAAAATAACAAATAATTTTATATAAACAAATTATATAAATAAGCACATAAAATAAAATGCATAAATGAACAAAAATCTGCAATTGTATTCAATAGCGATGCCTCTGCTGATTAGATCTTTCTTCGTACAGTTACCAGAAAGGTCCGCATACTAAAATTTAAAAAATAATGAATAAATAGATAAAAATAAATTAAATTAATGAAATAACCCAAAAAATAGTGTATCACTATATATAAAAATACAAGATCCCAATAATAAGATTAAAAAATAATGAATAAATAAGTAGATAAACATAAATGAATTACATAAGAAGACATTATGTATCAATATATATAAAAATACAAGATCCCTATAATGAAATGAAAGAAATTTAATGGATAAATAAATAAAAAATAAATTAAATTAATAAAATAAGAAAATATTATATATATATATATATATATATATATAGAGAGAGAGAGAGAGAGAAAGAGAGAGAGAGAGAGATAGATACACAAACAAGATAGCTATAACAAAATTCCTTAAATAATAATTAAATAAATAAAAATAAATGAAAATAACATTTTGTACCAATATATATAAAAATACAAGATCCCTATAATAAAATTTTTAAAATAATAAATAAATAAATAAAAATAAATTAAAACGAATTAATGAAATAAGAAAACATTATGTACCAATATATATAAAAACACAAGATCCGTATAATAAAATTTTTAAAAAATAATGAATAAATAAATCAAAACAATATATATTATTTAACTGGAATTCATTATTGAGATGAGTATTATTTATTAATTTATTTATTGCGGACTATTATTTTCATCATTTTTAGTTGTTGTTTCACGACGTTTCAGCCAACTATTCCTCTGGCTTTCGTCAGGTGGTAACCGCGACAGGATAGGAACTCCGAATCTCCTAACTGCAATCACTGCTATCCATAATTGTTGTTGCCTCACCACGCTTTGGCCAAGTAAGCCTCTGGCCGGCTTTGGGTAGGATTGAAACTGCTATCTTCAGACAATTCTCAACTGGAGCCATAGAGATTCAACGTCTACCATGTCAAAAAGGACACAGTGTTTAACAAGCAAGATCGGAGATTCACTGCTGTACAACTCATGTTCTGTACCAATCCAAATTATGACAACAGGACCATTGCCTCAAAATGCATGAGCGTGATGAAAACCAAATTTCCAGCTATAGTTATGGTCTTTGGTGTGGTTTCATCATGCCACCTCACATCTTCAAAATCAGCTTGAATGCCAACACCAAAGTGTACCTGAATGTGCTGATTGCACCAGAGATCCCTTGGTGCAATCAAGTGGCCGTTGGCAGATTCTGATTGTGGGAGCAAGACTCAGCACCGGTCCACAAGTCCAAAGAGACCCAGGCTTGGCTTCAGAAGGAGTGCTACTTTATACTCTTCTCTCACTAGCCCCTCCCTCCTTCCCCGACCTGAACTTGTTGGACTATTTATTTGGTCATACATTAAGAACATCACCAACATGACCTTCCACAACACCAAAGCCAGCCTGATCGATGCCATCCGCCAAGCTCTCGCTGACACTTGTAGAAAAGGCATGCTCCCAGTTCTGGACTGGTACAGAAACAGTGATTTTGATCGAAGATGGCTACATTGAATAAATGTCAGCTCAGCTACATCATCAAGTTACCCGAATGAATTTTTTTCAATAAAAGTTTCAAAATAAAGCTGTAGTGTTGTTTTGTTTACGGAAACAAATTTATCATTCCACCCTGAGTAAAGAATGAATTTTGAGTCTACTTTCGGCAACCGTGCAACACTCGCTTCGCTTATTTTGTCATTTAATTCTGACATCCCATGATCAATGTTTCTGACAAAAGGGGAAGAATTGCTGTTTCCTGTGTCAAAATCTATCTATCTAATACTTATTGTTGACTTTTGTTTTTTTTAACTCCTTACTATATATGGCATCATACCTTGTCTGGAGCAATTTCCATAAACGAAATGGCAGATTTGCCGTTTAGTTATACAAATATCCTCAAACCATGTAATCACTAAAAGGGACTCTTTTGGTCAACACCGATATCTCGCTTAATGTAAGCAGAAGTATTTTTACTTTAATGAAATGAACAATATAGGTATATTAGAAATGTTTCACAAATTTTAAATAGGTAAAATATAATCATGTGATTATTGAAAATGTAATCATGTAATTAAAACGTAATTTAATAAAAAGGTATTGTGAAACTTGAATTTAAACTGAAAAACTATTTAAAAATAGCTCGTTACCATCTGCCATCACAATGCATCTGAGAACAATATCTACTGTAAAATTAAACCAAAATTTGGTGCTTATGCATTCTTGGTACTGTGCTATTTTTAAATAGATTTTTCAGGTTAAATTCAAGTTTCATGATATCTTTTTTTCTTTTTATTAAATTGTAAGGTGGAAGCATAGAATAGTTATGAAACACCCTCCTCTCCCCATGTTAAGAATGGTTTCCAAAATAATAACATTATTATTTCAGCAGAGTACCAAAAATATATAAGTACCAAAATTCTATTTTTATTGTCCAATGTTTTCAATTTTAGATCCCAAAATAAAACACATTTAATCATTTTAGAACTTCATCTTGCATTATTTCTTTTTCATTTCTTAAAAGTGGTTAATTTAAATTAAATTTTAATCAATTACATTTTCAATAATCATAATTTAAAAAATTAAATTTTACTCATTTAAAATTTGTGAAACATTTCTATTTGGTTGGTGCAAAAATAATGTTTTTTGACATGAAGTTGAATGTCAAAAAAACATTATTTTTGCACCAACCTAATAATATACCCATATTGTCCATTTCATAAATGTAAACAAACATCTATTTACATTAAACGAGATACTAAGTGAGTCCCTTTTAATGATTACATGGTTTGAGGATATTTGTACAACTAAACGGCAAATCTGTCAAAAAAATTACTTCTTCGGAAGCATTCTCTCTGTTAACACGATTGAAATAGGTGGAAAATTTCCCTATTGCTGTTTCTTGGCTGAATGTTTCCTTCAGTGGATGTCTAATACAACTTGTAACATACTTGTGTATATTTCATCAAGTGATGTTTCTTTGCCATCTCAGCAGTGTCCAAATTGTATATCAAGACAGCTTTCACCCTGGCACTAAAAACCTGCCTCTCAAGATTGTTAAAAAAAAGGAAATGTAGGATTTCCAGACGGCGAGCAATCCATCAAGGATATCTAAAGCCTTTTTTATCAATTTTTCCATCAACTAGATGTTGCTGAATAGATTCGATGTCATTTTTCGGCTTAATTTCTCCTTTTTCATTGTATTAGGTTGTTACAAAAATAATGGCCGCCTAAAATGAGGTATTTTGAAAAAGTCATTTTAACACAAAAATTTGTAGTTCATTTTAGGGTTATATACTAATTAATATTTTTAAATTTATTTATTTTCAGGCAAAATATTTTTTGGAAGCATACAGGACCGACCCTCAATGATAAATAATCCAAAATGTGATCTTTGCTTCCTTATATTGCATGAGTTCAAACTTGGGCACATTACCTCCAAACTTCTAATCAGAGTATGGGGAAAGGGATTCACAAGTGATCAGAGAGTACGAATGGGATTCCAAAAATTCCATAGTGGAGACGAGAGCCTTGAAGATGAAGGTAGAGGGCGAGCATGCAGTCTTGACAACGAACAATTGCAAGCAGTTGTTGAGCAAAATCCTCGTCAAAGTGTCAGAAATATGTCTCAGACACTTGGCGTCAGTACTGCAACAGTTTCACACCATTTACAGAGCATTAGAAAGGTGAAAAAACTCAATAAATGGATCCCTCCCGAGTTCAATGAGAATCAAAAACTTAGATTTGAAGTCTGCTCAATATTTTGTGTGCATAGCAGCAATGACTCCTTTCTTGACCAAATTGTCACTTGTGACGAAAAGTGGATCCTTTATCATAATTGTATACAATCTGGTCAATGGCTTGATCGTGATGAGCCTCCCAAACACTTCCCCCAAGCCAAAGTTGTATCAGCAAAAGATTATGGTGATAGTTTGGTGTTCTGCAAACAGTGTCATTCACTACAGCTTTTTGGGAACCAGAGTATTACAGCAGAGACCTACTGCAATCAACTTGCCGAAATGCATGCTTGCTTGCAAAAAAGAGGTTTGCATTGGTGAATCAATGTGATCCAATTCTGCTCCATGATAACGCGCGGTCATATGTTGCAAGATTGACTCTGCAGAAACTCACAGACTTGGGATATGAGACTTTACCACATCTGTCATATTCTCCAGATCTTTCGCCTACTGATTATCATTTTTTTTTTTTAAACATTAAAGCTCATTTTTAAATGATAAAACGTTTCGGTTCAAAGAGGTGGATTCAGCTTTCAAAAATTTTGTTGTATCACAGCCAATAACTTTTTATCAACGAGAAATAAATAATCTTGTAGATCGATGGCAGAGATTCATAGCTGTGCAACGCTCATATTTTGATTAATTTTACCATTTCTATTGTTCATTTTTCAAGAATAAATGTTTGTTTTTGAAATCGGCCATTATTTTTGCAACAACCTAATATTTTTGCAACAACCTGATATTTTTGTAACATCCTGATATTTTTGTAACAACCTGATATTTTTGCAACAACCTGATATTTTTGCAACAACCTGATATTTTTGCAACAACCTGATAGTACAATAGTTTAGTTTAGACTTCAGACTCCATTAGTAATAGTTGGTTCTATTATGAATTGGGGTAAGAAATGGGTTGTTTTGTTAAATCATGTTAAGACTCAGCTATTGTCCTTCAATCGCAGGCATGTCCCTTTGTAACGTTCGGGAACCAATACATTGTAGCCTCAGTCGCAAAGCAAAGACTAGGAAATCGGCCATTATTTTTGTAACAGACTAATAGATTCAATGGTGAGATGGATATCACTGTGATACTATTAACATCCTTCCCCTTAGTGTTAGGAATCAAATAAAAACAAAACGGAATAAGTTTATCAGCAAAACAATGGAGAGGAAGTTGCTCACCAAGATACACAAAGATAGATAAAATAGAATTGTTAATCCAGGTGTGACAGACAAAAGACCGGGTATGGATCAATATATTCAGTTAGCATCTGATGTTATTGATGCCTCCACCCTCCCAAGTTTAAGGAGGTAGGGGAGAAAGAGAAAAATATATATAAAAAAAAGGAAATAAATTTATCAGCAGAAAAAAGGTATAGGAAATTGTTCACCAATATATACAAAGGAAGCTGAATAGGATTGCTAATCAAGGTGTGGCAATAATTTGGGACAAAGGGCCGAACAATGGAGATCAACATGCCTAGTGTTAGTTTGCAATTTTCAGAATGTCAATGTCAGTTGGACATAGTTGAAGGCAAGTCATGGCTTGGACCTGATCAAGAGAGCTTTAGGAGATCAAGATAAGCTGACATCAACTGACGAACACAACCTCGACAGAATGTAGATGCGTTCAGAGGATTGATGGTGTCACACACACACCCAGAGTGCAACTGATATTTGCAGAATGTATCTGAGTTTGTGTTTTTTTGTGTTTTGTTTTATTTTATTTTTTATGCTTGTGAAACCATGCACACCCCCTTCGACAGCCGCCAATGTGAGAGATGATAACGTGACTAGAAGAGATGATGAAGGAGAAGAAAATTACAGAAACAATGTTGGGGTCAGCGATGCTGTCAAGCGGGGTAGCCATGGTATCACAACACTATTGGACATGTTTTTTTTCTTATCAAGTCTATTTTTATTACAATGGAAACACAAAGACATACAAACTGTAAAACATATTTATTTACAAAAAAAAAAATATATATAGATATCTTACAGTGGGATCTTTCTTATTATAAAAGTTATCTTGAATAAAAAAATTCAACGCTTTTTTGTATTTGACGTTTTCATTTGTCGCTTGTAAATGCTGAAAGCTAACACGGTTCCGTTAAAGCAGCATGACCAAATTCTGTTTCATCCGCGTAGTTAAAATATTTTCAACTGATGGAGATTTGGAGAAGTCAACTTTGCATTTTAGAAACGTCCTTAAGATTTCACACAATTCTGAAAAGCCAGTTTTGCAGAATTTCCACATTTAACAGGCACCACAAGATTTCTTTGGTGAGCATCTTCAATTAGAGACTTCCAGTCTTCATCTGCAATCTAAAAAGAAAAACAAAAATCACAAATGAGTCAAGTGTTGGAATGTGGGGGAGAAAGAGAAAAAGTGTGACAAAAGAAAGGGGAAATGAGTTTATCAGTAAAACAATTGAGAGGAAATTGTTCACCGGGGTAGACAAAACAAGCTGAATAGGATTATTAGTCAGGGTGAAGCTAACAACAGATTGGACATAAAAGGTAGACATACTTAGAGTTAGTGTGTGGGCAGTTTTAGGTTTGGTCATGAATTTTGTGACAGAAACGGTTGGGGATAGTCTTAGAGACAGTATTGGGTTTGCGACAGTTGAGGATGGTTGCAAGTTTGAATCAGTCAAAGGTAAATTGTGGTTTTCAGGAGATAGGGTATAAACCTATTCAAGATACGACCTCTCTCGTTAGGTTATGTCAGATGTCCAACTCTAACATACATACTCTAACATGATAGTTATTAAGTTTTTGGCAACCCTCACGAGTTGCAGAGTCGTAATAAGACAAAGTTCACAACTCAGACAATTCCGAGTGAAATCTTGTCAGCGTCTAGTACCCCATGACACATCTTTACTGTACAAAAGAGTGGATTAACCTTCCCTTGGTTTGGTAGTATGTCTCCGCTGTTTATAAAAAAAAGTTAATCAAGGTCCACGTTGTCTCGTGGTGCCTCTGAGGTATAAAAGAGTGTTTAACTTCTGGGTTGATCAGTTCAAGACTGTTGCTATGAAATAGATTTTCCTTTTAAACGTTAAAAATATATATATATATATATATATATATATATTACAACATGACAAATGATTAATCAATGTACGCAAAGTAAATGACTTTTGGGACTTTAAAGAAATTTACATAAATACAATTTTCTAAAAAAAATATTTAGGTATAATAATCAAAGTCATGTGTAAGGATCTGTACATTATTTTTCTCTTTTTTATTTTTTGGGGAGAAAGGGTGTCCGCATGATAGCTGTCTTTTTAGTAGCAGTCACCGCTGTTGCTATTAGGATGGATAGGGGGGAAAAAACGATAGGATAAAACTGTAATGTTTGCATGCGGTAATGTTCGCGTCCTCATATCTAAGTTATGGGTTGGGCTGTCGGCTTCACTCCCGTAAGCTTTTCTTGTTTAAAAAAAAGAATCTTAGCAGGAGAAAACTTTCTCTCTGGCACACAAATTGCGATTCAGTTTTGATGGGGTTTAGTTACTTGGCCGGAACATTCTAACATGCTTGGTATCTCTCAGGGACGGGGGTCCCAATCAGATGCTTCGAGCCTCCAGCTCGTTCTCCCATTCCTCTTTTATTCTGATGACTTTTGGCCGAGTCACGCCCTTTATACTAAGGTAAGTGTGGTGGTTTCGACGAAATCCCCTCATTGGAAACCAATAAGAGAATTTCACCTCATCTCCAGCCCTCAAACATTGGTCAATCCAAATAAACAGCATTCACCTTCACTGTGAGATTCTTCTGATTCTTACGGAAACAGAAAATGGTTCAGTTTACGGCCATTCTTGATAACCCCTTGACATCAACCTGTCAGTATGATTGGTTTTAACGATGCCATCTGCATCTGGACTTAAGATTTGAACATACGCGAGAACGTCAACTGACCAATGTACGTATATAGAAAGTAAATAAAAATGATTTCAAGTTTTACCTTGTTGAATTTAATTATAGCCCCTAGGTTCAATCTCCGGCCAAACAGGGTTGATTTGCTGTTAATTCTCTCTTCAGTCTGTGAATTCTTAGTCTATTCTGCAATAGCTAAGTGATTATGTCACAGAGAAATGAACTGACCACTCGACTGACGGACACAGCATAGACAGTAGATGTGGGACCAAGTGTTCAGAGTCGATTGTATCACACACACACACACACAATAAATATTTACAGAATGTGTCGGAATTTGTGTTTTGAGTTATTTCATTTTAATTTTATACTTGTGAACCCATGTATGACCCCTTGGCAGCCATCAATGCATGAGACACGATGACATGATCAGAAAAGAAGAGAAAAATTCTGTGGTCATTCACTTAAATAGTTGTTATATGTTCAGAGTTTAACTTAATAAAAAACACAAATATCAAAAAATTTTATTGTTTGTACCCAGCAAATGTCATACTCCAAAAATCATGTAAATTGATCATATAGATTTCCTTTAATTAAAACAAATAAATTTTTTTGACCAAGCTAGACACTGTGTTTTGATCCATGCTTAATAAATAAGGGAGAGACACCTCTATTAAAACTACCCGAGATTAAAATCAGTATTGCAATGGTTACAATTTACTATTAAAATCACTAAAAATTGTCAAAATGAGTAATTTATGCGATTTTTGGAATATGACTTTAATTCCGTAATGGGTACGTACATCATAAAAATATTTTTCTGTATTTTTTTTTTTCTTTTTATAAGTTAGGTTGAATTCTGGATAAGAACCAAATAGTTTTAGTAATTTTCACTTTCAAATGTAGACATGATAATGAAAATGCTTAAAAAAAGAGAAAAAAAAATGCTGGTGCTTGTTAGAGTGGAATTCAAAACATTGAATTTTGAGTAAAACCAATGGTGTCTACTTAATTGTCATGTCACAGTAATGAGCATATCCAAAAATTATGAAAAATAAGGTAGAAAATTAATTAATGAAAACAGTTTTCAAAGACCATTAATGAAAATTGAGTTTTACTAAATCGGCCTAAAATTTCAGAAAATAATTGCCTCCCTTGTTATGATTAATTTAATTTTACTGATAGTTTAAAATCATTTTGGTACAAATTTTTTGCTTAAAGTTATTTCTATCTTCAAATATTTATTTATGGCATTTGGTTTGGTTGTTTTGTAGAGGAAAATTTGTTTGTTTTTGGCGTTGCAGAACATGATTGAGTTTTGCAAAGGGAAAGGAGAAAAAAAAAAAACAACATCAATGTTTGGCGCATTTAAGTCAGAAAGCCAATATCTTCAGGCAGCCTGATCTGGTAGCACTAAGCCATGAATTTTGAAAAATAGTTTCTAGGTTTAAGGGCTCATAATGTCAGCTATATTTAGTTCAATTTATGCAAAGGGTATAAAAAGGGGGATAGAACCATTTCATGAAAACTCAGAAAATCACTGATTTTGGTGAAATTTTAATCCCATGCATCAGACATCTAATATATAAAAAGGCTAGATGTCTTTGTCTGTCTCCATATTTTCAAACTATCTCTTCCGATACTAAAAATCGCAGAGCAGCATGAGGAGCATCAAATGATTGGACTTTTTACAGGCCATTCTTTTATGGGTTAAAATAGTTTGTAAGAGGTCAAAAATGGGTCAAAATTGAAAAAATCTTTATACATTTTGTACATTCATCTTAGTTTATTTTTAATCAGTTCATATGCATGTCACGGTACAGTGGTAACATTACCAGCTTTGAACGCTAGAGTTTCGGTTTCGATTCTAGCTGATGGCAAAATACTTTTTTTTTTTTTACTTTTGAAATCACAACTCTAATAATATATACAAAATCACAACTCTAATAATATATACAAAATCACAACTCTAATAATATATACAAAATCACAACTCTAATAATATATACAAAATCACAACTCTAATAATATATACAAAATCACAACTATAATAATATATACAAAATCACAACTATAATAATATATACAAAATCACAACTCTAATAATATATACAAAATCACAACTCTAATAATATATACAAAATCACAACTCTAATAATATATACAAAATCACAACTATAATAATATATACAAAATCACAACTATAATAATATATACAAAATCACAACTATAATAATATATACAAAATCACAACTATAATAATATATACAAAATCACAACTATAATAATATATACAAAATCACAACTATAATAATATATACAAAATCACAACTATAATAATATATACAAAATCACAACTATAATAATATATACAAAATCACAACTCTAATAATATATACAAAATCACAACTATAATAATATATACAAAATCACAACTCTAATAATATATACAAAATCACAACTATAATAATATATACAAAATCACAACTATAATATATATACAAAATCTGGATAAATTAAAATATCATATTTAAGTGTATTTTACGACTGGGCAAAGTGGGTTGTGTGCCGTCCCAAGAGAATAATAGGGGAGTTGGCTCTTGCCACGTGGAGTTGTTGTCAGTTCATGGCCCGAGAAGAAAGAAAGTTGCTGTGATCTAAACCTTATACACTTTGTTTCACGTGTTCAGCTCACCAGAGAGATGGCGTCTAACTGGGCAAGTCAAAAAGGAACTTGGATTGGTTGTTTCACGGCATATCAACCCTTTTCAGGTTATTTAATGCCAAATCCAGTTATTTTGAAATAGTATTCATGTCGCATTCAGTTATTTTGTAGAAGGTTTTTATCTTCAAACTCTTTGTATTTTCAATCACTAGTTTGTAGTGTTTGGTTTCGTTGTTTTATAGTGGATTTTATCGTTTTTGTTTCCTGCTCTGCAGAACATGAGTTTTGCAATGAGAGAGGGAAATATGTTACAGTATTAATGTTTGGTATATTTAAAGTTAGAAAACCAGTCAGGAAGTTGAGGAGATAGAAAGAGAAAGGATAAACGGGAAGAAGGAAAAGGGGGAAAAGGTGGGTTGTTGTTTTTGGTTTTGCAGAACATAATTAAGTTTTGCAAAACGAAGTAGAAAAACAAAAAGCATCAATGTTAGGTGCATTTCATCTCAGGATTGGTTGGTTGTTTTTGTTTTACGGCATATCAACCTTTTTCAGGTTAGTTAATGCCGAATCTAGTTATTTTGAGGAACGATTTTTAATGGGAGTATATTTTTTTTTTAACGTCAGATTCTATTTAACCCATAGTTGGGACCCTAACAGGTACTACCACTCCAAGTCAGATTGGACTTGGGAGCAATGGCAATTAAAGGGTGGCTCCACACTCCCCAAAGCCCGCAAGGTGGGGCCTCACCATCGGATATAGTTTAAGGTCATATCCAGGACCTCATCTCAGGAAGCTAATATCTTCAGACAGTCTGATCTGGTAGCGCCAGCAAAAAGGAAGTTGACCATTACAACTAATCAGCAATGCTGTTATAAAACAAACATATTCAAAGTCGTAAGTCGCGCGTATATGCTGCTCCTGTTGCTACAGATTCCCAATCGTATTCTTAGTATCGCTCGCATTGAGTATTGAACCGTCAATTTTCAGAAGAGTGTCACTTACAACTGAAGTTTACCTAGCACTTTATCTGTTAGAGAATAAAAAGACCAGCACATATTAACACACGCATGTATGCATAAAGACCTTATTTAATTGGCTTCCTGGTCGCTCGTAGGTGAGAACATAACACAGTTTAATAACAAGAAAAGCAAGAGGGTAACACCAAGGAAAATACAACTATAGGAAGGAAAAAACAAAAAACAAAGCAAAAAGAAAACAAATAAATCTACTAAAATGTTAACTTAGTATAAAACTATATCAAAAGAATTCAAGGCAAATCAGTTGCATCATACGAAATGTGAAAAATATAATCAGGTTTAATAATAAATGGTGCTTTTCAAAACCAGTTATACCTTTAAAGAGTGCAGATGACCAACAATATACAAGGCATATTTGGCTCGAGTTAAGGCCACATTCAGTCGTTTGCGATTCGTTAAAAATCTGAGAAAAAAACAAAAACGTATAAAATTAAATCAAACACCAATAATAAAATAAAAATCAATAAAATAAAACACAATAGTAAAATAAAAAAATAAAATAAAAAATAATAAAATAAACAATAAAATAAAAAAAATAATAAAATAAAAAATAATAAAATAAACAATAATAAAATAAAAAAAATAATAAAATAAAAAAAATAATAAAATAAAAAAACAATAATAACAATTATCATGCACTTGAATTCAAATACACACCAAAAGGATTTTTGCCTGAAATTGTTTATAGGCATCATCAAATATACAGCAACTTTGGGATAAATTTAACACTTAAAAAAAAACAAGATGAGCATATGGGGGTCCTTCTCCACGAGTGAATAAGTCTGGAAAGAGAATTTTGAGAGTGACCAAGATAGAAAAGAGGACTGCTATGACAAGGTGAATGCTGTGAAGGTAAAACATACCTTGTGCGATGCATGTTATGCAAAGCGATTGTTTTCCTTGGTGCGTATTGCCATGATACGCTGAAGGCTGCAAGAAGCATTTATGTTATGATTGTGATGAATCGACAAAAGGAAAACTTGCCATGTGCAAGTGGAATCCTTGGACAGAACGGACTAACGATTTTTCCCCTATGATGGTCCTGAGGTGGGAGTGGGGGGGGACAACCAGAGTTATCCCAGAAAATATATTCTGGTAAAAATTTACTTTCACCATGACTAATGTTTGTGCAAAAATTTTTTTTTTTTAATCCAAGGCGTGGTTATTCAGAAAAGTGCGAACAAACAAACGGGAGTGAATTACTAGGTTTAATCCCTCCTTCGTCAGTGGACCAAAAACATCATGTCTTGCCCAATTATTGATATATTCCCCAAATATGGTAACTCAAGGAAAATTCATTTGATCTGAAATGTTGTGTTTTTAATCTTCTTAATCTTTAATTCAACCCAGAGTACATTGCCATGGAGACATTAGGGGCTGCTGTGAATCAAGGGGACAGATTTATAGGAGTATCTTAAATGGGAAGTTGAGCAGAGAGTTGTGTTTTTTACTTGGGGGTCATCACTTATCAAGGCCTGGAGGCCACTCTAGGATAAGGGTTAACTGTTAGCCAGATGGTGAGATAGCAAGATCAATCATAGCAGAACTTGGGTAGGGCTAGATTATTTAAACTCAATAGGAATTTATTTACATTAGACTTGAAGATGGCCATGTTATAGTCAGCAAGGAAGCAAAGACAGTATTTTGCTCGAATTACATTTAAATTTATTTGGATAGTCCAAGACACTAAGTAGGGAGGAAATTCTAAAGATGAGCAGCATGACGAAAGAATCTATTAGAATAGAAAGTGTTCCAGCAAATGGAGACCTCTAGAGTGAAGGGGTGGGATTTTGCTGACTATTCGGTCAGTCGGAGGTATTTATGTTGAGTAGACACTATTGCAGCAAGTTAAAGTTCTTCTAAAACAAGCACAAGGATGTAATATTGCAATGATGGGACAGGGGCTGGATCTTAGTTGACTGTGTGTGGCCCATTAGATTAGAGACTATTTTGGACTGTGTCTAAGAGGGAGAGGCTAGTGGCAGGTAAACCAGCCCCGATGTGACAACAATACTCTGTGCATGAGCAAATAGTTGCTTTGTAAAGATATAGGATACTGGCAGATGTGAAAAGTTCTCTAGCACGGTAGAGGGAGCCCACCTTCCCTACAGCAACTTCAGTAATGTTTTCTTTGTATTTGTTCCCATTTACGTTACCTGTAAATGTTAGGAGTTTGGCTGATGGATTCACAGGTAGGTTGCAATTAGTCATAGCAATCGGTGGTTAAAAAGGTTTTTTATAATTATTATAGGAAAGGAATTTTATCGAAATATCATTAAATGTTATCATCCGTTTATGTCCCCATTTCATTACAGAATGGAGGTCATTTTCTAAGGATTTCACTATTTTCTTGGATATGTTTTGCATGCATGTCAAGAATAAAGCATAATATGCTCAGCAAATATACCCAATCTCAGACACAATTGCATCAGAGTTTATGAAAATCAGGAACAATAATGGTTCAGGTGTCAACTCCTGCTGGAAATGAAGCTATCAGCCTGTCCTTTATAATTTAAGACAAGCACATTCACAAAAAAGTGCATACCTTTAAGCATAATTATTATTTAAGGGATTGTGTTTGAAAAATTATGATAATGCAGCTTTTGTAGAAAAACATTGTTGGATACGAGACAAGGTAAATGCAATAAATGAATATGGAAAGATTATAATTTTTGATTATAAATTATTTATGTATCAATATAATGTATTAAACTAAGATGGCATTGGTAGTGTCATATTCTTTGAATTTTCAAGATAAACCTCATCTTCAGAAAGAAAAAAATACATGCAAAACCATTTGGTTTTGGTGTGTTTTGCCAGGAGTTGGAAGTTATAGGAAGTTAGTTCCATTAGGCTCACAGAGAATGATTAAGCTATTGTTGAAGTGTGAACTGGCATTTATATTATTAAATTATTGCCGTAATATTTTACCAGTAATAATCTATATATTAATATGCTAATTTGCTTCGACCGTTATCATCTTGAACATCCCTTTAAATGAAAATGAAATATTCGAAATCGCACCAAACCTTATTATACTGAATCCTTTTAGCATGAAAATGGAATATTCTAAAATGACAAATAAACAATTATTTATATATGGATAGGTCATCGCCAGCCTATGTCTAGCAATCTTGATAAGTTATTTATCGCCAGTCAGTGTCTGGTAGATGCAAGTCCCAATAATAATAAGTTATTTATCGCCAGTCGGTGTATGTTGGGTGCTGGTCAGTATACTTATAAGTTTTTTATCACCAGCAAGTGTATGCTGGGTGCAGATCACAATACTAATAAATTAATTATAGCCAGCAAGTGTTCAGTCGGTGCAGGTCACAATAATAAGTTAATTATCACAAGCCAGTGTCTAGTCGGTGCAGATCAAAACACTAATGTTATTTATCGCAAGCCAGTGTCTTAGTTCCATTTCTTATAATAATATATCTCAAGCCATTCTTCATATTTGTCTACAAAAATATTTACTTTTAAATTCATGATCTGATCGGAACTATTATTTCACTGATTATTCTGTTGAAGGACATTCTATTGTTTGCTTATTTGATGTTTTCAACTACCATGGAATTTCCATGGGTTCTGCTAGTTATTATTATGTGCGTCACTTAGATATAATTCTAATTTATTTATTATATCCATGTGCATTGGTAAATAAATAATTAATAACTGAAATAATCAAAATCTTTCAGCATTGTTATTAATTCTATCTAACTTGTTTTGTATCTAATGATGCTTTTCTACTGAACAGCATTGTGATAGCCTTCAAATATCTGTTTACGCGCAATGCTTCAAGGAAACTAAAACATCCTCTTCGTGATTATTTTCTTCTACTTACCCAATCTTTCCACAACTTCCATGTGCTCGCACACATGACATAATAATAATGTCTTTCTCTCGTCCTTGGAAACCATCAACAGTTGTAACTTCAACTTTTTTCATTTTCCTTTAAAAAAAACAAACTTATGTTTAATATGTATTCTAAGCAAATTTACAAAATGGTTTTTAATTCAAGAAAGTAAATGGACAAAACAAAAATTAACAGGAAAAGATTTTAATATGGAAAATGACACAGCATTGGATGTCTACACGCATGAAAAAAAAAAAGCAATTTTTTGTAAATAGGATTCAGTTTTGTGACACAAATTATTTGGGAGGAGATACCAAGAGAATTTGAATTTATAAAAAACAAAAAAACAAAATGGATACCCCAACCAGAAATGTTTTACACGACTTTTATGACCATTAATGATTAAAAGTAAAATAAAATATAACTAAATCTTACTTCTGGAATCCTTACTTCAATTTGGCTCAAAATCCAACATTTATTCTAAAAAACATCCAAAATTTAAAGCTTAAGGAAGCTTAAGAAATTGAAATACAGACAATCTTGTTTAATCGATGTCTAATGCCTATAGATCAAATCTGAAGCACCTGAATTTTCAAATGAGACGTTTTATTCATATTATACCTTATAAAACCTTTTTAAAATAATCCCCCAAAAATTAGAATTTGGAAAATTGATGCTTAATACCCATCGTTAAAATTTCACAAAAGTTGGGTATATCTGAATTGTTATGAAGCGATTCCATCCCACTTTTAGTAGACTAAATTAAACTAAATATAGCCACATTTCAATCTCTTATGCATATTATATGTTCCAAAATTGATAATGATTGGTTAATCAGTTTAGGAATGAATCCTGTACATAAAACTACATGAACATGCATGCATACATAACTTTATATAAATATAGAAATGTGATAAAATAAGAAAGTATATGTGAAAAGTTGTTAAAATATTGTTGGATATCATGACTCCCGGGTAGCACCAGATTACTCGAGAGAGCAAGTAAACCAAAAGATAACACTGCGATATGTTCAATGTTATAGAAATAGAAAATATTTGAAACAATAGAAGATTTTAAAGTTGCAATAAAATATTTATAAAATAAATATTTCATAACAATAACAGTTGAAATTTACTTCAGCAAAATAAAAGAATTAACCGGATTTAGTTAATAACAACAAGGATTAGTTTTAACATAAGGCTTACATAGAATATAACATAAAATTGATTATCTATAATATAAATCTCACCTGTCTGTTTAAATGTATGTATGTATGTATGCATGCCTAAAACTTTTGACAGAGGCGACAGATTTTCACCAGATCGGTATCGTTTTGAAGCTCGATCCTTCGGACGACAAATATCGAAAAATTGGTGAAAAACATTAATTCCTTTACCCTCAACTGGGCAGTTTTCTACAGGGAGGGGTCACTTTTTTCGCCAATATTTTCAAAAGTCATCCCCTGTTTTCAATTGACTAGCCTTAATTTAAACCTTTGCCACTTCCAGTTTGGCGATGGACGGAACGGCAAAGACGTCACTTTTTTTTTTCACATTCTTTTCCTTCTTCGCGGTATGGGTTCGAGCCTGCCTACCACCACTTTTTTTTTTTTTTTTGCTCAACAAACACCTCTAAACACCTGGGCAACACTGGGCACCCAGGTTAGTCTTATAAAAGTGAGTCTGATCTTTCAGTTCCAAAATCATGCCGACTATGACATGCTTTATGAAGGTACGATCTGGACAAAATGAAAATCTTATTAATATCTTTACTAATTTCACATGATACATGGACGTTTCATAATGAAAAAAGTCGGATAAATAGTTTACTTTTTATCCTAGATTTGTAAATTCTTTTTAATCTGGTTTTAGTTTGTATTTAGAGTATAATGAATCTCCGACTCTGGAGTGGCAGTGATAATGTGTATAATATTCTTACTACTTCCTTCGTTAGTCTGCGCGTTACACTTTGAAAAAGGCCAATATACAATTTTTCAAAATCAAACTGCTTCAAAACAGGTCAAATTGTCAAAATTTAGCTTTATAAAGGCAAACCTGGCAACCCTGGACAAGAATATAAAAGTGACCTTCCTTTAATTTCGTCTAGTTTCCAAATGTCATAATATATGATCATTGTTGTAATGGTGTAAAAAAGGAACTCACGGTAATTTCAACATGCAGCAGTTTTCACCAAAGAAAGGCGACAACAAAATGTAATGTTAAAAAGAGTACATTAAAAAAAAAAAAAAACAAGGCAAAAAAAAAAAAAAAAGAACATTTTCTTGCAAAAAGCGCTGTACTGAAGGAATGAATTAAAAATTGTCTCTTACAATGTGATTTTATAATTTGTATTGAACTATGTAGCACAATAATACTTATTAATTTGTCTCATTTAAGTCAGTTCTGTACAATGGACTATTTTTATAGAAATGTTGATCCATCATCTATATATATAAAAGGCAAAAATCGGTGTGTATGTATGTATGTATGTATGTATGTTTGGTTGTAACGCTAAAACTTTTGAAAGACGGAACCAGAGTTGACAAATTTGGTATCATATTGCACCTTGATCACCCGGATGACAAATATCGAAATTTCACGTCAAACGGACCAGTAGAAAGGGGTCAACTGATCGTTTTTCTCCTAGGGGGGCCCCCCAAAAAACCTGTCATTTTAACGTTATTCAATACGTGTCACGTGACGTGACGTCAGCTCAAACTTTTGACAGACACAACCAAAGTTGACAAATTATGTATCATATTGAACCTTGATCACCCGCATCGAAATTCCACACCAAACGGACCATTAAAAGGGGGTGAACTGATCATTTCTCTCCTAGGGGGGCCCCCAAAAAAACCTGTCATTTTAATGTTAAAAACGCTTAGTCATGTCACGTGACGTGACGTCAACATCCAGTAATGGCGAACAAATGTAAACAAACACTTTGTTTTACCGATACTTTTGTAATTTCTCTTCTGCTTTGTTCTAGAGATTATTAAACTCCATGACAATGTCTCCAACGTATTTAACTGGTTAAAAATAGTATTTATACAAGAGTTTTAACGAAAAATATCAGGAAAAAATGTACAGGAATAAAAAAAAATTCAGCTTTCAAAATATTCGTCGATAAAAAAACCGATCTTTATATTTACGCTAGCCATTTTGTATATTACCACGTGACCTGCTATCTCTTAAACTGGAGGGGGGGGATCCACTTGAATCCAACAAAACCAGTAATTTTTTTTTTCTATTATATATACATCATTTTCTATAAAATTAAGTGTAGACTTTATAATTAAAACAAAAAATGTTATTCATACTAAAAAAAAAAAAAGCTTAGTCATGTCACGTGACGTGACGTCAACATCCACTAATGGCGAACAATTGTACCTATTTACTATGCCTCCCCACGGGACAGAGTTAGACACCAGGGTCGTTTTTTAACGTGGAGAAAAGGTACAAAAATAAAAATTGTCTCAGTCGTGGAGGATTTCTCCTCCACCGAAAGAGAACAAGAAATAGAAGTGCAGCATCTGAAGAACAGATACTACACTTTGATCTTGACCAAAAGGCCAAGAATGCGAACAATTGTAAATAACAACTTTTTTCACAAAACCAACACCGTCTTTCTTTTTTTTTCTCTCTCTTTCTCTCTCTTTCTCTCTCTCACCCACTTACTCTTCCCTCTCTCTCACCCTCTTTCTCTTGACGTCACACCACTGTTAAACTGTGGGGGGGGGGAACACATTCCCAGGCATTATCTCCTATAGATGCACATTTTATTAGAAATTCAGCTTTCAAAATATTAGACGATAATAAAAATATAAAACCAACACCCTCTTTCTCTTTTCTCTCTCTCTCACCAACTTACTCTTCTCTCTCTCTCACCCTCTTTCTCTTGACCTCCTACTACTGTTAAACTGTGTGTGTGTGTGGGGGGGGAAGAGGCAGCTTGAAAACCAACAAAAACAGTGCACAGTTTCCCAAGCATTTGGGGTGGGAAGATTTTTTATCTACAGATTTTTTATCTACAGATTTGAAAGTTTGTATATAGGGTATTCAGACATGGAAATATATCTAGCATAATCTATCTATTATATCTATAAAAGTGAAAATGTGTGTGTGTGTGAGGTAGCCAGAGAGAGAGAGAGAGAGAGAGAGAGAGAGAGAGACAACAATTCTCAACCTATATATTCAATACATTTTTTATCTACAGATTTGAAAATTTGTATATAGGGTATTCAGACATATGGAAATATATCTAGCATAATCTATCTATTATATCTATAAAAGTGAAAAGGTGTGTGTGTGTGTGTGTGTGTGTGTGTGTGCGTAAGAGAGAGAGAGAACAATTCTCAACCTATATACTCAACGTATTTTTATCTACGGATTTTAAACTTTGTATATAGGGTATTCAGACATATAGAAATATATCTAGCATAATCTATACATTATATCTATAAAAGTGAGAATGTGAGTGTGTGAGAGAGAGAGAACAATTCTCAACCTATATATTCAACAAATTTTATACCTACAAATTTGAAAATTTGTATATTGGGTATTCAGACATATGGAAATATATCTAGCATAATCGATCTATTATATCTATAAAAGTCAGAATGTTTGCGTGTGGTTGTGTGTGTAAGGTTGCGAGAGAGAGAGAGAGAGAACAATTCTCAACCTATCTATTCAATAAATTTGTTATCTACAGATTTGACCATTTGTATATAGGGTATTCAGACATATGGAAATATATCCAGCATAATCTATCTATTATATCCATAAAAGTGAGAATGTGTGCGTGAGAGAGAGAGAGAGAGAGAGAGAGAGTAAGTACAATTCTCACCCTATATATTCAACAAATTTTTTATCTACCGATTAGAAAATTTGTATATAGGGTATTCAGACATATGGAAATATATCTAGCATAATCTATCTATTATATCTAGAAAAGTGAGAATGTGTGTGAAAGAGAGAGAGAGAAGAGAGAGAGAGAGAACAATTCTCAACCTATATATTCAACTAATTTTTATGTACAGATCTGAAAATTTGTATACAGGGTATTCAGACATATGGAAATATATCTAGCATAATCTATTATATCTATAAAAGGTAGAATGTGTGTGTGTGTGTGTGAGTGAGTGAGTGAGAGAGAGAGAGAGAGAGAGAGAACAATTCTCAACCTATATACTCAACAAATTTTGTATCTACAGATTTGATAATTTGTATATAGGGTATTCAGACATAAGGAAATATATCTAGCATAATCTATCTATTATATCTATAAAAGTGAGAATGTGTGTGAAAGAGAGAGAGAGAGAACAATTCTCAACCTATATATTCAACAAATTCTATCTTTACAGATTTGAAAATTTGTATATAGGGTATTCAGACATTTGGAAATATATCTAGCATAATCTATTATATCTATAAAAGTGAGAATGTGTGTGTGAGAGAGAGAGAAAGAACAATTCTCAACCTATATACTCAACAAATTTTTTATCTACAGATTTAAAAATTTGTATATAGGGTATTCAGACATATAGAAATATATCTAGCATAACCTATCTATTATATCTATAAAATGACCATGTGTGTGTGTGAGAGAGAGAGAGAGAGTCAGAGAGAGAGAGAGAACAATTTTCAGCTTGTGTGTGTGTGAGAAAGAGAGAGAGAGAAAGAGAGGAAGGAAAATTCTCACCCTATATATTCAACAAATTTTTTATCTACATATTAGAAAATTTGGATATAGGGTATTCAGACGTATGGAAATATATCTAGCATAATCTATCTATTATATCTATAAAAGTGAGAATGTGTGTGTGAGAGAGAGAGAAAGAGAGAGAGAGAGAACAATTCTCAACCTATATATTCAACTAATTTTTTATCTACAGATTTGAAAATGTGTATATTGGGTATTCAGACATATGTAAATATATCTGGCATAATCTATGTATTATATCTATAAAAGTGTAAATGTGAGTGATGGAAAGAGCAAAAAATTCTCAACCTATATAACCTATAAAAGTGAGAATATGTGTGTGAGAGAGAGAGAGAGAGAACAATTCTCAACCTATATATTCCACACATTTTTGGGCACAGATTTGGAAATTTGTATATAGGGTAGGCAGACATATAGAAATATATCTAGCATAATCTATCTATTATATCTATAAAAGTGAGAACTTGTGTGTGTGTGTGTGTGAGAGAGAGAGAGAACAATTCTTAACCTACATACTCAACAAATTTTTTACCTACAGTTTAGAAAATTTGTATATAGGGTATTCAGACATATGGAAATATATCTAGCATAATCTATCTATTATAACTACAAAAGTTAGAATGTGTGTGTGAGAGAGAGAGAGAACAATTCTAAACCTATATATTCAACAAATTTTTTATCTACAGATTTGAAACTTTGTATATAGGGTATTCAGACATATGGAAATATATCTAGCATAATCTATCTATTTTATCTATAAAAGTGAGAATGCGTGTGTGTGAGATAGCGAGAGAGAGAGAGAGAAAAAGAGAGAGATAAAAATTCTCAACCTATACATTCAACAAATTTTTTATCCACAGATTTGAACATTTGTATATAGGGTGTTCAGACATATAGAAATATATCTAGCATAATCTATCTATTATATGTATAAAAGTGAGAATGTGTGTGTGTGTGAGAGAGAGGACAATTGTCAACCTATGTATACAACAAATTTTTTATCTACAGATTTCAAAATTTGTATATTGGGCATTCAGACATATTTTAATATATCTGGCATAATCTGTCTATTATATCTATAAAAGTGAGAATGTGTGTGATAGAGAGAGAGAGAACAATTCTCAACCTATATACTCAACAAATTTTTTATCTACAGATTTGAAAATTTGTATATAGGGTATTCAGACATATGGAAATATATCTAGCATAATCTATTATATCTATAAAAGTGAGAATGTGTGTGTGTGTGTGAGAGAGAGAGAGAGAGAGAGAGAGAGAACAATTCTCAACCCATATACTCAACAAATTCTTTATCTACAGATTTTAAAATTTGTATATAGAGTATTCATACAAATAGAAATATATCTAGGATAATCTTTCTATTATATCTATAAAAGTGAGAATGTGTGTGTGTGTGAGCGAGAGAGAGAGAGAGAGAACAGTTCTCAACCTATACATTCAATAAATTTTTATATATAGGGTATTCAGAAATATCGAAATATATCTAGCATAATCTATTATATCTTTAAAAGTTAGAATGTGTGTGTGTGAGAGATAGAGAGAACAATTCTCAACCTATGCACTCTACAAATTTTTTATCTACAAATTAGAAAATTTGTATATAGGGTATTCACACATATGGAAATATATCTAGCATAATCTATCTATTATATCTATAAAAGTTAGAATGTGTGTGTGAGGTAGCCAGAGAGAGAGAGAGAGAGAGTACGAACAATTTTCAACCTATATATTCAACAAATATTTGATCTACAGATTAGAAAATTTGTATATAGGGTATTCAGACATATGGAAATATATCTAGCATAATCTATCTATTATATCTCTAAAATTGAGAATGTGTGTGTGAGAGAGAGAGAACAATTTTCAACCTATATACTCAACAAATTTTTTTATCTACAGATTTGAAAATTTGTATATAGGGTATTCAGACATATGGAAATATATCTAGAGTAATCTATCTATTATATCTATAAAAGTGAGAATGCGTGTGTGTGTGAGAGAGAGCGACACAGAACAATTCTCAACCTATATATTCAACAAATTTTTTATGTACAGATCTGAAATATCACATTTGTATAGAAGTAGAAATCTTGATACCTACTCTGATACCTAATAAAAGAAAGGACACTCTTTAGGGCGGATTTTGATTATAACAAGTCACTAATTAGAAATTATAATAAACATTCTAATAATTTAAGAATTTTACCAAAATAAAATTGCATGGTAATCACCCAATTTCTGCCACAAAATTTTGATTGGCAGAACTCATAAACATAAAATATATATTTTCTAATTTCATCTTTTTTTTTTCTTTTTACATAATCTGGTTTGATGTTTTCCCAAATATTCAAATCACTATATTTTGCTGCTTAATATCAAATACAGCAACTGAGTTATTTTTATGCATCAAACAATTACATTTTCTCATTCATCCAAACTAATCACTGAACATCAATTTCATATTTTCTTCACTAAAATATTACTGTGCTTGATGTCATCAAGTGGAGCGGATCATTTTTTTTTCATTTGTTCACACATTTTTCCAATTTATATATATTTTAAAGATTCTTAGCCTATGTCATTGCATACCAATCTGTTTATTAAAAGTTAAGGTTCACTGTAAACACATATGTTACACCAAAATAAAAACGCTTCAGATAATGTCTTGATATTCAATTCAGTTTCTCACATGACATCTTATGAAGTTAGTAGAAATGTTACAGACTTTTGAATCTCAAACACTTTCAATACTGTGCACTGATATTTTCTTTTTTGCAATATAAGCACATTCTTGATTTTTTTTACAAACGTTAAAAACTTTCACATTGTGTAGCAATATACTGAAACAATTATAAAAATATTTGTTTTTATTTTGAATGATGCAGGGCATCTGAAGAGAGATTTTTCTAACAAAATGAAAGTATAATTTTTAGCTATAGGTATCTAGGAAAAGGCCACTACATATGTTATAAGTTCCAAATTTCCACAATCTGGCAAATACTGGTACATGCTAGCAAATTTAGATTTGCAATTACAAAATATGATTCTAATTTTTTCCTTTGCTCTTTATTCTAACACTACACTAAGTTTACTGTGTTATTTCGCTACAGTTGATATTGTGTAGAACAATAAGAAAATCATAGTGAACAATGCATTCAACAAAATTTCACACACATTTCTAGATACCTATATCTAATAAGTTCAAAAGAAAGGACACACTTAGGGAGGTATTTTGGTGGTCAAGTCACTAAAAAGAGATTAGCTGGTTTCCCGGCATAGCCCAGGATATAATAAAGATTGACTGAAATACATGTTCTAGCTGGTTTCTAGGCGTTGCCAGGGATGTAATATAGACACATTATGTTGTATATTACCTGTTCTCTTCTCCCTAAGGTAAAACAATTTCATATACATGCTGTAAATTACCTATGCTAGGGATAAAACATGAACAATATCAGTCCTAGGGTAGATAAAACAAATAATACATAGAGATGAAAGATTCCTCTCCCCTAAGAATCAAACATATGTTCAATATCTGCTTTTGTTTTTTCATTGTTTATACGGTCCCGAGCAACGCCGGGTAGCCCTGCTAGTAATATATAAAAGGCAAAAATCGGTGTGTATGTATGTATGTATGTATGTATGTTTGTTTGTAACGCTAAAACTTTTGACAGACACAACCAAAGTTGACAAATAAGGTATCATATGTCACCTTGATCACCCGCATGACAAATATCGAAATTTCACATCAAACGGACAATTAGAAGGGGGTGAACTGATCATTTTTCTCCCAGGGGGGGGCCCCCAAAAAAACTTTCATTTTAACGTTATTCAATACGTGTCACGTGACGTGACGTCAGCTCAAACTTTTGACAGACACAACCAAAGTTGACAAATTAGGTATCATATTGAACCTTGATCACCCGCATGACAAATATCGAAATTTCACACCAAACGGACCATTAAAAGGGGGTGAACTGATCATTTCTCTCCCAGGGGGGCCCCCCAAAAAAACTGTCATTTTAATGTTAATATTACGTAATCCAAAAACGCTTAGTCATGTCACGTGACGTGACGTCAACATCCAGTAATGGCGAACAAATGTAAATAAAAACTTTGTTTTACCGATACTTTTGTAATTTCTCTTCTGCTTTGTTCTATAGATTATTAAACTCCATGACAATGTCTCCAACGTAATTAACTGGTTAAAAATAGTATTTATACAAGAGTTTTAACGAAAAATGTCAGGAAAAAATGTACAGGAATAAAAAAAAATGCAGCTTTCAAAATATTCGTCGATAAAAAAACCGATCTTTATATTTACGCTAGCCATTTTGTATATTACCACGTGACCTGCTATCTCTTAAACTGGAGGGGGGGATCCACTTGAATCCAACAAAAACAGTAATTTTTTTTTCTATTATATATACATTATTTTCTATAAAATTAAGTGTAGACTTTATAATTAAAACAAAAAATGTTATTCATACTAAAAAAAAAAAAGCGCTTAGTCATGTCACGTGACGTGACGTCAACATCCACTAATGGCGAACAATTGTAAATAACAACTTTTTTCACAAAACCAACACCGTCTTTCTTTTTTCTCTCTCTCTTTCTCTCTCTCTCTCACCCACTTACTCTTCCCTCTCTCTCACCCTCTTTCTCTTGACGTCACACCACTGTTAAACTGTGGGGGGGGGGGAAGAGGCAGCTTCAAACCAACAAAAACAGTGCACACATTCCCAGGCATTATCTCCTATAGATGCACATTTTATTAGAAATTTAGCTTTCAAAATATTAGACGATAATAAAAATATCGTTATATTTATGGTAGAAAATAAATAGCCATTTTGTATATTACCACGTGACCTCATACCTCTTAAACTGGAAGGGGGGAGGAGAGGAGGCCGCTTCAAAACCAACACCGTCTTTCTCTTTTCTCTCTCTCTCACTCACCCACTTACTCTTCTCTCTCTCACCCACTGTTAAACTGGGGGGGGGGCAAGAGGCAGCTTCAAAACCAACACCCTCTTTCTCTTTTCTCTCTCTCTCACCAACTTACTCTTCTCTCTCTCTCACCCTCTTTCTCTTGACCTCCTACTACTGTTAAACTGTGTGTGTGTGGGGGGGGGGAAGAGGCAGCTTGAAAACCAACAAAAACAGTGCACAGTTTCCCAAGCATTTGGGGTGGGGGGACGAGACTAGAACCGCTTTTGTGGGGGGAAGGGGGGAAAGAAGCCGAGTGCACAGTTTCCCAAGCATTACCTCCTACTAAAAAAAGATGCACACTTTATATTTACTTAGTGGGGTGGGGGGAAGAGAATGACACCGCTTTTGTGGGGGAGGGGGGGGAATAGGCCGAGTGCACAGTTTCCCAAGCATTACCTCCTATTAAAAAAAGATGCACACTTTATATTTGAGTGTGTGTGAGAGAGAGAGAGCAATTCTCAACCTATATACACAACAAATTTTTTATCTACAGATTTGAAAGTTTGTATATAGGGTATTCAGACATATGGAAATATATCTAGCATAATCTATCTATTATATCTATAAAAGTGAAAATGCGTGTGTGTGTGTGAGGTAGCCAGAGAGAGAGAGAGAGAGACAACAATTCTCAACCTATATATTCAATACATTTTTTATCTACAGATTTGAAAATTTGTATATAGGGTATTCAGACATATGGAAATATATCTAGCATAATCTATCTATTATATCTATAAAAGTGAAAATGTGTGTGTGTGTGTGTGTGTGTGTGTGTGCGTAAGAGAGAGAGAGAGAACAATTCTCAACCTATATACTCAACGTATTTTTATCTACGGATTTTAAACTTTGTATATAGGGTATTCAGACATATAGAAATATATCTAGCATAATCTATACATTATATCTATAAAAATGAGAATGTGAGTGTGTGAGAGAGAGACAACAATTCTCAACCTATATATTCAACAAATTTTTTATCTACAGATTTGAAAATTTGTATATTGGGTATTCAGACATATGGAAATATATCTAGCATAATCGATCTATTATATCTATAAAAGTCAGAATGTTTGCGTGTGGTTGTGTGTGTAAGGTTGCGAGAGAGAGAGAGAACAATTCTCAACCTATCTATTCAATAAATTTGTTATCTACAGATTTGACCATTTGTATATAGGGTATTCAGACATATGGAAATATATCCAGCATAATCTATCTATTATATCCATAAAAGTGAGAATGTGTGCGTGAGAGAGAGAGAGAGAGTAAGTACAATTCTCACCCTGTATATTCAACAAATTTTTTATCTACCGATTAGAAAATTTGTATATAGGGTATTCAGACATATGGAAATATATCTAGAATAATCTATCTATTATATCTATAAAAGTGAGAATGTGTGTGAAAGAGAGAGAGCAGAGAGAGAGAGAGAGAGAGAGAACAATTCTCAACCTATATATTCAACTAATTTTTATGTACAGATCTGAAAATTTGTATACAGGGTATTCAGACATATGGAAATATATCTAGCATAATCTATTATATCTATAAAAGGTAGAATGTGTGTGTGTGTGTGTGTGAGTGAGTGAGTGAGTGAGAGAGAGAGAGAGAACAATTCTAAACCTATATACTCAACAAATTTTGTATCTACAGATTTGATAATTTGTATATAGGGTATTCAGACATAAGGAAATATATCTAGCATAATCTATCTATTATATCTATAAAAGTGAGAATGTGTGTGAAAGAGAGAGAGAGAGAACAATTCTCAACCTATATATTCAACAAATTCTATCTTTACAGATTTGAAAATTTGTATATAGGGTATTCAGACATTTGGAAATATATCTAGCATAATCTATTATATCTATAAAAGTGAGAATGTGTGTGTGAGAGAGAGAGAAAGAACAATTCTCAACCTATATACTCAACAAATTTTTTATCTACAGATTTAAAAATTTGTATATAGGGTATTCAGACATATAGAAATATATCTAGCATAACCTATCTATTATATCTATAAAATGACCATGTGTGTGTGTGTGTGAGAGAGAGAGAGAGTCAGAGAGAGAGAGAGAACAATTTTCAGCCTATATATTCAACACATTTTTTATCTACAGATTTGACAATTTGTATATAGGGTATTCAGACATATAGTAATATATCTAGCATATTCTATCTATTATATCAATAAATGTGAGAATGTGTATGTGTGTGTGTGAGAAAGAGAGAGAGAGAGAGAGAGAAAGAGAGGAAGGAAAATTCTCACCCTATATATTCAACAAATTTTTTATCTACATATTAGAAAATTTGGATATAGGGTATTCAGACGTATGGAAATATATCTAGCATAATCTATCTATTATATCTATAAAAGTGAGAATGTGTGTGTGAGAGAGAGAGAAAGAGAGAGAGAGAGAGAACAATTCTCAACCTATATATTCAACTAATTTTTTATCTACAGATTTGAAAATGTGTATATTGGGTATTCAGACATATGTAAATATATCTGGCATAATCTATGTATTATATCTATAAAAGTGTGAATGTGAGTGATGGAAAGAGCAAAAAATTCTCAACCTATATTTACAACAAATTGTTTATCTACAGATTTGAAAATTTGTATGTAGGGTATTCAGACATATGGAAATATATCTAGCATAATCTATTATATCTATAAAAGGTAGAATGTGTGTGTGTGTGTGTGTAGGTGTGTGTAGAGAGAACAATTCTCAACCTATATACTCAACAAATTTTTTATCTACAGATTTGAAATTTTGTATATAGGGTATTCAGACATATAGAAATATATCTAGCATAATCTTTCTATTATATCTATAAAAGTGAGAATATGTGTGTGAGAGAGAGAGAGAGAGAACAATTCTCAACCTATATATTCCACACATTTTTGGGTACAGATTTGAAAATTTGTATATAGGGTAGGCAGACATATAGAAATATATCTAGCATAATCTATCTATTATATCTATAAAAGTGAGAACTTGTGTGTGTGTGTGTGTGAGAGAGAGAGAGAGAGAACAGTTCTTAACCTACATACTCAACAAATTTTTTACCTACAGCTTAGAAAATTTGTATATAGGGTATTCAGACATGTGGAAATATATCTAGCATAATCTATCTATTATAACTACAAAAGTCAGAATGTGTGTGTGAGAGAGAGAGAGAACAATTCTAAACCTATATATTCAACAAATTTTTTATCTACAGATTTGAAAATTTGTATATAGGGTATTCAGACATATGGAAATATATCTAGCATAATCTATCTATTTTATCTATAAAAGTGAGAATGTGTGTGTGTGAGATAGCGAGAGAGAGAGAGAGAAAAATTCTCAACCTATACATTCAACAAATTTTTTATCCACAGATTTGAACATTTGTATATAGGGTGTTCAGACATATAGAAATATATCTAGCATAATCTATCTATTATATGTATAAAAGTGAGAATGTGTGTGTGTGTGAGAGAGAGGACAATTCTCAACCTATGTATACAACAAATTTTTTATCTACAGATTTCAAAATTTGTATATTGGGCATTCAGACATATTTCAATATATCTGGCATAATCTGTCTATTATATCTATAAAAGTGAGAATGTGTGGGATAGAGAGAGAGAACAATTCTCAACCTATATACTCAACAAATTTTTTATCTACAGATTTGAAAATTTGTATATAGGGTATTCAGACATATGGAAATATATCTAGCATAATCTATTATATCTATAAAAGTGAGAATGTGTGTGTGTGTCTGTGTGTGTGTGTGTGAGAGAGAGAGAGAGAGAGAGAGAGAGAGAGAGAACAATTCTCAACCCATATACTCAACAAATTCTTTATCTACAGATTTTAAAATTTGTATATAGAGTATTCATACAAATAGAAATATATCTAGCATAATCTTTCTATTATATCTATAAAAGTGAGAATGTGTGTGTGTGTGTGAGCGAGAGAGAGAGAGAGAGAGAGAGAGAGAGAGAACAGTTCTCAACCTATACATTCAACAAATTTTTTATCTACAGATTTGAAAATTTGAATATAGGGTATTCAGAAATATCGAAATATATCTAGCATAATCTATTATATCTTTAAAAGTTAGAATGTGTGTGTGTGAGAGATAGAGAGAACAATTCTCAACCTATGCACTCTACAAATTTTTTATCTACAAATTAGAAAATTTGTATATAGGGTATTCACACATATGGAAATATATCTAGCATAATCTATCTATTATATCTATAAAAGTTAGAATGTGTGTGTGAGAGGTAGCGAGAGAGAGAGAGAGAGAGTAAGAACAATTTTCAACCTATATATTCAACAAATATTTGATCTACAGATTAGAAAATTTGTATATAGGGTATTCAGACATATGGAAATATATCTAGCATAATCTATCTATTATATCTCTAAAATTGAGAATGTGTGTGTGAGAGAGAGAGAGAACAATTTTCAACCTATATACTCAACAAATTTTTTATCTACAGATTTGAAAATTTGTATATAGGGTATTCAGACATATGGAAATATATCTAGAGTAATCTATCTATTATATCTATAAAAGTGAGAATGCGTGTGTGTGTGAGAGAGAGCGACACAGAACAATTCTCAACCTATATATTCAACAAATTTTTTATGTACAGATCTGAAATATCCCATTTGTATAGAAGTAGAAATCTTGATACCTACTCTGATACCTAATAAAAGAAAGGACACTCTTTAGGGCGGATTTTGATTATAACAAGTCACTAATTAGAAATTATAATAAACATTCAAATAATTTAAGAATTTTACCAAAATAAAATTGCATGGTAATCACCCAATTTCTGCCACAAAATTTTGATTGGCAGAACTCATAAACATAAAATATATATTTTCTAATTTCATCTTTTTTTTTCTTTTTACATAATCTGGTTTGATGTTTTCCCAAATATTCAAATCACTATATTTTGCTGCTTAATATCAAATACAGCAACTGAGTTATTTTTATGCATCAAACAATTACATTTTCTCATTCATCCAAACTAATCACTGAACATCAATTTCATATTTTCTTCACTAAAATATTACTGTGCTTGATGTCATCAAGTGGAGCGGATCATTTTCTTTTCATTTGTTCACACATTTTTCCAATTTATATATATTTTGTTAAAGATTCTTAGCCTATGTCATTGCATACCAATCTGTTTATTAAAAGTTAAGGTTCACTGTAAACACATATGTTACACCAAAATAAAAACGCTTCAGATAATGTCTTGATATTCAATTCAGTTTCTCACATGACATCTTATGAAGTTAGTAGAAATGTTACAGACTTTTGAATCTCAAACACTTTCAATACTGTGCACTGATATTTTCTTTTTTGCAATATAAGCACATTCATGATTTTGTTTACAAACGTTAAAAACTTTCACATTGTGTAGCAATATACTGAAACAATTATAAAAATATTTGTTTTTATTTTGAATGATGCAGGGCATCCGAAGAGAGATTTTTCTAACAAAATGAAAGTATAATTTTTAGCAATAGGTATCTAGGAAAAGGCCACTACATATGTTATAAGTTCCAAATTTCCACAACCTGGCAAATACTGGTACACGCTAGCAAATTTAGATTTGCAATTACAGAATATGATTCTAATTTTTTCCTTTGCTCTTTATTCTAACACTACACTAAGTTTACTGTGTTATTTCGCTACAGTTGATATTGTGCAGAACAATAAGAAAATCATAGTGAACAATGCATTCAACAAAATTTCACACACATTTCTAGATACCTATATCTAATAAGTTCAAAAGAAAGGACACACTTAGGGAGGTATTTTGGTGGTCAACTCACTAATAAGAGATTAGCTGGTTTCCCGGCATAGCCCAGGATATAATAAAGATTGACTGAAATACATGTTCTAGCTGGTTTCTAGGCGTTGCCAGGGATGTAATATAGACACATTATGTTGTATATTACCTGTTCTCTTCTCCCTAAGGTAAAACAATTTCATATACATGCTGTAAATTACCTATGCTAGGGATAAAACATGAACAATACCAGTCCTAGGGTAGATAAAACAAATAATACATAGAGATGAAAGATTCCTCTCCCCTAAGAATAAAACATATGTTCAATATCTGCTTTTGTTTTTTTCATTGTTTATACGGTCCCGAGCAACGCCGGGTAGCCCTGCTAGTATATCTATAAAAGTGAAAATGTCTATGTGTGTGTGTGTGTGTGTCTGTCTGTCTGTGTACATTTCCCTACCAAATAACTCAATTTTCGGTCTACAGAGACAAAATTTGACATACGGGGTATTGAGATTTGGGAAAATGTTTTTAATCTGGTTTCGGCCAGAAATTTTGCTGTCAAGAGGTCAAAGTTCAACGATTTGACCTTTGAGAACTCTACCAAACTTCTCTGCCAATTTGGAGTCTAAACACTTGAAATTTTAGATTTAGGTTACTTGGACATGGATCAAACTTTATAATTTGATTTGAGCCCACAAAATTAAAGGTTAAAGGGTCAGAATTGGGGTCAAAGTTTTAAAAAAATTTGATCTCTGGTCTAACAAACAAGTCAGACAATTTTTGGTCTAAACATTTGAAATTTTACATAAAAGGTATTTAGACATAGGGCAAGCTTTTTAATTGGTTTTTGGCCAAAACTTTGGCTTCCAAGGGGTCAAAGTTCAAAAGATTTTACCTTTGCGGTCTCTAGCAAACTATTCAGCCAATTTTGGATCTAAACATTTGAAATTTTACATAAAGGATATTCAGACATATCGCAAGCATTTTAATCAGTTTTTGGGTGAATGTTTAACTGACAAGAGGTCAAGGTTGAAAGAATTGACCTTTGCAGATTCTACCAAACTCCTCCGCCAATTTTGGGTCTAAACACTTGAAATTTTAGATATAGGTTATTTGGATATGGGTCAAACATTTTAATTTGAATCCAAAACAATAAATGTTAAGGGGTCAAAATTGTGGGAAAAGTTTTTAAAAATTTGACGACTGCGGTCTCTACCAACTTTTATCTATGGTAGTTAAGGAAGCCTATTATATAGAAAGGCATTACTGTACACACATTTTAATATATACATATGCACATAAAGTTATGGACAGTACATAGAGTCTGAGCAAAGCCGGGTAGAACTGCTAGTAAACTCATATTTGTAGCGTGTTATTGATCTTTATGTCCCCAAAATAATTTTTTGCTATTCAGAAAAATATCAGCTTTATCGAAATATATTTGTTGATTGAATATATTTCGCATTCTGTGGAATTTCCACAGATCCTCTAGTAAGTAACTTAAAAACTACTTAACAATTCTACCTAGTCATGGCTGATGAAAACGTGAACACTGGATTAAATAATAGGTTCAGTTCGAAATTCCGGATAGGCTTCTGCGTTCAAAATAATGTATCAAAAGAAAGTCGCAGATCACATCAACCAAAACATTGTGAAAATAACCAAGACGAGAATAGTAGTCCTAATAATCCAAATTATCAATCCTCATCTCAAAAATTCTGAAGTAAACATTGTTATTTTGTTATGTACAAGGGCCATTCCAAAAATACCATTAAAACAAGCAACTTTTTGTGCGCCAAAAAGTCACCACAATTCTCAATACACTTTTGCCAGCCTTTTTTAACACCTCAGTTGTAAAAGTCCAGAGTACACTTTGTCACTCACATCTCTGTTGTTACTCTAAATCGACTAACCCATCTCCTTACTGTGCTGACATCAACTGCATCAGCTTTGAAAACATTCAACCAGCGCCGGCGAATGTGGATCGATTCAATTTTTTCAGCATAGATGAATTTAACAACGCATCTCTGCTGCCGATGCATGACCATGATAAGGGTTCTTTTCTCAGAGTCTCACACCGTCAATATCTGCAGCAGAGAGATGAAACTTGCATAAGTTCAGTCATTATAACCACGCAATTCCTTTGGACCCATTTGATTGGTTGGTTGGTGGTTTTTGTTTTACATCAACTCTTTTCAGGTTATTTAATGCCAAATCCAGTTATTTTGAAGAAAATCTTTTTAATGGAATTTTTTTTTTTTTCAAGTCGGTTTCTATTTAACCCATAGTTGGGACCCTAACAGGTACTACCACTCTGGGTCAGAGTGGACCTGGAAGCAATGGCAATCAAAGAGATGACTCCGCAAAGTTCGCAAGCTCAGGACTCACCATCGAATATAGTTAAAGGTCATATCCAGGACCAATCCAGAATAAAAAAATAGGAGGCATTAATTTTGGAACATCTCTCGTAAAATATGGTCAATACCAGGTATTTCAGATAAAGTAAAATAGAAGGAACCATTCCAGACCTCATTGTTGATGCAATCCTTTAGCTGCATAAGAATCAGGTACGTCCTAAGATGATGTACCGTTTCTACATCTGGGAATATGCCATTCAGAGCATTCTTTCCTACCTTAACAGGGTACAAAATCAATTTCAAAATTTAAGGGGAGGGGGATAATATGGCTTCTTTCTCACAGAAGAGACATTACTAGTCTTTCTTTGCTCTATCATTATTTTTATGGCAGGTACTCGACTGAGCTCCAATCTCAAGCTACACCCACTTTAAAATTTTCTCATACCTTCCTCTGTGTACCTAAAACTAAACGAAACTTTCATAAACAAAGTTTCTTTTCAAGAACTTTTCATCTGCAGAATACAATACCACAGGGTTGCTTCTCAGCAAATTACAAGATGGTCGTTTTCAAGTTTAATGTTAACAAATTCTTGTTGAGCTATTTACCTAAATTTAATTAGAAACTACTCACGAAAATAGCAATGAATCTGCAGGTATTTCGGAAAGAAAAAGGTAAAAAAATCTTTGATAGCTGCATTTTTTATTTTATATGCAGCGTTCATTTGCATGAGGGGAATAGCTGCTTGAAGAGGGACGAATTGTGAAGGACAGAGAGTTTAGTGTTTAAGAGCCGAGTGAAAAATATGAAGCTAAAATTTGTTGGTGTGAATTTAAGTGTTAATGAAGAAGAGTTTTGTTAGTCTTTCTTTCAGAATGACACTAAATAAAACTCTGACCATTCCATATATCACTTCCAATCCTCTCGTGGTGTTACTCATCGTCCACCAAGAATCTCATTAACCCTTATCCTAGAGTGGCCTTCAGGCCTTGATAAACCATGGCACATTAGTAAAAAAAAAAAAATAAAACATACCTCTGAGTTAGCAAATCTTGGAGGAGATTTTTCTGCAGTTTGTACGGGGCAATAATACCAATGGCAAACGAAGAGTTGCTTGTATTCAAACTGATGAGATACTCGCATAAATCAACTGTAAATTCAGCTTCCATTGGATTGCTAAGAGAACTGCAAACAAAAAAGTATTTTCATAATGAAAAATTAAAAAAAAAAAGAATGGTGCTTGTCCAGAATTCGCCCTGTATAAAAAAAGCAATAATTTGTATACTGTACATACATAGCTGTGATGGAAAGAAAATATTGTCCTCTAAAAACCATCAAACTTGATCAAGTAGTTTTATTTTTAAATAACAAAATCAAATTTTATGGTCAAACGAACAGTGACCATTTATTGACGCGGTTTTGAAAACAAGGAAAATAACTCCAAATAATTCAAACTTAGAAGATTTTAGAAAGCCACTCTTAACATGCGGACATTAAGAGTGATTTTATAAAAATAAAACTACTTAATCAATTTACATAATTTTTGGAATATATTTTCTTTTCGTCATGGATACATACATCATACAGATTTTTTTTTATTTTTGTTTTTTAATATGAGGAAATTCTGGCTAAGGACCAAATAAACTGTAGACAAAAGGTAAATTCCAGAAATTCATGGCCAATCTACTTTTTTATCAATATCAACTTTGATTATCTTCAAAAATAATGGGTGCATTCCAAACTATAGCTGGCAGACCCCACTACCTTATCAAGATGGATTCCACCATAAAAATGTACAATTTATTTCTTAAACTTGTATTCAATTGTATTTATTATATTAAATGTTTGTGTATAATACAAAACATATCAGTAATCATTGTATTTTATCATGTAATTTTTGTTTGTTTTCATGTGATGCAAGTGGGTGACTGGGCAATCTAGTGTATGAATCAAAAAATAAAAGAAAAACATTACATACCCTGAGTGTGCAGAACGAACTTGTTCTCCATTTTGTATGTCAAATATCAGGTAAGGAACAATGCTGAGCGGAGAAGATCTTAATTCCAGATTCCTACAAAGATTTCAAGAGATGAAAATAAGCAAGAAATCTCATTCAAAACTTTATTAAATAATTATTATGAAAAAAAAAAAAAAAAAAAAAAACCGGGAAAATATGAAAAACGGGGGGGGGGGGGACCTGAAAAACAGAAAAATGGGGGAAAAAATGAAAAATAGAAATATGCAAAACAGAAAAAACTAAAAAAGAATGAAAAAAAAAGAAAAAGAATAAAGAAAAAAGAAAAAGAGAAAAGAAACCAAAAAAAGCAAAAAAAAAATTTAACACACAAGAAAAATTATTTCGAAAGTTGTAAAGTTGGAGAAAGAAGTTTTTATAGAGCCGTGCTTGACGTTATTCTCGCGTTACCTACATATAGTTCAAACATTTCAAAATACAACCGCCAGATACAATGCGCGGCTCTATACAAACAGACTTTGTTCTCCAAATTTATAACATGGCAAGGAAGAAGAAAAGGAAAAAAAGAAACAAAACAACACACTGAAGATGGAGTATACCTCTGAAATATATTTGTGATAAATTTCAAACAAGTAAAATATTTGTTTTTTTCCTAATATTACGTTGTATTTGGCTTTCAAGCGCACTTGATGCATATTTTATTTTATTCAAATTAAAACTATGTTTCTATATGAACTCTCATTCTTAACGTTATTCTCACATTACCTACACACAGTTCAACCATTTCAAAATACAACCGCTAGATACAACGCGTGGCTCTATACAGACTTCTTTCTCCAAATTTACAACATGGCAAGGAAGAAGAAAAGGAAAAAAAAACAACACACTGAAGATGGAGTCTACCCCAGAAATATATTTGTGATAAATTTCAAACAAGTAAAATATTTGTTTATTTTCCTTTATATTATGTTGTGATTTGGTTTCAAGCGCACTTGATGTGTATTTTATATTATTTAAGATTGACAGTTGTTTATGTAATCAGGTGCATAGCGGCAAAAGTAAAACCTGGCTGCTGTCATCAGACATTATTAACAATAACAATATTTCTGTGGCTTTGTTTATTAGCATGCATGCATATCTCTCTCTCTCTCTCTCTCTCTCTTATTCTTTTCTTATCACTCTCTTTCTTTCTCCTGCAAAGAGCTGAGTTTCGCTGCAAACGCATATAGAAGTTTGGACTGTGATCACGAATGGGTCTCAAATTTAAAATGTTTCTTAAATGTTATAAAAAAAGATGTCTTGTCACTTATTTTATAGATGTGTTCAATTCCAGCCCAACAACAAACCCTGCTATCAACAATGCTGATAAAATCAAGCCCATAATGACGTCGACAATAAAGACTGGAGAAGAGACCCACCAGCAAATGTAGCCGACATCAAATCCACCCTTGGACCCTTGATGTAACAGCAATGAACGTCTATCATCTATGTACATTTCATGTCTAACACCTACTGAGCTGGTTGCTATGCCCCCCCCCCCAAATTTTTTTTTAAACATAAAAAAAAACTTTTTTTTAAAAAACGATTCCCTTATCGTTATTTGTTGTTAATTAACACGTTTATACTCCCGGCTGTCACCAACTTTTGGTTAACTCATTGTATTTTATAACGCAAACACTAATAAAAAAAAAAAAAAGAAAAAGAAAATTTTTCAGATTTTAATGCAATAAACATTTGGTTCCTACCACAAACTTTGAAACAAACACAGTTGTATAATTTATTTTTCGATTAATAAATTAATGGCTTAAGCGTAATACCGTCTTTCCAGTTAGTGAAACTATCAGAAGATTATTTGAAAGGTCCTCTTCAGAGGGGGACAACTTTGTTAACTCCTCTGTACTTTCACTAATAATAATAAATAAAATAAATAAAAATGACTACCTGTTTTTATATATATATATATATATATATATATATATATATTTGTAATACAAACCAATTTAATCCTTTTGTTTATAAGTAATTTTAATGTCTTTAAATCATCAATTACAGGATATACAAAAGACTTTAAAACAGTTTAAATTGTAAAAATATTTGTTTATTTTTGTTTGAAAACGATTCTAACTTGCAATGAAAAATATAAATAAAATTTGTAAAATGTTGATGTAAAAAAAAAAAAAAGCAAAAGTCATTTACAGTTTTGTTTTTATTTGCATATTTTAAATGTGAAAAAAAATTAATACAGCTGTAATTGCAGAATCCGACCATTGCCCTCGTGGGGATGCAAGTAAATGATTTTTTTTTTATCTATACAATTTTGTGTAATACATGTATATAAAATTTACTTAGCATTTCACTGGCAAATTATGAAAACATTATTTTTAAAAATTTGGTTTCGGTTTTAGGAGTATAAAGAAATTAAATGCATACATCTATTTAAAAATAGATAAAATAAGAAATGCATAAATCTATTTAAAAATAGATAAAATAAGAAATGCATAAATCTATTTAAAAATAGATAAAATAAGAAATGTATAAATCTATTTAAAAATAGATAAAATAAGAAATGTAAAAATCTATTTAAAAATAGATAAAATAAGAAATGTATAAATCTATTTAAAAATAGATAAAATAAGAAATGTATAAATCTATTTAAAAATAGATAAAATAAGAAATGTATAAATCTATTTAAAAATAGATAAAATAAGAAATGCATAAATCTATTTAAAAATAGATAAAATAAGAAATGTATAAATCTATTTAAAAATAGATAAAATAAGAAATGTATAAATCTATTTAAAAATAGATAAAATAAGAAATGCATAAATCTATTTAAAAATAGATAAAATAAGAAATGTATAAATCTATTTAAAAATAGATAAAATAAGAAATGTAAAAATCTATTTAAAAATAGATAAAATAAGAAATGTAAAAATCTATTTAAAAATAGATAAAATAAGAAATGTATAAATCTATTTAAAAATAGATAAAATAAGAAATGTATAAATCTATTTAAAAATAGATAAAATACGAAATGTATAAATCTATTTAAAAATAGATAAAATAAGAAATGTATAAATCTATTTAAAAATAGATAAAATAAGAAATGTATAAATCTATTTAAAAATAGATAAAATAAGAAATGCATAAATCTATTTAAAAATAGATCAAATAAGAAATGCATAAATCTATTTAAAAATAGATAAAATAAGAAATGTATAAATCTATTTAAAAATAGATAAAATAAGAAATGTATAAATCTATTTAAAAATAGATAAAATAAGAAATGTATAAATCTATTTAAAAATAGATAAAATAAGAAATGTAAAAATCTATTTAAAAATAGATAAAATAAGAAATGTATAAATCTATTTAAAAATAGATAAAATAAGAAATGTATAAATCTATTTAAAAATAGATAAAATAAGAAATGCATAAATCTATTTAAAAATAGATAAAATAAGAAATGTATAAATCTATTTAAAAATAGATAAAATAAGAAATGTATAAATCTATTTAAAAATAGATAAAATAAGAAATGTATAAATCTATTTAAAAATAGATAAAATAAGAAATGTATAAATCTATTTAAAAATAGATAAAATAAGAAATGTATAAATCTATTTAAAAATAGATAAAATAAGAAATGTAAAAATCTATTTAAAAATAGATAAAATAAGAAATGTAAAAATCTATTTAAAAATAGATAAAATAAGAAATGTATAAATCTATTTAAAAATAGATAAAATAAGAAATGTATAAATCTATTTAAAAATAGATAAAATAAGAAATGTATAAATCTATTTAAAAATAGATAAAATAAGAAATGTATAAATCTATTTAAAAATAGATAAAATAAGAAATGCATAAATCTATTTAAAAATAGATAAAATAAGAAATGTATAAATCTATTTAAAAATAGATAAAATAAGAAATGTATAAATCTATTTAAAAATAGATAAAATAAGAAAGAAAATGCCATAAATTGTCGATTAAAAAAAAAAAAAGAAAACTTTTATGGTTTTGTTTATATTGAAACCGGAAGTCATAAACTGGAACTTGTAACACAGAACTGGATAGATGGTTTCAGTGCCCAAGCAAGACGATTTAAGTTGTATATTATAATAGATATTCTGAAGATGCTTTGTAAAAAACGTCATTAATGTGATGGTTTTGCTGCTCATTTCAGGTTTTTAACAACAACTACCGATCCAGCTTTACTTTGATTGGAAACCATGGAGCTTCTTATGAACTCCCTTCTATGGAGAAACAAAAATAAGAAAAAATTTGTATGATGTATGCATCCATGATGGAAGGAAAATATCATACCCTAAAAATCATGTAAACTGATCATTTTATTTTTATAAAGAAAATCATTTTTTGATCAAATTTGAGTTTTTTCTAATGCCCCCATTGTTAAGAATGGCTTTTTAAAATCTTGCAATAGTTTGAATTATTTAGAGTTATCTTCCTTGTCCCTTCAGACTGTTCTCAAGATGGTGTAGCTAGATCGTTGCTTGAAGTTTCCCCATAAAATTTGATTTTCTTATTTCAAAATTAAGCCACTTGATCAATTTACATGATGTTTGGTGTACGATATTTTCGTTCCTTCACGAGTATGTACATCAACCAGCTTTTTATTTATTTTTGTTTTTTTTTCACAAGAAATTCTGAACATCAGCAAAATCAGCTCGCACCCTGAGAGTGACATAACTAAACGACGTTATTAAGTGTCGTTTTTGGTCTGTCACATCTAAGTGTGTGGGAATAAAAGCTTGTGAAGATTCGAAATAATATCAAGGAATGGAAAGAAAAAAACGTCACTAAAGACGATCTACTCACATATCGGTGAGCAGTTTATTTTCATAGATATAGCGGCTAGCAAATTTGCAGATTTCTGGGTGCATTCGATACTGACAATTCAACATAATCACAGGATTTGAAATCACCTCTTCCCGATCTTTGAAGTAATTGCAGAGTCGTTCAAACAATGACAGTCCATAGTTATAATCTGCAGCTTGCTATGTAAAGAAAAACAACAAAATTAATGAAAAAAAAAAAAGTCAATGTAGAATTATCCCCCTTGCTTTATTAGTAACTTTACTAGTTATATTATGTATATCTTAATTATCCCCCTTGTTTTATTAGTAACTTTACTAGTTATATTATTATGTATATCTTAATTATCCCCCTTGCTTTATTAGTAACTTTACTAGTTATATTATGTATATCTTAATTATCCCCCTTGTTTTATTAATAACTTTACTAGTTATATTATGTATATCTTAATTATCCCCCTTGTTTTATTAGTAACTTTACTAGTTATATTATTATGTATATCTTAATTATCCCCCTTGTTTTATTAATAACTTTACTAGTTATATTATGTATATCTTAATTATCCCCCTTGTTTTATTAGTAACTTTACTAGTTATATTATTATGTATATCTTAATTATCCCCCTTGTTTTATTAATAACTTTACTAGTTATATTATGTATATCTTAATTATCCCCCTTGTTTTATTAGTAACTTTACTAGTTATATTATTATGTATATCTTAATTATCCCCCTTGTTTTATTAATAACTTTACTAGTTATATTATGTATATCTTAATTATCCCCCTTGTTTTATTAGTAACTTTACTAGTTATATTATTATGTATATCTTAATTATCCCCCTTGTTTTATTAATAACTTTACTAGTTATATTATGTATATCTTAATTATCCCCCTTGTTTTATTAGTAACTTTACTAGTTATATTATTATGTATATCTTAATTATCCCCCTTGTTTTATTAATAACTTTACTAGTTATATTATGTATATCTTAATTATCCCCCTTGTTTTATTAGTAACTTTACTAGTTATATTATTATGTATATCTTAATTATCCCCCTTGTTTTATTATTAACTTTACTAGTTATATTATTATGTATATCTTAATTCGGCGCCAAATTGTAGAAACTCCCAGGTTAGTATCTAGGGGCACCTTTAATTAACTTGGGGAGATGCACTCCGAATAAACTCGCCTTGCAGGTAGACGACAAGGCGGTACTCCACGTAATGGTGTATCGGCAACTTGCTGCAAGATGCCTTTCTGAATCTGCATGTCAAGCACATGTTTGCCACAGCAAATTGTTACATTTGAAGTGTGTGCGACACAAAGTTGCGCCTCGTGGATCACTGTGTAGCTGAGGCTGGCTCAATCCTAATGAACAAAATGTATACTCGTATCAGAGTTCTGTTAAGGACAATATCTTAATTAGCAGTAGTATTATGAATAGAGTTAATAATATAGTCTGGTTAGTAAAATTAACAGCTCTATTAGCATGGCAAATGAAGAAATTGAAAGTGCCTAAAATATTTCAATAATGGCATACATAGAAAGAGTTTGATGATCTAAGGAATCTTTTTTAAGTTTTTAAATCCAACTAAAAATAATATTGTTAGCAGAATGAAGAGTTTTATTAGTAGCAATACATACAAAGAGATTGAAATGGCTGAAAATATCTTCATAGTGACAAACATAGAAAGAGCTTGATAATCTAAGAAAAATTTTAAAAACAATTTTTTAAACCTAACTAAAAATAAGTTATTTTTGTGTCACTCATGTTTGAATGTTTTTCCCTCTTAAAGACTCTATGCATTTTGTCATATGTTTTAGTGCTTATTTCAAATTAGACTAAAATCCAGAAAAATCTTTATGATGTATGCATTCATCACAGAATGAACATATCATACTCCAAAAACCATGTAAATTGATCAAGTAATTTTTTTTAAATTAATAAAATCAAATTTTACGATTGTTAGCGATTAAAAAGTTTTCATTATTTTAAATACAAATAAAATAGCAGAAGCGAAATTAAATTATCGCCCTTGAATAAAAAAAATGGCAATGTCTAGCCTCCTTCCTGCTTCTTCATAAAATTTTATTTCCTTAATTAGAAAACTATTTGATCAATTTACATAATTTTTGGAATACGCCATCTTCGTGACAAGTATGTACATCATAAAGATTTTTCTGTATTTTTGTTTTTTTTTTACTAAATAATTATGAATTCTAAATAAGTATCTATTTTTTAATACTACTTTTTCAATAAAAATGTTATATCTTTGTTGAAACAAAATATAGCAATGAAATTTGCCGTAGAAGTATATTTTTATGCAAGGAATCAGAATATGCTTCTGAAACTCTAAAAGTTTCCAAAATAACATGCAGTAAATACACATAAATATGCTATAATACTTTAAAAATACCATGTTAGGGAACTCAAAGTTGAACTGTAATGTGTTTTATGTACAAGTAATACTAAGACTCTTTAAAACTGAATATATTCCAAGATTTCTTTGGTATTATTGTAGATTAACACCCTCTGCTAAATTCCTTCAGTACCATCCCAAAATATGAGAATCAACATTTTTAAGCAAATATGTGAACACCTTGAAAAACTTGGCAGAAAGAAAACTAAAAACGAAAACAATTATTTTAGAATTTAATTTAAGACTAGAAGGATGCCAGTGTCGCCCGGTCGTAAGATATATTTTAATGTATTAAGGTTTTATATAGAGCCAATTCTGTATTGATTATTATATATGTGTATGTATATATATTTTTTACAAAAGAGTCACCACTTATCAAGACCAGAGGCAACTCGAGGATAAGGGTTAATAAGCGTACAGCGGTCAATGGGTCAATATTGCTAGTGAAAATTTGGTAAATTGGATTACTTAAGGCGAACAACTCATCAAGAACTTGTTTACGTTGACGACCATATTATAGTCAGCCAGAAAGCAGGCAAATTATTATATTGTATCCAGTATAAGGTAGTGTCCCCCTCTGGCATGGCCCAGTCATAAAATATGCTTAAATATATTTTAATTCATGCAGATTTTGTATTTATCATTATAGACATATCTCTATTGATTATTATATTGTGCCCAATATATAGTAGAGATTTCAAAAGTTTTAAAAAAACAATGACTCAGGTGCAATAAGTTAGAATTGAAACCAAAACAAAGTGTTCCGACCTTAGTCATTAAGTTTGAAAAGTTTGCTAGAAATAATGTCATAATGTTAAAATTTGAGACGCTGACAGACAAATTATAACAACAAATATATAATATAATAATAAAGTAACAGATATTGTACCCAATATATAGTAGAAATTTCAAACGTTAAAAAAAATGTGACTTGGGTGCAAGAGTTTTAATATAATACAAGATGCAAGTAAGCAAGAACATAAGGATGGTCGACAGAGTTTTATAATTATTATATATATATATATATATATATATATATATATATATATATATATATATACTGTGTGTGCAAAATCAAGACAAGGTGTTGATGGCAACAAAAAGTGTATTTCATTTTACGTTACAATTGTTTCAACGTCTAGTTCGACAATTTCAAGCATTATATTGTTTGAAAATTTTCAAAAACCAGCATTTCTTCAGTCTTTAAACAATGTAGCATTTTTTGAATAGAAAGAAAAAAAGGCGAGGGGGAATCCCTAACAGGAAAAGCATGCGAGAAACATGGGCTTTTCCGTAACCACAACCAAGGTAAATGTTTCTCGCATGCTTTTCCCATTAGGGATTCCCCCTCCGCCTTTTTTTCTTTCTATTCAGAAAATGCTACATTGCCTAAAGTGTATTTATTCATAAAGTCTGAAGAAATGCTGGTTTTTGAAAATTTTCAAATGATATAATGCTTGAAATTATCGAATTAGACATGGAAACAATTGTAACGTAAAATGAAATACACTTTTTGTTGCCATCAACACCTTGTTTTGAAGTCTTGATTTTGCACACACAGTATATTAATGCTCAATTATGAAATATGATAATTTTGTAGATTAATGCTTAAGTCAACCTTTTTTGGCTTAAAACCTATTGGTATATGAAAATTTACTGAATTACACAAACTCAGTATATTACATATAAGTCTATATATATATATATAATAATTATTATAATTATTAAAATAATCCTAATTTCAGAGCTATTCTAGCACTTCAGGGCAGTTAACAATTATTTTTCTATTGGCGATAAATCCTGCATGTTTTTCTTTTTATTCGGGAAGGCACAGTCTGCTTTTGTTTGATTTAGATGATTATATGTGGTTACAAGAGAGTCTTTGTTGGAGGAGGAAGGGGTGTCACTTGGATTTCAAGTTAATGGTGGCCTTAAGAGCAATTACATGTGAACACCCAGAAAAATTGGCAAGAAAAAAATTATTTTAGAATCTAAAATGGGGAATTAGTTTCACATATAATTCTAATGTAAAATAATCCATAATTTGTTTTTGTTCTTACGACCAATTCTTGAATAACTTTTTTATAAATAATTTTATTTTAATTACAGATTCACAAATGGATAAAAACCAATAGTTGAATATATTTATAGCAAATATGAATAGTTTATAATTAGAGCTTGTTTCATGTCCAGATTAAGAAACCTTAATTTGCTTCACATATGAACAAAGGTTGGCCATGCATGCCTTAAATGTGATTTGTAATAAGTTTTACCAATTGATGATGAAAATATATATATATAATTATTAGCAGATGTACCCAGTGTTGCCCGGTATTAAATGTAATGTTAAATTCCTTTTAAAAAATGAAGTAAAAAAAATAAAAAATAAAAAAAGGAAAAAGAAAAACTGAGACTTGTGCATTTGAGTATTATGTTTTTTCTAAACAGTTCACTTCTGGCAATTGAAGTCAAAACCTAAAGACAGTGAATCAACATACTGAAGATGGAGTTTAGCTCTGAAATATATTTATGTTATAAATTTCAAACAAGTAAAATATTTGTTTATTTTCCTAATAATACGTTGTGATTTGGCTTTCAAGTGCACTTGACGCATATTTTATTTTATTCAAATTAAATCAACGTTTCTATATGGAATTCACACCCTTGAAGATAAAAATCCGTTGACCCTTAAGTAGCAATTTTTCAATTTTGACCCCTTGGCAGCCCTTCTTTCCGGAGGAAAACTGCTTAAGAAATGTTTCACATGTCTGAATAACTTATATACCAATTTCAAGTCTGTAGATCAAAACTTTGTTGAGTATATAGGTTGAGAATCATCCTCACAAACACATTCTTACTTTTATAGATATATAGATTATAAAGTGTTTGTGCTTTTTACTATATTCCCTTCCTTCATAACAGTGAAAAACTGATTATAAATAGAGATGGATAAATTAGCCTTGGTATTTACAAGGTGACTCCACCATCAAACCATGCAATACAGAATGCCGAGGCAGGACAATGTCATACAGAATGCACATCTAAAAGCTCTGCAAGAAGCTGACATGTAACAGCTTGCTCACGATTCTGGCTAACAGCTCTTGGAGAGCCGAGGCACAGACACTACACCTGTCAGTTTTAGCACTGTGATACTTGACTGTAGAAAACTGCACAGAAGCATGGGCTCACTTCTTTTATGCTGCAATGGTTGACATTGAGCTCAACAAGGCATAGTTCCTGGCAACCTGAAATCAACCAACCTGCCATCTGTCTACAGGATGTCCAGAATCGCTCCACGGCAGATTTGTTGAGAGGCAATAGCGAAGGCAGAGTGTGACAAACAGATCAATGACAAATGCTATCCCCTATATGGACATCAAGAGCTGCTGCAGTGACTACCATCCCGTACAGCTCTGCCAATGTCATAGGCGTCAGTGGAACAACACCGGCATCCTTCCGCCTGTGTTGGTGAAACGAATCAGTCAAAGAAGACAACAATGAGGTTCTTCAGCATTGAAAGAAGATCTCTATCAGCAGGCTTTGAATTCCTCTGGAAAGAGCGGGTAACACTAAACTGGGGACGAGTGAAAGTTACTAAAACAACCTACACAAATGTGGCTATATACAGGATGCTCAGTGTTTCTGTGATGCTGACATGCAGACTACGACACACATCCTAACAGACTCTTGCCTAAGCGAGGCATACTCTCATGCGGACTTGGGGGATGCCTGACGATGGATATCGAAATGGAGTTAAATGCTATGATGATGATTATAAAAATACACAATTCAACCATATTTCGTTCAAATAAACTTCAGTTTATGCCAGACTTGTCCACCAAGTTTTAGTCACAAATATCCAACAGTCTTTGCTTTATTGTGATTCAATAATATGCTCGAAATGTCCAACACCGATTCACCCAAAATAGTGTACACTGCCACTGAGACATAAGGGGTTACTGTAAATTAGGGACCATGCCTACATGGACACTAAGTAGGGAGTTGAGCAGCAAGAGGTCTGCTTACATTACACTTAAATTTCTGAATGTTAATACAGTCAAGGCAGCAGAAAACAAAGAGAATTTTGAAGTTTAGCAGTTCAAACAAAGAGACTATTAGAGTAACAGGCTCTGCGTCATCAGGGGACTTCTGCATTGTAAGCACACCAAAGTACAACTGATTTGACCTGTAATGGCCATCTTCAGTTCAAAAATAGTTTGGAGATTGTTTTGATGGACCTTATGCTTGAGATAATATCATACATAAAAGTCTAGAGAGCATGAAGGACATTCAGGATTACACCTTTTACTGAAAAGATAATCACCAAAGTGTCCCCACATATCAGTGAACAGAGACTTTGACATTCATGCCTGAAGTTTAGTAGACAAGTCAGTCATACAGTGAAGTTTATTTGTACCAAATATGGGCAGATTGCAGAAAGGTAAAATTTATTAAAAAATCCATGGGTGAGATTTTTTTTTTCGTGTGTGTATGTGTGTGTGTATGGGGGGGGGGTAATTGGTTTGGTTGTTTTTGTTTTTTTTACAGCATATCAATCCTTTTCAGGTTATGTAAGGCAGAATCCAATTATTTTAGAAACAGTATTCATGTTGCATCCAGTTATTTTGTATAATGTTTTAATTCTTCAAGCTTTTTGTATCTTCAATCGCTAGTTTGTAGTGTTTGGTTTTGTTTGGTTGTTTTATAGTGGATTTTATCGTTTTTGTTTCTTGCCCTGCAGAACATGCAATGAGTTTTGCAAATGGTAGAGGGAAAAGGGTTACAGTATTAATTTTTTGTACTGTCAGGAAGTGAGGGAAATAGAAAGAAAAATGAGTTTTGCAGAACATAATCAAGTTTTGCAAAAAGAAGCAGAAAAACAAAAAGCATCAATGTTAGGTGCATTTCGTCTCAGGAAGCCAATGTCTTCAGACAGGGAGGTAGGTGAAGATCATTTTGTATTAAAAAAAAAAAAAAAAAAAAAAAAAGACTAAAATAACATTTTAGGGTAACTAGTAAAATATACTCTTGCTATTTTTAAAGTAACAGTATCCACAACTGACTGACCTGTGACAAAACAGTTGGTGCAAGTTGTTCCGTATCTCCAAACAGAATGAGTTTGCAGCAATTGTACTGCAGTGGAATCAAGCAGTCTAACTCTGTACACTGGGATGCCTGGAAAAGGGAAATAGGAACGTTTGAAAACATTTTCTAGAAACGTTACATAATACAAATCCTTATAAAACTTTGAAATTTGGTTTTGAGGTTTTCTTATGAATTTTGTTTATATAGAGGGTGGGGCAGAAATAACAGGTATTTTTTTTTTTAATCATGAAATATAAGATTTTATTGAAAATAAGACAATTTTATTTTGTCAATTTATTCAAAAAGGTTTGCCATTTTATAAAATATCGAAGATATTTTTCATGTGATGTCTATTTTTGGTGATGCAGGTATAAATGCGTTTATGAAAGTTTGCATCCACTCTCTGCAGCAGGTCTGTGTCTATTTTTGCAATCAGGGTTCATACAGATTTTCACTATCCATTTTCAAGGACTTTCTAAGGCTTTTTAGAGATTTTCAATGCCTTCTCCAGACAAAATATTTGTTTTACAATCCACAGCTATTCAAAAAAAAAAATGATTAAAAATCAAATACACAACAAATAAATGTTACGATAGCCAATAAAAGTTACTTTGCAAACTATCTGCATCATTTTTTTGGCGTTTTTTTTTAAATGATTTTTATTTCTATTAATTCATTTATTGCGGACTATTATTCTCATCTTTTGTTGTTTCATGTTTCAGCCAATTATTCCTCTGGCCTTCGTCAGGTGGTAACCGCGACGGATAGGGACTTCGAATCTCCTAACTGCATTCTCAGCCATCACTGCCATCCATAGTTGTTGTCTTCTCACAGTGATGGCAGTGATTGCTGAGAATGCAGTTAGGAGATTCGAAGTTCCTATCCATCGCGGTTACCACCTAACAAAAGGCCAGAGTAATAATTGGCTGAAACGTCGTGAAACAACAACTAATAAAGATGAGAATAATAGTCCGCAATAAATAAATTAATATAAATAATACTCATCTCAATAATGAATTTCAATTAAAATAATATAAATTCCTATTTCGTCTCAAATATTAACTCTCTTTACAGCTTTTAAATTTCCAACCAAGATTACTGAGTAACACTTATGGTTCAATTTGTTTTTCAAAAGATTTTTTTTTAAATTAGAATTTGAACGAATAGACAAAGTTAATGTGAATAGAGAGAAAAGGAGGTAGGGGAAAAAAGAGAGAGACGGAGGGGGAAATAAGGGAGGGAGGGGGGATGACAGAGGGGGAAGGAGGGAGACTGGGGAAATTGGTTGGTTGGTTTATTGGTGTTTTACGGCATATCAACCACTGTGGGTCATTTAATGCCAAACCATTGATTGATTTTAGACAGTTTTTTTTTTTTTTAAATTTTGGTTTATACAAATTTTTAATTATTATATTGTTTTGTGTTTTTAAACTTTTGGTTGCTTTCAGAGTTTTATCAGCATTATTTATAATAATTTGAAAAGTTGTATTTTTTTTAAATATTTGATGATCTGGTGTGGTGTTATCTTATGAAACAGTTCTTTGATTTCATTTGCTGTATAATATTTGTCTCTAGTAGATTTGTATTTCCGGCATTCTGTTAATATATGTTTTATTGTCATTTGTTGGTTACAGAATGTGCATTTCGGTTTTTCTGTTGCTTCAATTAAGTGTGAATGTGTTAGTTTGGTGTGTTCAATTCGTATTCTGTTTAGAACGATGTTTTCTTTTCGTCCTCTCATTACTATTTTATTTTGTTTTTTGATTGTAGGTTGGTGTTCATGCAATTTATTTTGGGTGCATGTATCCCATTCTGCTTGCCACTTAATTTTGTTGTATTCTATTATTTTTTTTTTGAAATCTGTGTATGGTATTTTGATGTTTCTTATATTTTGATATATAGCTTCTTTGGCTAGTTTATCAACTTTTTCATTGCCTGGTATACCAACATGGCTTGGTATCCAGGCTAGGATAATCTTTTTCCCTTTTTCGCTAATTTCATTGTATTCATTCATTATGTCGATTATGTAAGGGTGTTCGAGTTCTTCTCCTTTTAGAGCTAAGATGCATGACAAAGAGTCAATGTATATAATAAACTTTTTCCCATTATTGTTTTTTATAAGTTCAAGTGCCATTTTGATTGCCTGTAGTTCCGCTGTATATATTGATGCATCAATGGGAAGTCTTGTTTGGAGATGGATCTGTCCATCGGTACATGCTGCACTTGTTCCTTTTGTTGTTTTGGATCCATCTGTGTATATTTCTTTGTATTCTAAATATTTTTCTCTAAGCTCACCAAAGTGGCTTCTATTTATTAAGTTGTTTGTATTATTTTTCTTGTATTTAGTGAGGGTTAGATCAGTTTTTGGATTTTTTAAGGTCCATGGTGGTTTGTTACTTACTGTGTGTGCGATTATGATATTAGGTTCTTTATTAATTTGAGTTATTGTGTTTTTGATACGATGTCCAAAGGAGGGTATGTTTTTTGGTTTGCTGGTATAGAAGTTTGTATATTGCAGGTTGAAAGTTTTTTCATATGTTGGATTGTTTGGATTACTTTGTAGTTTTATTGCATATTGTAGTGTTAATTTCTGCCATCTTAAATGTAGAGGAGGTTCTTTGGCTTCTATGTATAGGCTTTCCATGGGTGATGTTCGGTATGCTCCCAGACTAAGTCTTAATCCTTGGTTTTGTATAGTTTTTAATTTTTGGAGATAAGATTTACAGGTAGAGCTGTATATGATGCATCCATAATCTAATTTTGATCGAATATGTGCATGATATATTTTTAGCATTGTGTCTTGATCTGCTCCCCAGTTTGTTTTAGATATTATTTTTAAGATTTTTAATGCTTTTAGGCATCTTTGCTTTAGATCATTGATATGTGCATTAAAGTTTAGTTTCTTGTCTAGTATGACACCTAAAAATTTTGTGTGTTGTACTACTGGGATTGGATTTCCCTGTATTTGGAGTTGTGGGTCTGGATGATATTTTTTCTTTCTACAGAAATGGACACAAACAGTTTTATCTTTGGCTAGCTTGAATCCATTTTTGTCAGTCCATTTTTCTATTTTGTTCAAACTATGTTGTATTTTTTTTTCTATTGTAGACATATTTTGAGCAGAATAGGCAATTGAAAAGTCATCTACAAATAGTGACTTTTCAAATCCTGTGTCGACCGCTTGTATTATTTCATTCATTTTTATTAGGAATAATGTGATGGATAATACACTTCCCTGTGGTACTCCTGTTTCTTGTTCATATTGGTCTGATAGTGTATTTCCTTGTCGCACTTTATAATATCTGTGAGATAAGAAGTTATGTATGAACTTTGCCATATTTCCTCTTATCCCCATATTATGGATATCTTTTGAAATTCCATATCTCCATGCTGTGTCGTATGCCTTTTGGATGTCAAAAAAGACAGCCACCACATGGTGTCCACGCACAAAACCGTCTCGAATGAAGGATTCCAGTCGTACTATTTGATCATTCGTACTTTGTTTTTGTCGATATCCACTCTGGTATTTCGATAAAAGGTTATTTTTTTCCAGGTACCACATTAAGCGGTAGTTGATCATTCTTTCCATAGTTTTGGAAAGACAGCTGGTAAGGGCTATAGGCCTGTAACTAGTAGGGTTAGCTGGGTTTTTATTCGGTTTGACAATTGGTATAATGGTGGATTCAAACCAGGATTCTGGTATGTCTCCAGTTTCCCATATTTTATTATATATGTTAAGTAGTATTTTGAGAGATGTTTTTGGTAATTTCTTTAAGAATTGGTAATGTATGTCATCTGGGCCTGGAGTCGTATTTCTGCTTTTGTTTATTGCTCTTTTCAATTCTTTTATGCTGAATGGTATGTTATATATTTCGTTGTTATTAGTTGTAAAATTAAGTTTTTCTTTTTCTGACGTTTCTTTGTAAATTTGAAATGATGCTGAATACTGTTTATTTGATGAATTTTTGTAGAATTCTTCAGCTAATAAATTAGTTATTTCTTTTTGGTTTATGCATTTTGTTCCATCAGTTTTAGTCAAGTAGTTTATGGTGTTCTGTGTTTCTTTTCCTGCAATTCTTCTTATTATATTCCATGTTTTTTTAGTTGGTGTTTGGTTATTTAGTTGTGAAATGTAGTTTCTCCAGGAAGTTTTTTTACTCTGTTTTATGGTATATCTTGCTTTGGCGCGCATCTCTCTGTATTTTTGTAAGTTAGTTGCTGTAGGGTTTTGTTTGAACTTTTTAAGTGTGTTTTTCCTTTCTTTGACAGCTTTTTTGCATGTTTCATTAAACCAGGGATTTGTTTTTTTGGTGGAGTGTGTTGAAGTTTTAGGTATTGTTTTGATGGCAATATTGTTTAATGTTTGTGTAAAATGTTTTAGTGGTTTTTCTTTTTTTAAGATGTTTTCATTTATTTCTGTTTTGCATAGGTTGGCAAATGTTTCCCAGTCAGCTTTGTGTAATTTCCATTTTTGAGTTTTTTCTTCTGGTATTTTTTGATTACTTTCTAGTAGAATGGGGTAGTGATCACTTCCATGTTGATCTTCCAATACATCCCATTGAAAGTCCATATAGATGGATGGGGTACAAATTGATAGGTCTATTGCAGACATGGATCCATTGGCTGGGTGCATGTAGGTATTCTTGCCATTATTTAATATGCATAAGTTTGTTAATGATAATATTTCGTTTATTATATTACCTTTATTATTATTTCGCTTATTTCCCCAATGATTGCTGTGTGCATTAAAATCTCCCATTATTATGTAAGGGGGTGGCAGTTGTTTGATCAGTATATCTATTTCTTTTTTGTTTATTTGCTGATTTGGTGGAATGTATATTGAGCATATTGTTATTTTCCGGTATAGATTAGCTGTTACTGCTATTGCTTGAAGTTCGGTATTTAATTGGAGGATTGTGTGAGGTATAGTTTTTTTAATTAGTATAGATACTCCTCCAATTGGTCTATTTGTTGTTGATGTGCTTGTTTTGTCATACATATTATATTCTTTGTATTTATAGCCGTGGTTTTCTTTGAGCAGCGTTTCTTGTAGACAGATTGCCGAGGGGTTTTGTTTCTTGATGATCTCTAGCATTTCTTCATGGTTAGATCTTAGTCCTCTACAATTCCATTGTAGAAATGTTGTTTTGTTGTGTTTTGTGAGGTTTTCCATAGATAGGTTTTCAATTTTGCTTTTCTTTTTAAATCTGTCTGATTTCTGTAGTGGTTTTTATCCTACATCAATTTCCATCGCTTTGGAAGTGGATGGTCTGTTTCTTGTTTCTGGTGAGAGGCTTTTTTTGGGTTTTGGTCTGGGACTTTTAGATTTACTTTGCCTTGACTGTCTTTCTTGGCTATCAGTTTCAACTAGTTCAAATTTATTTTCATTTTCAATTAATACTAATTCTGTTTTTTGTTTGTCATTTTGTTTTTGGGGGGTAGTTTTTTTGTTGTTCTGTTCTATTTCCATTTTTCCTGTTGTTGTGTGTTTATTTTTAACATCTGTTTTTGTCCTTGTTAGTGACTTGGATCTTTCACGTTTTGATAATTGAGGAGGTTTCATTTCTTTAGAGATTGATTCCTCAATATTGATGGAAGTTTTTCTGATTTCCTTTGTTTCGTTTTCTTTTATACTGGGTTGTTCGTTTCTGACTTTTATTTGGCTGTTAAAATTTATTTTCAGTTCTGATAAAAAGGATTTTAATTCTTCAAGTATGTTCTTTAGTTCTTTTGCTAGGTTTGCAATTTCTGGAGCAAGGTTTAGTTCATTGTAGTTGTACATTTTGTTTGCTTGTTGGGTTATTGTGGCATATGAGTTTTTGGTGCGATTTGTGACTTCTTTGCGGGCTTCTTGGAAGGTTATGTTTTTTTGATATTTGATTGTTATTATTTCCTTCTCTTGCTTATATATTTTGCACTGTTTTGAGTGAGAGTGGTGCTCTTCTTGACAGTTTGTGCATTTGGTTTTATTTGGACAGTCTTCTTCATCGTGGTCTGGGTTTTTTTCACTGCAGTTTCCACATGTGAAGAATCTTAGACATTGGTCTTTATTATGTCCAAACTTTTGGCAGTTGTAGCATTGTAAAGGTTTTGGAATGTATTGTTCTATTTTCATTCTTTCATAACCTATATTGATGGTCTCTGGTATTTGAGGATAATTGAATGTTAGTATATAAGTGTTTGTACATATTACCTCTCCTTTTTTTTTAAATGTGATTCTTTTTACATCTGTGACCCCTTGGTTTTTTAGTTCTGTTTTGATTTCTTCTGTTGTGCAGACGGAGATTTCCTGGTTTTTTATGACTCCTTTGGAGTAGTTTAGTGTTTGGTGTGGATAAGCTTTGATGTTCGTTTCATGCAATTTTTGTAGTTGAAGTAGAGTTTTGGCCTGTTTTTTATTTTGTACTTCTACCAATATGGTACCATTCCTTAATTTTTTGACATTTTTGGGTGTTATTTTGCTTGATATTACCTTTTGGATAGTGAAGGGTGACATTTTAGTTAACGGTATATTAGACGTTGCTTCTAGCACGATGAATCTTGGAAAGTTTGTATCTTCATTGTCGCTGTCAGAGTCAATTTCTGTGTGTGGTCTCTTGGATTTTTTGGTATTCATAATAATTTTTGAAAAATTCATCAGCCATGCTCCCCACCCTCCTCGGAGCCCCTTATGGGGAAGAACTATGAGGGGGTAAATCCCATTCGCCTCGGTTCTCCAGGGCTACATAGCTGGTATACTCAAACATGGGGAGGTTTCCAAACATTCACAATATATGGTTATGCCCACCCAAGTATGGGATTTCCCTGTATTTTTATTATTCCTGATGGTTACCTTTTTCCCAGCTTGATTGACCCTTCAGCCATCGCTTATTAACTCAGTTTATTGTTTATGTTGAGTGTTAGTGTGTTTTTGTTTGGATTGTCTGAATTAGTGCTTGTCATGACCAACCGATTGATTGGATCGGGCCTATCCAACCTCCCGTCTAGCCTAGTAAGGGCCAAAGTGGTGTGTTGTAGTATCATGTTATTATTTCCTAGGCATGTTCCACTCAACCACCAGGATCCCGTTCTTAATGCATTACGGGTTGCCACCAACGGTCAACTGGTGGTCCCATTGAAGGATTTTTACCCTCTGCAGGGGGGCAGTTGGTATGTTCTATCGCCCTACCAACTAGGCAAAAAAAAAAAAAAAAGGTGAGGAGGTGAAGGAAAAAGAAAACGAGGGAGGGGAGGGGGAGGAGAATGTTGTTTTTGTTTTTGTTTTCGCAGAACATGACTAAGTTTTGCAAAAGGGAATAAAAAACAAAGACATCTATGTAGGTGCGTTTCATCTCAGGAAGTCAGTAGACAGCCTGATCTGGTAGCACCAGGAGACTGGGGAAATAAGGGAGAGAGAGAGAGAGAGACGGAGGGGGAAATAAGGGAGAGAGAGAGAGATGGAGGGGGAAATAAGGGAGAGAGAGAGAGAGAGAGAGAGACGGAGGGGGAAATAAGGGAGAGAGAGAGAGAGACGGAGGGGGAAATAAGGGAGAGAGAGAGAGACGGAGGGGGAAATAAGGGAGAGAGAGAGAGAGACGGAGGGGGAAATAAGGGAGAGAGACAAAGGGGGAAATACATTTACGACATGTTTCCCAGACCAGCAAGATCAACATGCCTCACTTTTAAATCTATTTCTGACCATAGTTCCTGATGATTGTATAATAAATGCCCACAGCCCACTGAATGCTGATCACGTTGTGATAATGGTAGAAATCGTCCTTAATTCTCAACCCAAAACTGAAGATTCACTGCTCAAAACATCGAGCTATTATAAAAAGGCTAACTGAGAAGCCATCAGGGATCTTATCAGAGATGCCCCATTGGGAAATATCTTTTTTCTTCCAGATGAACAGTGTGCAAATGAGACCACTGAATGGTTCAAAACTGCAAGTGAAGGATATGTTCCCACACGGAAATTCTGTAGCAAGCTCCACTCTCCCCAATGGTTTACTTCTACTTGTGCAGCTGCTATTGCTCAAAGGCAGCATGCATACCGGAGATACAACCGACTTAAGTCTAGTTCAATAAGACATAAGTATATAAAAGCTAGAAGTAATTGTAAGAGAGAAATACTGACAGCTAAGACAGAATACACTGAAACCACCAGAAAACGCATCAAAGCACAGAAATTAGGAACCCATGATTTTTGGAAAATCTACAACAGTGTAGTAAATAATGGGCAGTCAACGATTCCCCCACTACCAAATGATCACAAGGTTGTTTGCACGGCAACTAAGAAGGCTAACCTGCTCGCCTGTCAGTTTGCCTCAAACTCCACACTGGACGCAGCACATCACTCCTTTCCTGACTTTCCTTTGTGGACAGACGCCACACTAAATGACTTGAAAATTACCCCTTCCCATGTACATGGTATCATAAAAAATCTAGACACCTCAAAAGCATGTGAACCTGATCTCATCCCGGCTGTGCTATTAAAAAGAAAATCCTCTGCCGAGGTAGCTCCAGCTCTCTCCAAACTTTACAACAAATCCCTTAACGAATCTTGCTTTACTGACTGCTGGAAAACTGCTTCTGTGGTACCAGTTTTCAAGAATTCTGACGAAAGAACTGACCCATTAAATTATCGACCCATTAGCTTTCTTCCGCTTTTCGCCAAAATATTTGAGTCCTTGATTAATCAAGCTCTAGTCCACCACTTTACAGCTGCAAAACTCCTGACTGACAATCAATATGGATTTAGGCAAGCCTGTTCCACAGCAGATATCCTAACTGTAATCTCTGAATGTATATACCGTTCACTGGACAAAACAGAGGAGGGTAGAGTGGTAGCCCTCGATATATCTAAGGCTTTTGACAGGGTATGGAACGATGGTCTTCTAAGGAAAATTAGATGATATGGTATTACTGAAAGAATACATAATGTAATTAAATCCTTCTTAAATTATCCTCGACAGTCGTACATCTAAACGATATGATATAAATCCAGGAGTCTATTCTCGGACCCGTATTATTCTTGATATTCATAAATGACCTCCTGATAAAATTGTTTCTGAGATGGGTTTATTTGCTGATGACACCACTCTCTAAAACAGGCACGAGGGGAAAACAAATGAATACATATCTAAGGAAATGGCAGAAAAAACAGAGGATGACCTCCAATCTGTAGTAGAATGGGGACAAAAATGGAGGGTCACATTTAATGCTGCCAAGACTAAGCTTGTTTCCTTCAATAATTATAAGAAATCTTCACTACCACTAATAGTAATGGCTAAGAACACATCACCCGAAAGTACTTCCTTTAAACTTCTCGGCCTAACGTTTACAAGGAGCATGAACTGGAATAGATACATTGAGAGCATTGCGAAGAAAATAGGCTCTCTCTATTGTGCTAGAAAGCTACTTACGCCTGAAAATATCCTGTACCTCTATAAGGCCACCATTCGCCCATGTATGGAGTATTGTTGTCATATTTGGGCTGGTGCATCTGCTACTTGTCTCTAACTCTTTGACTGGGTTCAAAAGAGAGTCGCCAACTTGATAGGTCCTAAACTGTCATCTAAGCTTCAGCCTCTGTCCAATCAACGAGTGAGAGAGGTATAAAGAAGAGAGAGGTAGGGGAGAGAGAGAAGAGTAGGAGGAAAAAGAGAGAAAGAAAGGAGTAGGGGGAAAAAAGAGAGAAAGAAAGGAGTAGGGGGAAAAAAGAGAGAAAGAAAGGAGTAGGGGGAAAAAAGAGAGAAAGAAAGGAGTAGGGGGAAAAAAGAGAGAAAGAAAGGAGTAGGGGGAAAAAAGAGAGAAAGAAAGGAGTAGGGGAAAAGAAAGAGAGAGAGAGGAGTAGGGGAAAAGAAAGAGAGAGAGAGGAGTAGGGGAAAAGAAAGAGAGAGAGAGGAGTAGGGGAAAAGAAAGAGAGAGAGGAGAAGGGGAAAAGAAAGAGAGAGAGAGGAGAAGGGGAAAAGAAAGAGAGAGAGTAGGGGAAAAGAAAGAGAGAGAGGAGTAGGGGAAAGGAAAGAGAGAGAGGAGTAGGGGAAAGGAAAGAGAGAGAGGAGTAGGGGAAAGGAAAGAGAGAGAGGAGTAGGGGAAAAGAAAGAGAGAGAGGAGAAGGGGAAAAGAAAGAGAGAGAGGAGAAGGGGAAAAGAAAGAGAGAGAGGAGAAGGGGAAAAGAAAGAGAGAGAGGAGAAGGGGAAAAGAAAGAGAGAGAGGAGAAGGGGAAAAGAAAGAGAGAGAGGAGAAGGGGAAAAGAAAGAGAGAGAGGAGAAGGGGAAAAGAAAGAGAGAGAGGAGAAGGGGAAAAGAAAGAGAGAGAGGAGTAGGGGAAAAGAAAGAGAGAGAGAAGAAGGGGAAAAGAAAGAGAGAGAGAAGAAGGGGAAAAGAAAGAGAGAGAGGAGAAGGGGAAAAGAAAGAGAGAGAGGAGAAGGGGAAAAGAAAGAGAGAGAGGAGAAGGGGAAAAGAAAGAGAGAGAGGAGTAGGGGAAAAGAAAGAGAGAGAGGAGTAGGGGAAAAGAAAGAGAGAGAGGAGTAGGGGAAAAGAAAGAGAGAGAGGAGTAGGGGAAAAGAAAGAGAGAGAGGAGTAGGGGAAAAGAAAGAGAGAGAGGAGTAGGGGAAAAGAAAGAGAGAGAGGAGTAGGGGAAAAGAAAGAGAGAGAGGAGTAGGGGAAAAGAAAGAGAGAGAGGAGAAGGAAAAGAAAGAGAGAGAGGAGTAGGGGAAAAGAAAGAGAGAGGAGTAGGGGAAAAGAAAGAGAGAGAGGAGTAGGGGAAAAGAAAGAGAGAGAGGAGTAGGGGAAAAGAAAGAGAGAGAGGAGAAGGAAAAGAAAGAGAGAGAGGAGTAGGGGAAAAGAAAGAGAGAGGAGTAGGGGAAAAGAAAGACAGAGAGGAGTAGGGGAAAAGAAAGACAGAGAGGAGTAGGGGAAAAGAAAGACAGAGAGGAGTAGGGGAAAAGAAAGACAGAGAGGAGTAGGGGAAAAGAAAGAGAGAGAGAGGAGTAGTGGAAAAGAAAGAGAGAGAGAGGAGTAGGAGAAAAGAGAGAGAGGAGTAGGGGAAAAGAAAGAGAGAGAGAAAAAAGTATGGGGACCATCACATTACAGGTAAAAAAAAAAAAAATCCAAAAATTTGCATTGTCTCCATTTATTAGCTCTTTCCTACGATAAAGTTAGACATAAGACTAGGGTTTAAACACAGATATCCAAACTCCCCAAAAAAAGGCACATTGGATTGGGAAATGAAGTAAAAACTGTCTCTCCTACTCCTACAGAGGACAGATACTACACTTTGATCCTAATCCTAAAGAAAAATAAATAAGGCAATGAAAGTTTTCATTTAAACAAATCTTACTTCATCGATGATGATGCAATCAAACCGCTGAACACCAAGATCATTGAGGTACATAAGACTGCCACAAGTATTTAATGTGCTACAGATGACATCTGCTTTCTGCAAGATAGATTGACGAAGTTCTGTTTCCTGTCTATAATTAAGAGCTGGGGCTTCATTCACCTGCAAAAAATAAAATAATACAAAGGATTAGTCATTTACTCAATTATAATGAAAAATATCTTTTTTTTTTTTACAATGGAGTCACCACATATCAAGGCCCCAAGGCCACTTGTAGATAAAGATTCATGAATGTAAGGTGGTTTGAGAGACAACAATGTAGCAGGGCTCTACAGACCAACTTATCTTTAATTGACCTTTGAAAACTAAATATTTTCGTTTACTAGCCAAATAGAAAAGTTACTAGCCAAACCCGCATGATTTTTAGAATATGAAATCTTAGTTCTGTGACGAGTATGTACATCATAAAGATTTTTCTGTGTTTTTTTTAATAAGTCTAATTCTAAATATACAACAAATTTTATGTTGATACTTCAAGATATAAACATTCTAGTTTCTTCAGATATTTTTTAAACAGCCTTCATTTAAAAACGAGTATATTGTTCTATTAAACTTTTATTATTTAAATAATTTGACTTTGTTCATTTCATAATAAAAGTTAAAAAGATATTTTTCACTCAGTAGTTAGCTTTAGAAGATTGTCAGTGAAAGAAATACAATCACCAAAAGATAAGTGTTTCATTATTTCTAGTCGCCATTTTGAAAAATCACTCGCAAATGCGACTGTTTCACTCGCAATGTAGAGCCCTGCGTAGTGATTGTTAGTGAAAGAAATTGGGTAGAATTTGATTATTTGAGGGGTAGCTCAACAAGAACTTGTTTACATTGGACTTAAAGACAACCACGTTGTAGTCAGCTGGAAAGCAGGCTAGTGGAACAGATGTCACCCATGGAATCTATTATCTAAAGAGCAGTTGTCTGTGTTTATGCATGTTTGTATGTCTAGCTAAAAATCAAAAACTACAAAACAAATACCTGGTTGAAGGAAAGAAGCTTTGTTTGTGAAATTTGCATTTAGATTTAAGCACAGATAGTGCAAGAAATTGTTGATAGTGGTTGTAGCTGGATGAGTGCTTATAAGGAATTATTTTTTTATGGTTTATTGAATGAAAGTATATAAAGAAAAGTACAAATTTTCCATAAACCCGAATGACATAAAAATTTTTTTTAAATTCTGTCAATTAAAAAAAGAAAAAACAACTATATGGTGACTCCACCACCGGAAATGTCACCCATGGAATCCATTATCTATTATATAAAGACCAGTTATCTGTGTGTGTGCTTCTATGTCCAGCTAAAAATAAAAATAACTACAAAACAAATATCCACATAGTGTAATCATGATCAGTGTTTCCTTAGATAATAATATCTAGTATTAGCTAGTATTCTAAAATTTAGAAATAATTATTCACTAGCAGAACCTGTGAAAATTCTACAGGGAACTGATTCATATGTAATATATTGATGTTGGTATTCTGTAGATATTCAGGGTAAATGGAGACACTATGATATTATTGTAGCTATTTTGTTAAAACTGCAAAAGTATTCATCCAAGCTAGCAAGGACACCTGGCGTAGCCAGGTCATATTAACGCTTAAATATGATATTTTAATTCTTGCAGATTTTGTATATATTATTATAGACTTGTTGTACTATCGACTTTTATATATTACTAGCGAAGGATACCCGGCGTTCCTCAGGTGTTTGGAGGTGTGTGTGGAAACACCGGGGGTGGGGGTTGGGTTAAAAAAAATGTTTTGGTAGGTAAGTATGAGGATTGAACACGAACCCTTGAGGCAAAGTTGTAAATTAAAGTGTGAAAAAAAAAAAAAAAATGTGCGACGTTAACCATTGCCCCACCGCGAGATGCTAACAGAAACACGTTTGAATTTATTTAATTACTTGGATTTGGCAGGTGCCCGTTTTAATGGGTTAATAAGGTCAAGAGAAGGTTTCTTGTAATTGTTAAAGGAAAGAAGCTTAGTCTTAGTAGCATTAAATGTTACTATACATTTACAGCTCCATTTCACTACAGATTGAAGGTTGTTTTCTTAGGTTTCAGCCATTGTTTTGGATACGTGAACATTCGTTTTTTTCCCCCTATCATATTCTTCATCATTTCAATGAACAATCCATCCATCTTTTTAAAACCTTATCTTCAAGTGTCTACTATATAGCAAAATATTAGCAAAAGTGATGCTTGTGTATGAAAATCCAGTTTTGAAATATATTTGAAAATAAAAATACAGAAAAACTTTATAAATTACTATTAAAAACTACTAGTGTACACCAAAAATTACAGAAAATAGAGTATTTGTATTCTTATTTATGAAATGTACTACTCGTAAGCCATCATGGAATTTATACAGTGCTTGGTAAAGAATGGACCAAAAGAATTATATCAGTTACCCCCGCCACCCTTGTTGAAGAATATCTTCTCTGAATAAGAACTCTCTGGTCTATAGAAATAAAGAGTAAATCAATCACAAGTAGCATTTAACCCTTTTTATTTCATTTATTTTAGCATTGTGTTGATTAGTTGGAATCTGAAAAATGGGAACTTTTCATATCAAAATCAGAAAAATTTGTGCCTACTTTCCAATGTCAGTAACGATTCTTTCAATTTTTTTTAGCCATTATCAGAGATTTTTATCCTAGTTAATGACTTAAGACTCACTGATTATCTCCCCTGGGTATCATAACAGTGTAAAATTGTTTGTGCGTTTGTATGTTTACCAAAAACTTTCGACAGACGTGTCAGAACCTGACCAGTCTGGTATCATTTTCAAGCTCGATCCTTCGGGTGACAAATATAAAAAAATTGGCCAAAAGCATTAATTCTTTCACCCTCGACTAGGCAGTTTTCTACAAGGAGGGGTCGTTCTTGTGTCGCCATTTTCGCAAGTCATCATATTGATTGAATTGACTACGCTTAATTTCAGCATTCGGAACTTCTGGTCGGGCGATGGAGAAATCAGCTAAGACGTCAAGTTTTTTTTTTAAACTTTTTTTTCTTCTTCGCATTACGGGTTCGAGCCTACCTGCCCACTATCACTTTTTTTTTATAACACCTCTGCCTACTGTTGTTTTGATCCCCCCACCACCACTACTTTTTTGAGAAAGACAGATTAAGAAAGGTAGAGAGATGGAAGTTTTAATATAAAGAGGTTACATTAAGTTTTTTTCTTCTTCACAATGCTGTTATAAGAGGTCAAAGCCTCCTGAAGAGAAAATATGTCTTCTCTTATGTCAAAAAAAAAAAAAAAAAAAAAAAAATTAATCGGACTGACATCTCCAGGTTATTGGCGAAAATTCGGACTTTAACAAAAAAGTAAATAAAATAATCTTATCTCACATTTTCAGGTTTTCAAATTTTCTTATTTAAATTTATATATTTTTTTTTTATTTGCAGACTATTATCCTCATCTTCGTAGTTGTTGTTTAACCATGTTTCTGCCAACTTATCCTCAGGCCTTCTTCAGGTGATTAAACGTGAATAGACAGGAATTCTGAGCCCTGTAACTGTATTCCCAGTAACTACCGCCTTCCATAGTTGTTGTTGCCTCACCACGTTTTGGCCAACTAAATCTCTGGCCTGCTTTGAGTAGGATTGAAACCGCTATCTTCAGACAATGCTCACCTGGAATCATAGAGATTCAACGACTCTATCCCATCACAGTTAACCACTTGAAGAAGGCCAGAGGATGAGTTGGCCGAACCGTGGTGAAACAACAACAATGAAGATGAGGATAACAGTCCGTAAATAAATCTATATAAATAAAACAGTAGACGTATGTGTGTGTAAATATTTAACAGCTAAACTCTTAAAAGATCATCTAACATTCAAAGTAACAGGAAATACTGATCATACACCAAGGATGGTTTATAATGAGTAAAATTTTTGTTTCAATGGATGAATAACACGTACAGAAGTCGGCAAGTTGAAATGCAAAACGTTCATTTCAACTTACCACACATTTCTATTAGTTTGCACATGCGGAAACTAATCATAGCTAAAAGTCGTTTAATTTTATAAGTTTACTTTTTATCTGCCTGTTGGTTTAGCCCAAATGATAGCGAACGAGGCTAGAAGTTTAAATGAGGGAACGCGATTGGAGAGCTAATTGCTTTGGTTTCGATTCTAGTTGATGGCACCAAAGTTATTTTTTTTATTACCTTTAAAATCAGTACTATTCGACACTTCAACACTATTGGGATGAAATTCAGAAATCGTAAAACTGAATTTCACATGAAAACAATGGTATCTAAGTATTCCTCATATTTTTAAGATGATTATATCAAAAAATTACGAAAATCGAAAAGGTAGAAAATTATTTATTAAAAATAAAAAATAGAATTTGATGAAAACGATCGTAGGACACAGGAGAGTTCAAAAGGGAGGTAATTTCCGGTTTTGATTTAAACAAGATGGTGGAAATTTTTCACCTGCTAACACCATTAAAATTGTTTTGTTTAATAATTCAGTAATATTCAGGTAATTTCGGCTGCATAATTTGGAAGCTGCCATTGTAATTTATTAGAATTGACAAAAAAAAAAAATCAGTTGAAACTAATGTTTTTTTTACCTGAAAACTCCATTTATCGACTACAAAAGCTCATCCCAATTCTGTAGAAGCACCTAATATTCTACAGAGAATTGAATTTGTAATAATAAAAACTGGATGCATTAAAATATACTAAGTGTACTTTACGACCGGGCAAGGTCGGCAACGATTGCTAGTAAGTAAAAAAAAATTTGTATCAAAATTATCAAAATGTAATGTTTATTCATTTACATCAATAAACAAGATTTTGTTGTTCCATCCTTATAACAACTTCATAAATCACCAGCAAGCCACCCAGCATTGCCTGGTCGAAAGATATGCTTAAATGTGATATTTTATTGGGTTGGCAACTAAGTTATATTTTGTTTTTCATATCAAAATCAGATGATTTCTACAGAAAAAGTATTGAGAATTTTGTTGAATGTTGGGAAAAAATTGTGAACACGAATGGAAAATACATCATCGATTAAATAATTGTTAGTTCTTATTTTACTTTTTAAAAAATGGAGATTTAAAAAACAGCAAAGAACTTAGTTGCCAACATAATAATTCATGTAGATCACATATTTATTATTATAGAAAAAAAATATAAGACTTAGGCACCATCAGTTAGAACCATAATTAAAACATACAACTCTCTACTCTCATTCCTTAGCCTCTGAAACACACCCATACACGCATATAAAGTTCACCAGTCATCCCTTTTTTAAAGATGGAATCACCCGATCGTCGAAGACAAGATGAAAGCAAGGAAGGTCCACAGAGTTTTATAATTATATAAATGTTCCATGCTTATAACAACTTTATGAACGAAACTAGACTTTTAGCCTGTTAAAAACAGGCAAAAGTTATAGTCTATTGACTTAGAATGAGTGCTTTATGCCAAATTGATGGTTGAATACAGTTAAATTTGTGTTCATTTTGGCATTAACTACTAATCCCTGTTAATCTCTGTCCATCAACAGATACCATAATACTTAGTTCACTGCACCTTAAGAGGTTTATACAAAATTTCAGCCAGATCGGAACAGTAGTTTCTAAAAAAAAGTGGAACAGACAGAGACACAGAGTAAGAAAAATGTAATAGATGTTTATCTTAAATTGTTTCAAGTAGCAAAGTGATAGCAAACGAGTTTATGATAAAAAAAACAAAAAACAAAATCAAACTTACCGTTTGTTTCAGCTCACATTGTTTCATGAGAAATTTCTTCTTTTCTTTCAAATTTCTCAGATCTTTTTCTAATTTTCGCTTCTGAAATTAAAAAAAAATTTACAAACAGAGACTTATGTTTTTTTTTTTTTTTGAAAAAACTAATAATCATCCCGGAAACAAACTTATTTGAAAGCATTAAAGTCAATATTCAAAACCAAAGTTATATCAGTTTCTATTAGTGATGAGAAGATTGCAATATTTTTCTACTGATTCTGAAACACTTATTGATTCTGTTATAAATTCCCAATTTTGATAGTAAAATCACCTAAAAATGTAGAATTTTAATTTTTGATGGTGGATATTTAGTTGCAAGTTCTTACCAACTTTTTATGTATATTTAATTTTCTTTTTAATTTGATAAACTTCTTTATGTTTTACATTCATATATTGTATCTAAGATTTGTATAAACTTATTTTCATCTATATTTTTCATGCCATTTTGACATGTGCAATTTTTACCAGGTCTTTATCGACACATTTATCTTTAGTTGACCTTTGACAACTAAATATTTTCGTTTACTAGCCAAATAGAAAAGTTACTAGCAAAATCCACATGATTTTTAGAATATGACATCTTCATTCTGTGACGAGTACGTACATCATAAAGATTTTTCTATGTTTTTTTAATAAGTGTGATTCTAAATATACAACAAATTTTCAAATTTTATGTTGACACTTGAAGGTATAAACATTACAATTCCTTCAGATGTTTTTTTAAACAACCTTCATTTAAAAATAAGAGTATATTGTTCTATTAAACTTTTGTTTAAATAATTAAAATTTGTTCGTTTTATTAAAAATAAAAAGTTGAAAAGATATTTCTCACTCATTAGTGAGCTTTGGAAGATTGTCAGTGAAAGAAATACAATCGCCGCAAGATCAGCGTTTCATTATTTCTAGTCGCCTTCACTTGCAATGTTTACCATTTTTTTTTCTTTTGGTTTTGCTCTGGTATCGATTTTACCTAAATTTGCAATTATGATCTATAAAATATGTTTCACTGGTAGTTTAAAATCAATGAATATTTATCATTTTATCAGTACCAGCAATAAAAAAGTTTTAAATAAAAAAATAAAAAAAAACACAAAATAAATTTAAAAAAAAAAAAAAAAAAAAAAAAAACTCGAAAGAATTGTTTTTGGAATTGAAATTTAAGCTTAAATTTTTCTGATTCCGATACCCTAAAAATTCTGATTTTCTTGATTCGGATTAATTGTCCCATCACTAGTCTTTTAAAATATTTTTGTAACGATTACAATTATAATTTATTAAAAATACTTAGATGATATTTCCGTTTATGTTTGAAATTTCTGAGATGAGGATCAATTATTTGGATTATTGACTTATTTCTATCTTGATTGTTTTACAACATTTCGACTGATGCAATCTCTGACCTTACAACTTCTTTCAAGCAAAAAAAAAAACCTGATGAAATAAAGTTCCATTTTACCTGTTCCTCAGTTATATCATCTTTCTCTCTTAATGCCGGATTGCTCAATTTGAGGATAATTTTTTTTTCATTTATACAAATCCTGTTTAGCTCCGGATACATTTTTTCACACTTTTGATTTCCTGGTGGGGAAACAAAAGAAAAATAAGAAATCCTTTGAATTTAGTTACTCGTAGTCAATCTAAGAAATTTAAGAATCATAAACTGTATTTAAATTTATGGAAGTTCACAAAATTAGAAAGGGAAAAAGAAAATGTTATATGCATCATCATCATCATCATCATATTTGGTTTAACATCAATTTTACATGCTGATATTATGTTGGACATTTTGTAGAAAATGACTTCCAAAATCACTTATCTCTTGGCCAGGCCTTTATTTATCTCTCAAATCTGACCAAAAAAAAATTAATTATAATCTGCCTAACATTAATTACAATTAGTATAATTAGCACGACCTGTGGAAATTCCACACCAGACTCTTTCACATGTAATATATTGATGTTGGCATTCTATGGATGTTCAGCATAAATGGAGACACCCTTATATTATTGTAGCTTTTTTGTTAAAACTGCAAAAGTATTTATCTAAGCTAACAAACACTCGACGTAGCGCGGTCGTAACGTAAAATATTCTTAAATATGATATTTTAATGTATGCAGATTTCACATATAGAGTCAATTTTCTATCGATTCTTACATATTATAAAGTTTTGATTTAAAAAATAAAAAATATATATATATCTATGATTTGAGTGTATCAGCTTGAATCGAAACTAAAACTTATGAAGAATATATATATATATATATATATACTTCATATCTATAAAAGTGAACGCGTCTGTGTGTCTGTACATTTCCCTACACAATAACTTTGTCAATTTTAAGTTTACAGACTCGAAATTTGATATACAGGGTACTGAGAATTGAGAAAATCTTTGTGATCCGTTTTTCGGCCAGAAATTTGGCTGTTATAGGGTCAAAGTTCAACGATTTGACTTTAGAGAACTCTACCAAACTCCTCCGACAATTTTGGGTCTAAACACTTGAAATTTTAGATATAGGTTCCTTGGACATGGATCTAACTTAATAACTTGATTTGAGCCCAAAACAATAAATTTTAAGGGGGTTATAATAGGGGTCAAAGTTTTAAAAAAATTGACCTCTGCGGTCTCTACCAAATTACTCAGACAATTTCTGGTCTAAACATTTGAAATTTTACATAAAGGGTATTCAGAGATAGGGCAAACTTTTTCATCGGTTTGGGTCGAAAATTTTTAGTTACCAATATATAAATTTATGTAAATATGTTCGCATGTCTGCCTAAAACTTTCGACAGAGGAGACGTATTTTTACAAGATCAGTATAGTTTTAAAGTTCGACCTTTCATATGACAAATATCGGAAAATTGGCTAAAAACCTTTAACATCTTCACCTTCAACTAGGCACTTTTCTACGGGGGGGGGGGGGGGGGGGCTTTTTCGCCAATATTTTTGAAAGCTATCCTCTCCTTTCGATTGTCTAGCCTTAATTTAACCATAAGTCACTTCAGGTTTGGCGGTGGTCCTAACCGCAAAATGTCAGGTCCCCCCTTCTTTTCCTCCTTTGCGGTAGGTTTTTTTTTTTTTTTTTTTACACGGTGGTCACCACTTATCAAGGCCCGGAAGCCACTCAGGGATAAGGGTTATTGCAAGTACAGTACGTTAGTGTGGAGATTTAATGAGGTGTCTAGGGGGCGGTTAATCAGGAATTTGTTTACATTGGACTTGAAGACATCCAGGTTGTAGTTAGGTGGGAAGCAGGCAGACGGAACAGAGTTCCACAGGCGTGCAGTTCTAAGAAAGAAGCTTTGTTCATGGAATCTACGTTTTGATTTAGGCACAGATAAAGAGTGGGAAAAATTTTTGACAGTGGATTCAGCTAGACGAGTGTCTTTTGTAAAAGATTGACGAGGGGGGACCAGAGATTGGAGTTCAGACAAGCGTCTGCCATGGAAATAACGATAAAACAAAGATAGGCTTGCGACGTCTCTTCTGTGGGAGAGAGGTTGTAGGGAAGAGAAAAGAGCATCCACCACTAAGCCATGAAGTCTATTTTGTACTCTGTCAAGGCAGGATAGGCTATTTTAGCAGCTCCTGCCCAGATATGGCAGCAGTATTCTATCCTTGGACGTACTTGGCTTTTATATAGATATAGAATTGCATCAGTAGTGAGATATCTTCTGGAGCAGTAAAAGGATCTCACCATCTTTCCAGCGACCTTAGCAACAGACTTGATGTACGTGTTTCATTTCAGATCAGGAGTAAAGGTCAAGCCCAGAAGCTTGTCAAAACATGGGGCTTTTCCTAGATGAGAGCCATCCATTTCAATTGATGCCAGATGGGGATCAGAGCGTTGATGATGTAAAGATAGAAGCTTGGTTTTAGATGCATTAAAGGTAACCAGCCACGTCTTCCCCCACTTAACTACGCGCTCGAGATCAGAGGAGAGAGAATCAGAGAGAACTTTGTCATTTACAGCCTTTGATGTGTTGCCGGAGATGGTCATGTCATCAGGATAGATGTCAACGAATGATTTAAGTATGTGTTTAGAGAGATGATTGACGTAGATCAGGAAGAAAGTTGAGCCCAGGATGGACCCTTGAGGGACTCCAGCATCAATACTGCAGGCCTCTGATTTTTGTCCATTTACCACTACTTTTATGCGCCTATCAGAGAGAAATGATTTAATGATAGAAAAAAAATTTCCAGTTATACCGTAGCTGGAAATCTTGTGAAGTAGGCCCTTATGTCATACCTTGTCGAAGGCCTTTGATATGTCAAGAGCAATTGCCCTAGAAATTAAGCCTTTTTCAAGAGATTCACTAATCATATGAGATATAACCGTTAGCACATCTGCGGTAGATCTTGCAGAACGGAAACCATATTGCGTGTCACTAAGAAGGTTATTTCTGCTGAGGTGGTTCACTATTTCTCTATTTAATATGGATTCCAGCAACTTACTCATGACACACAGGAGACTTATTGGTCAGTACTGAGAGGGGGATGACTTATCACCTGAATTCTTAAATACAGGGCATACTGATGAGGTTTTCCAGAGTGTTGGAAAGCACTTCTTAAGGCAACACTTAAAGAGTTTCGTAAGTATGGGAGCAAGTTCTGGTTGAAGTTTTTTTAACACTATAATTGGGATGCCGTCAGGGTCAGTTGCTTTACTGGAATCAAGGTTCTGTCTTCCTACTACGACTTTTTTTTTTTGCTCAAGATACACATCCAAACATCCAGGCAACGCCGGGCTGAAATGCTAGTATATATATAAAACTTGAGCTCCTTCAACTATAATCGAAACCTAGACAAAAACTTATGAAGAATTCTTGATAAAATTATTTATAAAAAAAAATAGATGACTTGAGTGCCATCAGCTATAATCAAAACCGAAACCAAAACTTAAGAATTTCTTGGTAAAATCATTTATTACAAGAAATGAAAGTACATAACAATTAAATGACCCGGATGTAAGCATCACACAGAAAATATATAGATTATTCTATTTTAGTATCACTGTCAATTTTTTTAATTTATAAAATAAACAAAATTATAAGCATGTCCAGAAAAAATGGATGTTGGCTACTCGACAGGGAAGCTACTGTACAAAATTAAATACACACACACACACACACATATATATATATATATATATATATATATATATATATATATATACACACACACACATAATGAATAAATGACAAAAGTCTATATTCCAAATTTCATGATGTTGACCATTTTACTATTCTTGACAGTATCTGTTTCATAGCACAAAATGAAGTTCAAAATGGCATAATGTAAAGCAAACTATAAGGTATTTGTAGTTTTTTTTCCAATTTTTTGATTTTTTTTTAATCATACCCAAACGCATTTTATTTCTTTTTGGTGGATTGATAGTTGCTATTTCTTCTGATGAGTTGAGGGCAAAATAGATTCACTGATTGATATAATAATTAAGTGAATGATTTTGTGCTATGAAACAGATACTGTCAAAAATTATGTCAATTGGATCAAAGGAATAAATTGTAAGATGGTCAACACCACGAAATTTAGAATATAGACTTTTGTCATTTAATGCTCTGTAATTACATTGAGCTTCTTAAATAAGGATTAGTATATATAAGTGAATAAAGAATATTTCCAAAGAAATATATATATATATATATATATGAAAAGAATAGCATTCTTTGAAACTCCATGGAATAAGGACTTTGTAAATTGTTTTTGGAGTATTCAGTCGAACAATAAATTTTGATTGTAAATTTCAACTTACAGTTTTAATTTTCTTTCTCTTATATATATATAGCAGTTCTGTCCGGCTTTGCTCGGGCATTATGTACTGTTCATAACTTGCCCTATGTGTGAATACACTTTTTATAAGATTTCAAATGTTTAGACCCAAATTTGTCTGAATAATTTCATAGATACTGAAGAGGTCAATTTATTTTCAACTTTGACACCAATTTTGACCCCTTAACATTTATCATTTTGGTCTCAAATCAAAATAAAATTTTTTACCCATCTTCAAGTTACCTACATCTAAAATTTAAAGTCTTTAGACCTAAAATTGGCGGAGGAATTTGGTAGAGTCTGCAAATGTTAACTCTTTTAACTTTGACCTTTTGGCAATGAAATTTTCGACCCAAAACTGATTAAAATGCTTGCCGCATGCCTGAATGCCTTTTATGTATAAATTTCAAATGTTTAGACCCAAAATTGGCTGAGTTGGCTAGACATCGAAAAGGTCAACTCTTCTGATCTTTGACCCTTTTGCAGCTAAAAATTTTCGACCCAAACCAATTAAAAAGCTTGCCCTATTTCTGTATACACTTTATGTAAAATTTCAACTGTTTAGACCAGAAATTGGCTGAGTACTTTGGTAGAGATCACAGAGGTCAAATTTTTTTTAACTTTGACCCCAATTTTGACCCCATAACATTTATTTTTTTGGGCTCAAATCTAATTAAAAAGTTTGATCCATGTCATTTAAAATTTCAAGTGTTTAGATCCAAAATTGGTGGAGGAGTTTGGGAGGGTTTTTAAAGGTCAAATCGTTGATCTTTGACCCCCTTACAGCCAAATTTCTGTCGGAAAACCGATTAAAAAGATTTTCCCAAATCTCAATGATCCTTATGCCAAATCTCGAGTATCTAGACCGAAAATTAACAGAGTTATTTGGTAGGGAAATATACACAGAGACACACATAGACATTTTCACTTTTATAGATATATAGATAGATACATAAATATACATACATGCAGAGTAAGAAATTGAAGCGCTGTGAAATACAATGTGACATTTTATGTTTTTTTTTTATTTTTCGCTAAGCCACTTAACTGGTACTAAATCTCCTTCGGGCAATGCTGGGTAGAAAAAGACTAGTAGTAAAAAAAAAAAAAAAAAAAAATACCTAAGTCACATAGAGGTGAGAAACATAGGTGCAACTACGCTATAATAGCAAAATTTAGGACATGAAAAAAAAATCAATTAAAAAAAACAAACAATGGTATCTACTGACTTTTTGTGTCAATTTCAACTAAAAGCAATGATATCTATATAATTGACATGTCAGAAGTATTTAAATATTACTGCATTATTTGAAAAAAAGACATAAGTTTTTGATATTTATCATAAGAAACGCTCGCCAGATTTATTAAAAAAATTGGCAACGGTTACATGCAATTTACCTCCCTTTGCAAGTCTGGTGTTTTTTAGCAAAACATTTTATTTTCGCTAACTATTTTGTAATTTTTGGGTATATTGATTACTGTAACATGACAATTAAGTAGAGAACATTGGTTTGCCTTGAAATTCAATATAAAAAATTTTGAATTTTGCTATTATAGTGCAGTTGCACTGAAACATGCATACACGAAGCTGAGAAGTGATCAAATTATTTTATTAATATAGAGATAAAGTTGGAAATCTAATTAAAAAAAAAGTGAAAAGGCAAGCGATTTACCTATTTTTGCATTATTCGTTTTGATGAGTTCAGAGATGGAGTAACTGGATACATCATCGTGAATGTTATCAAGGTTGCCAATTCGGACAACTTTCAATGCCTGTCTGGATTCAGCTGATTATGTAAAAAATGAATAGAAAATTAAATATCCTAAATAAAAAGAAAGATAGTGTTGTAATATTTTGGATCTAGTGAGATGAGAATATACTTACAAAGAATTATTTCTATTTATAAACATAGGTGATAAGAACTGGCCAATCAGAAAAGAGAAAGGAAAAACAAAAGACAAAAAAAGAAATACAAAAAAGAGAAAGATGAAAAGAAAAGAGAAAAAAAGGAAATAAAAAGAAAAAATGAAGAAAAAGAAAAAGAGAAAGGAGGTGAAAGAAGGAAAAGGGGAAAGAAAGGAAAAAGAGAAAGGAAAAAGAAAAAGAAGGAAAAAGAGGAAAAAATAAAAGAAATAAAAAGAAAAGAGAAAAAGGCACTTATCCAATTTACTCAAATATTAAAAACTGCTCATAAAAAGAAAATGACACAAAAATGTTATGTTCTTTTGTGTTAGGTTTGAAAAAGAGTTTACCAAATATTATGCTAATTTATCCAGTATTTAAAAAAAAAAAAAAATCATTTTAACAGTAAAATGTCTTGTTTACCATTTTATGCATGGATTAAGGTCAACGGCTAAGAGACATAATTCAATATAATATAGTCATCATAATAGCAGATAGAAATCGTTTACCGATCAAATTTTATATTATACAAACAAAAATACTGGATGAATTTGCATAATTTTTGGAGTACAGCCTTTTTTTTTTCTTTTCTTTTTTTAAGCCAACAGATATGTACATAAAGTTTTCTGTAGTTATCATTTTCTTAATATTGTGGTAAAATATTGGGATAAACACCAAAAACATTTTTTTTATTGATAAAATATCAAAATGAATTTCAAAATAACAAACCGCTAGCTCTGTGCCTCTCTTTAATGAGACGTCGAGTAAGTTCATCGATTGCTCCATTTGATGGGGCACATAATAGAATTTTACATTTTGTGTTGATTTCCTGAAAACACAAAAAAAAAATTTTTAATTTAATTTTTCAAATAAGCAAAATCAAAATAAACAAAATTTAAATAAATAAAATAAAAAATATTAAAATAGTAAACATTTGATTTCTTTAAAAAAAAAAAAAAATCAATCTGTTTAGGTTGTGAACCTTTAATTCTGATATTCATTTTTGATCATCTTGAAAAACAGGAAAATGATGAAAAATCTTGAAATTGATTCCAATTTCATAAAAAAAAAAAAAAAAAAAGAAAAAAAAAAGATCCTGACAGATGCTTACCTTGATTTTATTAATGATTCCAATGATAGTGTGAGATTTGCCTGTGCCTGGCGGACCTTGAACGAGGCAGTATGATGGCTGGTCAGGCGGTTTCTGTACTATGCATGCAGCTGCTGAAATAGCTTTCAGCTGGGAAGAGTTATAGCGCCTCTGAAGAATTACAACAAATAACACTATGAGTAAACGATAAATTAATCCAAGTTAAACATATAGATAACACAGGTGAGTTACAGTAAATACACAACAATACAAGCAAAAGGTTTTTTTTTGTTTTTTTTTAAGTAGTATTACTAGTACTAAGGCTACATGCAATGAAATCTTAGACTTAGAAATTTCTACATCCTGTGACATTCAAAGTATACCATTGTTTTTGATCTGAAGCCAGATACATAGTTAACCTCTAAGCTTCCCATTGCAATCAAATCTATCGATTATCTGCTTTCAGTTCACTTTTGGTCTTTCTTTTCTTTTTCCATCAGAGATTCATTTAGTTAGAAATTCTCTCTGGAGTCAATCTTAGGGTATATCCGAATCAGCCTAGACGTTTGCAAATTACTGATGATACTACCTGTTGGTTAGTGCAGGCTCTGATTTCTTGGTTGATAGTTTGATCGCTCTGTTTTATCCCTGAAATCCTTCTAAGGTACTTGGAATCAAACGCATGTCATTTCCTCTCTTGGCTGATTTTGAAATGCCAAGTTTCACTTATAAATCTTGGAAATGTTTGACAATTTGCATAAATGAGTTTATTATAATTTATGTTGCTTTTTGCACACTTTACTTAAGAGGAGAAGTTTTATATAAGCTCTCACAAAATAACTTAACAGAAGAAATTCTTAAATATTGGAAGTTAATTTTGATTAACAAAAAAAAAACAAAAACCGGGAAGAGCACCTCACCTCTGCTAAACTAACTTTCTTAAAGAAGGAAAACACCTTCTAGAACAACCATTTTTTTAGAAATCACACAAGAAATCGACTTTTTAAAATCTTTTTGTTGGGTGCTTCTAATCTATTGGGACAAAATTTAGGAAATCGTAAAACTGAATTTCACATGAAAACAATAGTATCTACATATTTCTCATATTTTTTATGATGATGATATCCAAAAATTATGAAAATCAATATTTATTTATTACAGAAAATAAAAAATAGAATTTGATGAAAACGATCATAAAACACAAGCAAATTTAAAAGGTAAGTAATTTTCCATTTTGGTTTAAAACAAGATGGTAGAAAATTTTCACCTGCTAACACGATTAAAGTTGTTTTGTTTAATAATTCAGTAATATTCATGTAATTTTGACTGCATAATTTGGAAGCAACTATTGTAACTTATTAGAATTGACAAAAAAATTAGTTGAAACCATTGTTATTTTTTTTTTATCTGAAAACTCCAGTTATCGACTACAAAATCTCGTCCCAATTCTGTAGAAGCTTTTCTTGTATTTGGAATTGTAATATATATTTGATTGAACGCAATAATTACCTTTGTTTGGTTTATCACTACATTTATCAAAAAAAAGATGATTGTTGTTAAAAGTGTTACAAGTTAGAAATAATCTTCCGAATAATTTCTAACATAAAATCTTAATTCAAATCTGAAGATGAATGTTTCGTTTGTCTAGATTTTGCAAAGCTGATTAAATGCTGCTGAGAGCTTACCTAACCTGCACTGCAACTCATAATCCATACTACCTTCCTTGTTTACAGAGCTTCCTAAGCAGGTGAAGTTGTCAACTGTAGCTATTTCCTTTTAGCTGAGAAAAACGTTTATAGGTGGTTGTTATGTTGTGAGTCTTATTAGCAATTAAACCCCATGAACAGAATAAAAATAACACATCAATGAACAACGCATCCAAGCAAGAAGACTGGATATGATGATAGTCAACAAAAACTCATAAGGTGAAGGTCAAAAAGATAGAAAAACTAAAGAAAGGAATATGAAACGAAGTTTCTGCATTAGTAACACTAGTAATCGTAGGAATGTTAGAAACAGTTTAAGAAAATAAAGAAAAAAATAAAGATTAGGAAAAATTGAAGTCACTGACACCATATAATGTTTTCGTTTCGGTTTCAATTATGGCTGAAGGAACTGAAGTTACAGTTTCGATTCAAGCTAATACAGCCAAGTCATATGAATATATTTTTTAATTTTGAAATCGCAACTTTTTAATATATAAAAATTAATAGAACATTAATTCTATGATAATATATGTGAAATTTGCAAGAATTAAATTTCATATTTAAGTGTACTTTACGATTAGGCTATGTCGGATGTCCCTGCTAGCTTAGATAAATACTCTTGTAGTTTTAACAAAAGAGCTACAATAATATCAGAGTATCTCCATTTACACTGAACATCTACAGAATGCCAACATCAATATATTACATATGAATGAGTCCCCTGTGGAATTACTATACGACCAAGATGCTCAATTCCTTTTCTACTTTACTAACAACCAATATTTACGGTAACTTAACATGCTTATATCTATATAAAACTCAAATGACCTTGTAACGAGTGTTGTAACCCAACATCCGGTTTACTACTTCCGGTTGCGCATGCGTACATAAGCAAAGAATCAACACGACAATAAAACATATTGTTTTTTCTGTATACGTTTTCAGCGTCCAAATGGTTTTTGTTTTCGCATTTAAATATATCAAAATTTTAATTTAACTAGTATTATGGTATCTGCTCAGTGCACATTTACTTATAATTATGACAAACCAGTTATAATTCAATGGCTGTATGTTTTTTTTTTTCAAAAATAAAGAATTATAAACAGAACGACTCATAGAAATCTATTTATATTCTTTTTTTCTGATTATATACTTTCATAGAAATGTTTCTGTTACGTCACAAAAATCTGTTTTTCTTTACATCACAAGTGTCACGCTCATACATTAATTCCTAAGTTAATATACAATACTGACCCAATGAGTCACAGGTAGTCTAGTATTCTATAAAATACTGAAAAAAAAAAAAAAAAAAAAAATACATTATACCTCTTTAACAGAGATATGATTTTATTTTTTTCTTTCTAGTACAGAGAAAGAGTTTAATGGGTTTTTTTTTTCTCTTACTGATTAGTTTTGCCTTATTACTGATTAGTTTTTGTCTTTTCTTACCGAGAGAGAGAAAGAAAGTTATGCCTTCTTTTTCTTATCAGTTAGTTCCGTTTTGATGATTTCAAGTAACGAATAGGGATTAAATTGCAAAGAATTGATGAAATTCATGTATAAACTTGATCAAAAATCAAAAAGATTAACCTTATGAGTATTAAAGTGGAAACTCAGAATCTTGTCTAGTACATGTTTTTCGGAGTAAATCTTTTTTTTGTAACAGGAATTTGTTTGGTATTTGTTTATTTATATAAAGAACAAACAAAAAAAAAGGGTGCAAACTAAAGAAAAAAAGGAACTTTTGTATTACAGAGCCACTGTAAATATCATCCAGTTTGAAAGTGTTTTTTTTTTTGTGTTAAAATCAATTGTGTTTCATTTGGCCTCAATTGTTTTGAGGCGTTCATTCTCCCAGCAGATATTCTTCCATCTGAACAGGTTATTAATCTGAACAGAGAAATAGTTGAATATGTTAAAGAATTTCAATATATTGGTGTCGTCATTAAAACCAGAGATATCAGTTACAAAAAAAAATATAAATAAATAAACACAGTTTTAAGATTTTAAATGATACTACTACTACTACTACAGAGGTTTATAAATTTTTTTTTTTTTTTTTTTTTTTTTTTATTACATTTTCACCCCAAACAAGGCACATTGCCACTTTGGTGTAGGGGCTACTATCAGGGGCATCAACTACTGGGGCACTATGTAGGGATTTGGGCAGCAAGATGTCGGTTCACGTTACACTTGGAAATTCTGCATGTCAGTACAGTTGGGGAAGCAGGGACCTGGAATGGAATTTTAACGTCTAGCAGTTCTGGGGAAGAAACTACTGGAGTAGAAAGATCTTTTACATCTAGGGATCTCTACTACATGGGGGTGGGATTTAGCTGCCTGTCGGGTTTGTCGAGGGTGTCTACGTCGTGGGGGCACAAGTACTTGCAGTTCGTCAGAGCATTCACCATTAAAATATTTGTAGAACAGGCAGAGGGATGCAACGTTTCGTCGGTGGGACAGAGGCTGAAGCTTAGATGCCAGTTCAGGGCCTATCAGATTTGCAACTCTCTTTTGAACCTTGTCTAGGAGCGAGAGACTAGCAGCAGATGCACCAGCCCAAATGTGACAGCAATACTGCATACATGGGCGAATGGTGGCCTTATAGAGGTACAGGATACTTTCAGGTGTTGGTAGTTTTCTAGCACGGTAGAGAGAGCCTACCTTCTTCGCAGCGGCCCTGGCAATGTTTTCAATATAACTGTTCCAGCTCATGTTTCCTGTGAACGTTAGGCCAAGCAAATTGTTTAATTTTAAAGATACCATGATGTAGATTACATAACATGCCAGGGCAACGTCAAAAGTGTGCTGGTCGACGATTATTATGATTATTCAAACCAAAAAGTTTTATTAACTAAAATATGTTTTAGAATAATCAAAATATTTAGAATAAATATTTATTTACATTAATTTAAGAATGTAACTTAAAAATGTTATCAGAACAATTTAGTTGTCAACTTAGAAAAAAGGACATGTATAAACATCAGGTGATCATTTTAGTAACGTATACTAATGACATAACGAGACAGCTTAAAAGACATGTATCAGTTAGTCAAGACTGGGGAGTTAGACAGAAGACGGGTCAGAGTCAGAGCAAGAAAGCCGACCGTGGACAGCAATGGCCCTGAGTAAAACATCAGATGATTATCTTAGTAACGTATTCTACTGACGTCATTTAGAAGAGGAAATATTTTCCACATATCTCAAAAAGATATAATAATTATTTGTTATATTAATTTTTCTTAACTTTATGTGCCATTTGATCCAATTCATTCATTAAGAAATGTAAAGAAAAAATACGAGAATAATAATAATATTAGAAAAGGGCGAGTTTTGAAATCAGGTTGCCTACAGATGGATTTAAAGTCAAAATAATAATAAAATGCAAAGAATATAGAATTATTTGGGAAAAATCTGAGACAAACAAAAACATTTCTTGTCCATGATGTCAGTAGGTCGAAAGCACAATCAACAAAAATGATTGATATTATCAAAAGAAAGCTGAGGATTAGAAATAAAGTCATATACATTTACAACAGAGCTAACATCGAACGATATAAACAAAGATTATTTAACAGGCTCACTGTTGGTGTTGGGAAGAGAAAAGTTTGACAGACAGACTCATGGAAAATGAGCGAGTGACAGTCTGATAAAATTGACACAAGTCCAAGATCTATTTGTTCATTTGTAAATGAACTAAGAAATAAACAGCATTCATATTGCAATTTGACACAAGGGGTTACTATTTAGGACCATGTATACAGGAAACTATGTAAGGAGAAAAGTGAGATGTTGGTTTATATTAAATTTAAACTTCTGCTTGTCAGTACAGTTAGGGCAGCAGGAAGGGAATTTTAAAGTCTAGCAGCCTGAGGAAAGAAGTTATTAAAGGCGGCGGCTTTACAGCATCTAAGGAACTCTACAATGAAGGGGTGAGATTTTGTTACTGAACTGGTTTGTCTGGGATACGTATGTCAAAGAAGTACAAGTGTAAGGAGTTCAGAACACATACTTGTAAAATAAGTGCAGGGATGCAAAATTGCAGCGATGGGACAGAGGTTAGAGTTTGGTTGACAGTGTGGGAACTATTAGGTTAGAGACTCTTTTAGGGACCCTGTCTAAGAGCGAGAGACTAGTGGTAGATGCACCAGCCCAGACATGACAACAATACTCCATGGATGTGCGAATGGTGGCTTTGTAGAGATATAGGATACTGTCAATTGTGAATAGTTTTCAAGCACGACTCAGGGTTATTGTGAAGTTGTTTTTACATCTGTTATCATAACAATGAATCCGGTATTAACATTAATTTTAATAAATGTACATAAAAACTTACGGTTGAAGGAATGTTTATTCCGCTTTCAGCCAATTCTCCTTTGCTTGGATTGAGTATTTGAGAATAAAGCAGATTCGAAGACAAACACATCAAAGCTTCAAACTGTCTTAGATGAGGTATGGAAGAGGAAATAAGCTAAAAAAATTAAAAAAGTAAAATAATTGTCATTATTAGCATTTTTTTTTTTTTACACAGTGATCACCACTTATCAAGGCCCGGAAGCCACTCAGGGATAAGGGTTATTGCAAGTACATTACGTTAGTGTGTGTTTAAGACATTTTTTAAATCTGTTACTAAAGAAGTTATTCTTGAAATACTTTAAAAATCCATCAAGTGATCCCTGGGCCTTGATAAGTGGTGATACTTATGTAAAAAAAAAAAAAAAAAAAAAAAAAAAAAAAAAAAAAAAAAAAAAAAATCGCTAAAACATTACGAAATTAAAACAGAATTAAAATTTATAAATTTGGATCCATAAACACATCTATATTATATTTCTTAGTCAGTCTATTCGGTCCACTTTTTCTCATAAACCACTGGGTCGATCTGGCCGAAATTTTGGCTGAATCTTTGTTATAAAATGCAGTGAACCAAGTATTATGGTATCTGTTCGACGCACAATTAGGGATTAATAGGTATTAGTGTTTATTGTAAAAAAATTAGCTCAAATTAATCCATATTCAATTCGTATAAAGCACTCATTCTAAGTCAATGGGCTACAGCTTTTTTTTTTTTACAAAGGAGTCACCACTTATTAAGGTCCGGAGGCTACTCAAGGATAAGAGTTATCTTTGAATGATGAACCTCGATAATTACAAATATATATAAAAAAAAAAAAAAAAAAGAAATGCTTTTAAAGAGCTTGTGTTTGATAGATGCCTTTATTATTTTTGTTTTTTTTTAATTTCAATTAGAGAATGGGACGATTCCAATATTTCCGATTCTGTTCTAAGTTTGATTCCTATACTATTACCAATTTCGATTATTTTAAAACCTCTAAATATTTAGCTATAGAGCTATTGTTTTTAAATTTTCAGATTTGCCCTAAAAACCCTATGTGATATGTCTCTTCTTTTTTTGTGTCGTGGCATTTTTCCATGCCATAGATGAAATCATCGTTAGTGTTCTCTACAGGCCTCGGTTCATTGTTGGTCCAATTCCTCTGAAGACATCATGATTTGAACTTGGCAGAATACATGAGTGGGTTGCCATTATCTTCCCCAGTGGCATCTGACTTGCCTGTTTGCTCCTATTCGTTGTCCTTTTTTTTTTTTTTTTTTTTTTTTTTACACAGTGATCACCACTTATCAAGGCCCGGAAGCCACTCAGGGATAAGGGTTATTGCAAGTACATTACGTTAGTGTGGAGATTTGATGGAGTGTTTACTTAAGGGGGCGGTTCATTAGGAATTTGTTAACATTAGACTTGAAGACATCCAAGTTGTAGTCCGGAGGGAAGCAGGCAGACGGAACAGAGTTCCACAGGCGTGCAGTTCTAAGAAAGAAGCTTTGTTCATGGAATCCGCGTTTTGATTTAGGCACAGATATAGAGTGGGGGAAATTTTTCACAGTGGATTCAGCTAGACGGGTGTTTTTCGTAAAAGATTGGCGAGATCATCTTCATAGCTGCAGTCAAATAACGTAAATCTTAATACCATAGAACCGTTCATCTGCTAAATATTCATCCTCCTCCATGGCTATCCAACGTCCTGCTGTCAACGTCATCAGAGTTACCTTCTCCTAGATGCTTGTCTTAACTAAGACTAGTGGTGCATCTCTCCCAGTGAATTAATGCGTCTCCAGATACCAACCTGGAAATTTCTTGACTCGACGCAGTACATACAGCATCTAGCCTTCACAAATGGTCGTCCATCTGGTACTGGCCAAGCTTATCGTTGCTTCACTTTGGTGATCTGGCGGGAACCAGTGTGTCAACGTAATTGTGCCGTATATGTATGTAGTATGTGCATAGCGTAAAAAATACACTTGCGTGGAAAGTTTATAGATTCTAGTTTTACTAATAGTTAAAGACCATTAAATATTTATCACTTTGTCATTAGTATCAGTAACCAAAAATACAAACGTTAAACAAAAACAAACAAAAAAACAAAAGAATCATTGGAAAAGTGCGTTGTAATTAAATGCATATAATTAGTGCGTGATTTCTTTGGCTTTTACAAAACAAAGCGATTTATTTTGTAAATAATTTAAAAACTGTTTTAAACACAGCAGACTTTCAAAGTGACAATTTTAATTTAAAGATTATTTATAAATTAATATTTTGCAACGATAACTTTTTTAATGTTTTCATTACTGTTACAGCTTCAATAATAAATAGTGGAATTGCACCCAGATAACATCTGCTTATATTAAAAAAAAAAAAAAAAAAAATTTTCTGTAGTTCTAAATTGTGTTCTAAACAGAAACATTTATTTTGAATGCGCCTCTGTCTTATTAAAGAATCTACTGTTAATTTTATACACCAGACCCATATTACAGAATAAGAATAATTTACATTTAGCAAAGCTTCTTTCTAAGAACTGCACGCCTGTGGAACTCTGTTCCGTCTGCCTGCTTCCCTCCGGACTACAACTTGGATGTCTTCAAGTCCAATGTTAACAAATTCCTAATGAACCGCCCCCTTAAGTAAACACTTCAGCAAATCTCCTCACTAACTTAATGTACTTGCAATAACCCTTATCCCTGAGTGGCTTCCGGGCCTTGATAAGTGGTGATCACTGTGTAAAAAAAAAAAAAAAAAAAAAAAAGCATCACCCATACTGAGGACTGAACCTTCAACCTCAAGAATAAAGTTATTTAGAAATTAACCCATGCCACAATGGATAAACATGCTTAAATAATAAACCAGTTTAAAGTGACAGTCTTGTGTAGGTTGAAAGTTTAATCTCCAGTATGAGTAATACCAAGAATAAAATTAAGAATTACTAAATTACATCACAGAATTACTAAATAACATCATAACTAATAGAATAAGTGCAGTTTAACACCATTGTTCAAAATTTCATAGATTCCAATATTCGACAAGATTTGATCGTTTTTTGTTTTTTACAGCATATCAATTCTTTTTGGGTTATTTTATTAGCAATACACACGGACGATAAAAATGCTTTGGATAATTACGGATTTCAAAGGGGTTCTGCTAAAATCATCATATTTTAAAAACCAAAGCACCTCAAGTCCTCAAAATACCACCGTTTTGTTCGAAAATGAATATACTTTCAAATAAATTGATAAATAATAATGTACATTATATATTTTAAGAGTTTTAAGCAAATAAAGTGATAAAAATGTAAACATCATAAAACAGCGTTTTCGGTAAGATTTTGTTCATTTTTTTGTTGTGTTAAAAAGAAAACTTCAATATGATGAGTTTTGAAAATTTTGAAAAAATTTCTTCGGACACCCACTGTTAAGTAAATCAATCTTTTTATTACATTTATCTGTTAAAAATAAAAATGTAAACTGGCTTCATCTTGTGGTATGGAGCAATTTAAAATCATGATACCTGGAAAAAAATCGTTCTATTTTTAAAAAGTATCTAAAAACGATCTGTGGAAGTAGCAGCAGCTTTAATATCACTGATATTACTTTATTGTAAACAAACTTGTTTTGTTTTTTATTCCAGAATGAATTAAAAATTTAAAAAAAAAAACGAAAATATGAATATATAAAAAAAATGTTCTTACATATTTAATTGGAGCTCATATTATTAGAACATAATTAGCTTAACTAGAGTTCGGTTATCAGAATATATAATTTTGAAGCAATCCAGCGTTATTTTTGGTCAAATTTTAAAAATATAATTAAAAAACAAATATGTAACGTGTGCACTTTTATCCATTACCTTAGTTTTTATCAGTGAATTAAACTGTGTTTTGTTTAAAAAAAAATTAAAATAAAAAAATAATGTGATATATTATTTTGCTTCATGTGTGCGAGCAGTACCCCCCCCCCCACCACCACCACACACTCCCAATATATTTTTTTCTTCTTTTTGTTTTTTTCTCAGCGGATTATAATCGAATGGACACTAATCTACCCAATTATTTATATATATATATATATATATATAAAAAATACAAAATATTTGTAGGAAGTGCTCAGTTTCTAGTTAAGTTCCTATTTACTTGCTTTCCCACGAGGACAGTTAGACACAAGGTCAGGTTTTAATGCGAGGAAAATCCAGCTTCCCAAAAAGGGTCAATCTGGAGAGAAAAACATAAAAATTGTCTCAGTCATGAAGGATTTCTCCTTCACTGACAGACGACAGAAAAGGTGAAGTGTAGCATTGGCCCAAAGTCCAGGTAGAGAAATTAAAAAAAAAAAAACCGTCTTAAACTGGAAAGTTTAACGAAATAATGTGTCACTCGGACAAGAAATGTAATTGAAAATAAAAAGTAAATTTATCTAAAATTTGTGAATGATTTATTAACTTTAGCGATAGATTTTTTTGATATTTAAATAAGTGGGCAAAAATACTTAATAAGTTTTCCAAACGTCACGTTTTCTGTGAGTGACATCACTTGTTTGTAATGAAATTTATTTTTGTCTATTTGTCGCAATTCTTAAGTTGCACACCCCTTTAAGAATTCCAACAAACAAAAATAAATTTCATATTTAAAAGTAATTTGATGTCCAAAATCTAAGGCATAGAATTTTCAAAAGGCCAATAATTATGGCCCACTAACCATAAATATGGGGGTCAAACGCCTTAAAAAAAAACAAAAAAAAAACCTTAATCCTACTTCTAACCCTAGGTACGAGTGGCAAGCCTTCTCCTCTTAAAACCTTTTTTAGCCCTAACAATAATGCTAAGTAAGTGGCAAGCTCCTCACCAAACGAAGTTCCTTTGTAAGCTACATATAAGTGTCTAAAAAAAAATCCTTTCTTAAAGAAAAGTGTATGATTTATCACCCATAAAAATAAATTAGTCAACTGTCCTAAAACGTTACAATGGTCTCGAAATGGTGAATTATTTTACATTAAATTTATGTGAAACTAACCCCGACTCTAAATTCTAAAATTTTTTTGTTTTGTTTCTATCAAGTCTTCAGGATGTTCACACATAATTTTCCTTAGCTTTATCATTAACCCAAAGTCAGAGTGGCAACCTCCCACCCTCTCATAATTGCACAAAGACCCTCTTAAAACCACACAATTGTCTTTAGAAAAAAAAAAAAAAAAAAGGTGCACAGGATTTATCTCTGACAGGAAAAAAATGGTTAACTGCCCTAAAACGCTAGAATGGCTCAAAATAAGGAATCATTTTATATTAAATTCTAAAATAATACTTGCTTATCTTTCATTAAAATTTTTTAAGGTATTCACATGTAATTGCCTACAAAGGTAAAATCACATATTTTGGAGAGGTGGTCAGATAGGGTGGGGGTGGGGGTTAACGGAAGGTATTAATCTACAATAATACAAAAGAAATATTGCAATATATTCATTTTTAATCAGTCCTAGATTTCGAGTTCAGTTATTTGTACATATAATGTATTACAATTCAGCGTTGAGTTGTTTAACTTCTTTTCTTTTTATGAATACATGGCATTTTTAAGGAATTGCAGCATATTTATGTGCATTTACTGCAAATTATTTGGAGATTTTCAGTAGCATATTCTAATTCTTAGCACAAAAATACATTTATATGGTAAATTTAATTGCTTAATCTTCTGTTTTAACAAAAATACAGCATTTTTGCTGAAAAAGTAGTGTAAAAAATGTGAAAAAAAAAGCATATGGTCTTAAATAGGGAAAAATATCCAAATGTGTGAGGCACAAAAATAGTCATAACTTCCTTAATTTTAATTGGATTTAAAAAGTTTAAAAAAAATTCTTTCTAAGCTCGTCAAGCTTTTTCTATAGATACCAATATTGAAATATTTTAAGCTATTTCAATTTTTTCATGTGTATTGCTAATTTAATAGCAAATCCAGTAAATTTGGAAAAAAAATTTTGCTTCAAGTTATTTATATTTTAAAATATTTATTTATTTATGATCGGTTTGGTTGTTTTTGATTTGTAGCATATCAACCCTTTCTGGATTATTTAATGCCAAACCTAGTAATTTTGGAAGAATATTTGGTTATAGGAAGCTAACGTACTTCCTAACTTCTGGTGTAGCGGCTACCAGAAATGGTGCCAAGGCAAATCAGTTCTTTCACTTTTATTGTTCTTCAGTATTTTTACTGTGAAGCGATTTATTGAAATAAAATATAAGAAAAAGACATTGAAAAGTATACAATAAAAAATAACAAAATTATAAAAAGATAAAAATAACATAATTAGTTTTTATTTTAATAACAAAATTGAAAAATAAGATTTGATTTTATTTGGAATTTTATAAGAAATATGTTTATGAATTTATAAAAAAAAAATTTATTTCAAAAATAAGTTTGTTATTTGAATTTATATAATAAATATGTTTATGAATTTATAATAAATGTTTATGAATTTATAAAAAAATGTTTATTCAAATATAAGTTTTATTTGAATTTATAAGGAATATGTTTACGAATTAATAAAAAAAATTTATAAATAAGTTTGTTATTTGAATTTATATAATAAATATGTTTATGAAAGTATAAGAAACATGTTTATGAATTTATAAAAAAACATTTTTATTTTAAAAATAAGTTTGTTATTTGAATTTAAATAATAAATACGTTTATGAATTTATAATAAAAATTTTTATTTTAAAAATAAGTTATTTGAATTTATATAATAAATATGTTTATGAATTTATAAAAAAAAATTTATTTATAAATAAGTTTGTTATTGGAATTTATATAATAAATATGTTTATGAAAGTATAAGAAATATGTTTATGAATTTATAATTTTTTTATTTATAAATAAATTTGTTATTTGAATTTATATAATAAATATGTTTATGAAAGTATAAGAAAATTGTTTAATTATTTAAAAAAAAATTTTATTTATAAATAAGTTTGTTATTTGAATTTATATAATAAATATATTTATGAAAGTATAATAAATATGTTTATGAATTTATAAAAAAATTTTATTTAAAAATAAGTTTGTTATTTGAATTTATATAAATATTTTTATGAATTTATAAAAAAAAAATTTTATTTATAAATACGTTTGTTACTTGAATTTATATAAATATGTTTATGAATTTATAAAAAAAATTTTTTTATTTAAAAATAAGTTTGTTATTTGAATTTATATAATAAATATGTTTATGAAAGTATAAGAAATATGTTTATGAATTTATAAAAAAAAATTTTTTATTTAAAAATAAGTTTGTTATTTGAATTTATATAATAAATATGTTTATGAAAGTATACAAATGAAACAAAAGAACAAATAAAATTATTGCAATTAAAATAAACAAAATTTCAAACATCATAAAAAAACGTATTCAATACTAAAAAGAGCTCTCAGCTGGTTTTAATAAAAAGCAGGGCAATGTTAGCAGCTGGTTTGTCTGCCCCATACCCAATGTTACAATCTTCAAAGGAAGAAAATTTAAAAAAAAAAAAACAAAAAAACATAATATTCCCAAAATAGTTAAAAATGATTTTAAAAAGTGTTTTCAATAATTCTAAAAAAAATTCTTAAAATAAGTCCGAAAAAACTTTTCAGTGATTATTAAATAAAAAAAGAACAATCGAAAAAATGTAATAAAAAAAAGAGTACATGCACAGGAGAGATATAAGCAAGAGAGAGAAAAAATGCAAAGGAACCGATTCGCCTTGTCACCGTCGGAAGTTAGGAAGTATGTTAGTTGACTATAACCAAAGATTTTATGCTCCAAGTTCTTTATATATTCAAATATGTATTCATCGTGTTTGGTTCTGTTGTTTTGTTTTAGAGCATATCAACCCTTTCTGAGATTAAATACTGAATTCAATAATTTTGGAAAATGTTTGGATATTTTATGACTTCAAATATATATTCATGGTTAATTTATTTATTGCGGACTATTATCCTCATCTTTCTTAGTTGTTGTTTCATGACGTTTCGGCCAACTATTCCTCTGGCCTTCGTCAGGTGGTAACTTGACAAAGATCAAAGGAATAGTTGGCCAAAATGTCATGAAACAACAACTAAGAAAGATGAGGATAATAGTCCGCAATAAATAAATTGATTAATAATACTCATCTCAATAATGAATTCCAATTAAATAATCTATATATATTCATGGTGTTTGGTTTGGTCGATTTGTAGATAAAAAATTGTTGGTTTTGTTTTTAACTTTGCAGAACATGGATTTTTGCTAAGGGAAATGAAAAAATAATAACATCAATGTTTGATGCATTTTAAGTCAGCGAGCCAGTATCTTCAGACAGCTTACTGGTGGCATTAGAGTTTGACACAATGTATCTGAAAAAGGTCAGGTTAAATCAGTCAAAACCATGTAGTCCGAATAATACAATGAATTTGTTTATAACAAGAAAAAAATTAATGGCTATAATATAATAAAGATAAAGAAAACAGTAAAATACAAAAAAGGACAAGCTTACCTCAACTGCCATCAAGTCGGTAAATGCATGAATCAATTTTCGGTAACGAACCTTGATAATAGCACGATAGATTTTGAACCTGGACTTTACTTCAGGAAGAGAAGCTGCCAAGGAAAACAAAATAAGGGATTCTATGTAATTGGAAAGTTGGTTGAATCCTTTTTTTTTTTTTTGCACTTATTAGAATATTTCTTTCCATCTACCTATTTCATTTTTTTTTTTTTTTAGAACATGCATATTAACATTCAAGCCATTGCTTCTTGTCAACGTCGTGATATTTCAAAGAAAATAGATGGGGTTAGTTAATTTGGCGTTCCTGCCCAATTACGGTGCACGATTTCCTGCTTGTTTCATTTTTATATTGTCTTTAAATATAATAAATAAGAATATTCATAAATTCAACAGCCACTTTCAGGAATTTCTTTAGTGCCACAGATTTAAAAAGACAAAAATTCCTTTGCCGATATCATCAACTGGATTTATATTTATTATGGAGCTTTATTTTATTTTATTACTATATTAATAAAATAGAAATGATTTTTCCTCCCCTAGAAAAAAAATTATAGGAATACAAAACCAGATGGCACACATATATTCAATATGGTCACACTATCTGCCAATACCTAATGCATGTTTTCCAGATATTATCAGTCAATTTTATTCATTATCATAAATGCCTATAATATTTCTGAGAAAAGTCACTCTCAAACAAGTCATATTCACATGTGGTTGGAGAATACTTAGTCATTATTATGTCCTCTATCATTTTATACTGTTACAAATATTTCATAGGGTTCAATTATTACACGCATCCATAACTATTTCATTTTATCATTTTGTTTTGTCATCTAATATTCATTCAGTATTTACATAATTACCACACCCTTTCAATTTGTTTGTTTTTGCTTCCATGAACTGGCTGCTCGATCTTATAAATATTCAACATGGAGTCTATCTTTATTCGCTTCGATAAAAACATAGAAAACTTTATGACACATACCATAATACGACACAGATTTCCAACCTACTTACCGCAAACAATATAGTTTTATTAGTTTCTTCAACACATACAATATAAAACAGTCAAGTTCCAGTAAATACATAATTTTCCATATTGATTAAATTAAATCATTCTGTAACATCCGTAAGTAAACAATAAAATGTATTCTCACTGACCGATAGCCAATTTCAACTCTGGCTGTAACGTTGACAACTAAAATATAACGTACGTGGTTCAATCACATTTCATTAAATCAATTATATTTTCCTTTTCTTGTACAATTTTTTTACTATTTGAAAGCATCTTCATAGGAATATCAGCATAAGACTTTGGCTGTTTATTTATATCTCTCTCAATCATTTACATTGAAAACATTTTTTTCCTAAACTTGCTTAGTCATATCGCAACAAAAATTAACATTTCTTTTGTTTTTTATCATAAAACAAAAACAATAAACATGTTTGCCTATTATTCATTCCAGTAAGTGACGAGTAGGGTCCACTAAGATTAATCCTGATTCACATTTTCTTCATGTGACCGACAGAGACGTCCAGTTCTAACTATACCTTACTTTTTTACCTTATTTTTCTGGGAATTTTACGAAGTTGTTTCAGATAATTCTTTATTGATTTGCAGCATTTTAAAGTTGAAGTTATATTTATAGGAATTTCTTTAAGAGTCAAAAGAGTTTATTCAAGGATTTAACTATATTATATATACTAGCAAAAATACCCATGCTTCACACGGGGTTTTGTTGTATGCTCGCGTACCCACTTTGCAGGTACCCAAGCATGCAGCAAAGTCTCAACTTTTGACCTTGAAAAATGGTGTACACCATCTCTAGGTCGGAGACCATCATCATGTCATGTTTGGTCATGATTGCTCCAGTGGTGTGGCTGTAGGAGAGTATATATAGCAATACACATGAACGATAAAGCGCTTTGGATAATCAGATTTCAAGGGCTTTTGCTAAAATAGTCATATTTTACAAACCAAAGCACTTTAAGTCTTCAAAATACTACCGCTTTGTTAAAAAATGAAAGTACTTTCAAACGAATTAAGAAATAATAGCGTATATTATATATTTTAAGTTTTAAGTAAATAAAATGATAAAAATTTTATCATAAAATGGCATTTTTGGTATGATTTTGTAATGACCCCCCACCCCGACTGATTTCTAAATGCGTTTGTATTAAGAATTTTTTCATGAGATTTGGAAACTAACCAGAAGAGATGTCACTTTTAATAGTTTCAGATGTCGGAAATATATTTGGGCACTTGTTTTTCTGTTGTGTTAAAAAAACATTTCAACATGACGAGTAAGGGAAAAAAAAAAAAAAAAAAGAAAAAAGTTCTATTCGGACACCCACTGTTAAATAAAACAATCTTTTTACTGTTTTAATCTGTTAAAAGAATAATTGTATGTTGTTTTCTCTTGTGGTAAATAGCAATTTAAACACATGATATCCGTAAAAAAAAAAAAACGTTTTGATTTTAAGTGTAGACTGTAGTATTAGTAATATCATCATAAACAGCAGTAGTAGCAATAGCACAGCCGTTGTAAACAGACTTTTTTTGGTTGTTGTTGATTTTTATTCCAGATCAAATTATTTTTTTTAATTGAAAATCTGATTATAAAAAAAATTTTCTTACATGTTTATATTTTCTTACTTACCATATAAATATTTAAAAAATTTGACCAGTGGTCAAATTTTTTAAATATTGTGCTTTTTGCTTTGAACAACCAAAAATGTGACAATGATTTTTTGGGTTCACATGTCAATCCCTCTCTATATTTTTTTTAATTTTCGTCTTTTTTACAATGTTTTCAAGAGATTATTATTGAATGGAAACTAATGTACCCAATTATATTAAAAAAAAAAAAAAAAAAAAAAAAAAAAAAAAAGAAAAAATACAAAATCGATATTTAAATATTTGTAGGAGGTGGTCAGTTCAGAAATAAAAACCGTAGAAAAAGACATGAAATGTCTTTCTGTTAGTAACGTCACTTGTTGCGTTTTCTGTTAGTAATGTCACTTATTTTAAATAACATTTATTGCCTGTTTGTCGTAATTCTTGTAAAGGGTGTGAAATGCTCTCTTAAAAAACAAAAACAAAAAAAAACCCCTTAATCCTATGTCTAACCCTAGGTACGACTGGCAAGCCTCCTTAAACCTTTAGCCCTAACAATAACGCTAAGTCCGAGTGGCAGAGCTTCCCCCTAAACAAAATTCCTTGGTAAGCTACATATAAATGCAAAAGAAAAAGATTTTCCCCTAAAGAAAAGTGCACATAAAAAATTAAATTGTTCAACTGTACTAAAATGGTAGAATGGTCTCGAAATGGTGAATTATTTTACATTCATGTGAAACCAACCCACACTCTAAATTTTAAAATTGTTTTTTTGTTTCTATCAAGTCTTCAGGATGTTCACACATAATTTCCCTTAGTCCCATCATTAACCCAAAGTCAGAGTGGCAACCTCCCCATCTTCCCCACATAATTGCACAAACACCCTCTTAAAACCACACTTAATCGCCTTTTAGAAAAAAAAAACACCCATGATTTATCTACCATAGAAAAAAAAAATCAGTCAACTGCCCTAAAATGTTGGAATGGCTCAAAATGGGAAATCATTTTACATTAAATTCTAAAATAATTTTTGTTTTCATTAAAGTTTTTCAAGGTGTTCACACATAATTGTCGATAAAAGTAGAATCACATATTTTGGAGAGGTGGTCAGATAGGTAGGGGTAATGGAAGGTATTAATTTACAATAATACAAAAGAAATATTGCAATATATTCATTTTTAAATAGTTCTAGATTTAGATTTCAGTTTTTTGTACATAAAATGCATTACAATTCAGCTTTGAGTTTTCTATGTTTTTCTTTTAATGGATACAAGGCATTTTTAAGGAATTGCAGCATATTTATGTGCATTTACTGCAGATTATTTGGAAACCATTAATTTCTGGAAATTTTCAGTAGCATATTCTGATTCCTTGCATAAAAATACACTTAAATAACAAATTCCATTGCTTAATCTTGTGTTTTAACAAAGATATAACATTTTTACTGAAAAGTAGTGTAAAAATGTGACAAAACGCATATGGTCTTAAAGAGAGAAAAATCCAAACGGGCAAGGCACAAAAATAGTTGTAACTTCCTTAATTTGATTTTAAATTTTAAAAATATTCTTTCTTAGCTTATCAAGCTCTTTCCATATATGCCATCATTGAAATATGTTAAGCCATTTCAATTTCTTCATGTGTATTGCTAGTATATATACATAGGCTATGATCTTGATCTTGGAAAATAATGTGCACCATCTCTAGATGGGAGACCATCATCATACCAGGTTTGGTCATAATCGGTCCAGTGATGTGTGTGCTGTAGGAGAGTTGTACATAGAGGAACACACACACACACACACGAACGTTATCACTTTATACATATATTTTTTATTTTCTTTTAAAGTTAATGAGTTCTTATTCTTCTCATGAGTTAGGGCGGAAAAGATAAAAAAAATTGGTATACATATATGAATGGTTCTCCGCTACAAAATAGATGCTGTCAAGAATCAGACATTGTAACATGTTGAAAGAAATAAACAGTAAGATGGACAACATCATGGAATTTGGAATATAGACTATTTGTAATTTTTTGTATATACTCTGTAGTTACATTAAGTTTCATTTCATAAATTAAAGGATTGAGTGAAATATAATTGAATAAGCATATTTTATAAAAATAGTTGTTGAAGTTTTTTTAGCCTTTTAAACTGTATAAAAACTAATTTAATTTTTGTATTTTTCATCATTCGTTAGTAAACTATTTAGTCAGTAAGTCATTTAATCACCTGCAATCAATGCATCAACTTGCTCTATCGAATTCACAATAGTCCTAATGTTAATTTAAGGGATCATCAGTTGTTTACCATGAAACACTGTTTTGGGGATTTAAAAACAAAACAGTATAATTAATCATGGCTCCCCAGCAGTGTTGATCAAACACCACCTCCCTTAATCACAAGAATAAAAAATGTTACAGATATTGGATCTAGTTACCTACTCATGTTTAATTTGGCTAACCTATTCATGTTATAAAAAATGTCTTTCTTACCTGTGTGATTCGTCCGTTTCCAAATTCAAAATGAATGTATTTTTTTTTAATTTACCAGTGTTGTATTTATAAGATTAGGATTAATCCATTTTACTACTATGATTAGTACTTTGTATATTTACATTCTTATGTATTTATTATATATATATATATATATATATATATATATACTTTATTTATATTTCTTACCCGGTTTAGAATAATAGAAACTATATTCACATGTTCGATTTGGATCCTTCATTTAGATTATAACAATTCTAACTATTTAATTCTACATTAAAATTTAATCCTAGCATCCGATGAGCCTTATTGTTGTAAAAAGTTATATCTCAGTTATATTTAAGGCGTGATAGCAGAAATCTATTCCTGTGAAGACATCTCTGTATGACATCAAGTCTTTTATTCAAAATTTCCTCTTTGGGATTCACTATGTAGAAGGCTTCCAATAAACATAGATTGCACCTTTTTGATTTCCCAGGGTTATACTTCCTCCCCCCGTCTACTACTGACTATTTTAATTCAAAATTTTCATTATTTCTGTCAAGTTCCCTAACCCAATCACCTAATGCAGTTGTATTCCTCTTTTTGTTTTTACTTTTAATGCTGATTTTTGTACACCCCCCCCTGCTATCTTTTACGCCATCCCTATTAGTTTCTATCTCAGGTTCATTTTTAAATGATACTACGTGGTTTCTATATCTGTGCTTAAACACTGTTCCCGTGGCTCCCAGATATATCTTCTTAGTGTTGTCGGTTTTTATCTCGCATTTATACACTATTTCCGAGGTTAGACATTTCCCATCCAACGGACAATTTCTAGGTATTCTGCAATTACATTTTCTGTTTAGGATACTTTCGTTTGATGCTAGTTCGTTATTGTTCCTTATTTTGCTGATTTTTCTATTGTTGGAGCTAATTATAGTGTTAGTTAAGTTTCTGGACGTTGAGAAAGATAATTTTACAGAGTTTCTATTTATTATTTTGCTTAATTTATTATCTGGGGGGAAAGTTTTGGTCTATTATTCTATAGAATTCCTTAGGTATATTATTTTTGATATGCTCGCTGAATGGTGGATTGAACCAAACCTGTCTCTTGCGTCTATTTCTCTTATTAATGGTACCACCCTCATCCTTACCTGTTCTGCTGTTATTATTTCCCCTTCCGTTCTTATTCTTTTGATCATTTTCAACGTTTCCCTTATTGATCTTTGTTTTTTTTTTTTTTCTAGCTCTCATTGCCATGTTATACGAGATTACGCAGCTAGGTTTGTAGTTATTGTTACTGGTACTATTATATTCAATTTTTCCGTTGTATCCCGATCTCCTAAGGGCATCATTGTAGTATTCCTTGTTTTTTTCAAAAAGACTCATTTTTAGAAAATTCTGAAACTCTTAGAAATGTTGGGAATCAGCGCTTTCTTCATGCATTTTGGATGGTTCGATCGGTAATCTATGTAGAATATTTTCTGGTTAGGTTTGTGATAAGGTTTGTATGTGTTATTGTTTAAGTTGAGGGTAACGTCCAGAAAGTTAACTATCTTGTAATTGCTGTCCATTGTTATCTCTAATCCAAATTCCTTAAAAAAATTTCTGATGTTTTTTTCTTGATTTTTCCGTAATATGATCGCTAGAATTAACTATGAAAAGTGCGTCATCCCTGAAAGTCCCCATTTCAACCTGGAATTTTCTTGTCTATCTCCTTTAGTAAGTAAAGACCAACCAAGTCAGTAACCTACGAGGAATCTGGGGCACCCATTGTTATGTCAAAATGGCCCTCTCTATCTTTTCTAGTCCACAATTCACCATTATATCTGATTAAGGTTTTCCTGGCTATTTTTAATGGGCTTTTCCATAACTACAGCAAAGGTAAATGTTTCTCACATGCTTTTCCCGTTAAGAGAATTTTTCTTTTTTCTTTCTCTTCAAAAATGCTCTATTGTGAAAAGTGTGTTTTTCATAAAGTCTGAAGAAATGCTGGTTTTGGAAAATTTCAAATGATATAATGTTTGAAATTGTTCGACTGGACATGGAAACAATTGTAACGTAAAATGAAATACAGTTTTTGTTGCCATCAATACCCTTTTTGAAGTCTTGATTTTACTTCCACAGTATATAAATGCTCAATTATGAAATATGATAATTTTGTAGTTTACTCCTTAAGTAAACTCTTTTTGGCTTAAAACTCATTGGTATATGAAAACTTACTGAATTACACAAACTCAGTATATTACGTATAAGTATATACATATATTCATATATATATATATATATTTGATGAGAAGGAGAGTATTTCTTAGAAACTCTGTGGATTAAGGACTATCCACTTATCTTGTGCTTCCTTTTTAAAATTAAATATGTTTTTAACTCTTTTTCAAGATGTTTTTTAACATGTTTTATTTATCATTTGTTCATATATATATATATATATATATGTATATATACACACACACACACACACAAAGTTAAAGGTATTCAGAAGATAAAACCCATGAATTAAAACAAGGTTCTTAAGAGAAATAAAAATTTTAAAATAAAAAAGAGCAAAATATAATATTTTTATTTATATAGACAAATATTACGTAGTCGCTATTCATCGTAGCTGATCCTTAAATCAGCTATGATGAATAACGATGATAGGATCAGCTATGATGAATAACGGATAAACTTTATTTCTGTTGCCTGACAAAGAGCCTTTCGTTTTTTAATAAACCAATCATTCCAAAACATTAGCATGATCAGTGTAACAACTATGTAATATTTGTCTATATAAATAAAAATATATATATATATATATATATATAAATAAAAAGAAAGAAATATTAATAAACTGGTTTTGTCAGCCTATCTCCAAATTACTTTTATTCTTATTACTAAATGCTAAGCCATCTTCTTGTTATTATCTTAAACCAATTGCCAAAATTTGCGCACGAATGAGAGAGAGAGAGAGATAGAGAGAGAGAGATAGAGAGAGAGAGAGAGAGAACATGTGAAACAGAGAGCATAAAAGCAACATAGCAAGCAAAATAGGGTTTCAAAATAGGTTACACACATGTTTTGTATTAAACTCTTCTATTTTGTTATCCCTGTCCCCAGGTAACACTGTGTAAACCTAGTATTAAAGAAAGGAATCATTTTAAATCAGAGAAAATAGATATCACCTCTGGAGAATGTTAGACATTAAAAAAAAAAAAAAATTAAACATAACATAAAAACTTTATAAAAATTATAAAAATAATAAATTAAAAAGATAATAAAAAAGAAATGGTAAATTTTATAATTACCAAGTTGAGGAAATTGTTCAAGTTTTTCACTACAAAACTGGGAATCATAAAATCTGACTGAAACCACGATTCCCATGACTGGGTACAGCACCTTTGAATGGGCGTTTCCTGTGTTGGTAGCTTGAGGATCCTGTACTTGTAAATTTACCTTAACAATATCACCTTCCATCATCTGCTTCCTACTGCTGTAATCCTTTATTGATATAACACCTGAAAATAAACAGGACTTTGTTTTAAATCATATTCTCCTCAACCTGTCTCTGCTTATCGTTATTTTCATGGCAAGTGCTCATCTGAGCTACAATCTATCGTCCCTCCCTTCGTCAAACATTCACAAGAAACATTCATCTAGCTGAAAACACTATCAATAATTTCCCACACTCTTTATATGTATCTAAACCATGAACAAAGCTTCTTTCTTAGAACTGCACACCAGTGAAACTCTCTTCTGTTTGCCTGCTTTCCAGCTGACTACAATATGGTTGTCTTAAAGTCTAATGTAAACAAATTCTTGATGATCTGTTCCCTTTAAGTAACCCAATTTACCAAATTTACACTTCTAATGATTACTATGATATTGTGCCAACCCTTATCCTTGAGTGACCTCTGGGCCTTGATAAGTGGTGATTCCTTTGTAAAAAAAATCATTAACCGTATTAAAAAAAGTATATAACTTTTATTATTTTTTTTTTTTAGATTTTGAGTCCTCCGTATGACTTTAACATGCATGGTATGGTCCCAAGTTGATAAATTTGATCATACCAGTTAAGGATATGTTCTGAACAATCTGTCTGACAGAAACTTTATGGTATGGTTCAGCTCAGTCCTAGAAGGACTATCCTCCCAGGCTTTACCATCTCTTTACAAAGAGGGTTGGTTTATTGCTAATTGCTAAAGATGGCCTTATTAGGGAATGCCAAGAACTCTCATCCATTCTTTCAACATGACCATACCATCAAAGTTTCCTGTTCTGCACACATTTCTCTATATTGTCCAGATTTAACCTTCCTCTGAGGTCATCAGATCTAAGACCATCTTTAAGACTCATTACACGTCTATTGTATCATTCTCATATCATTTCTCTCCATGTATTGCAACCTTCACTGTCCAAGTTCAATGCATCATTACGCTGCATACAGATGCCCGATACTTTAAAAACTCTATCAATTTATCTCCACAGATATTTATATACTAATATACAATGTACCAAAATGAGAGAGGAAGAGGGAAAGAAAGAGAAATAAAAATCCAGCGAAATAGTGACACAAAAAAATAAGCAGGTAAGACCCCAAGTTATTTTACTGGATTTAAAAGAAAAAAAAAAGAAAGAAAGCATAATTTTACTAAAAAGCAAAACACATTCCTGATCACTGATGTATTGTAAAAAACACTCTTGTAAAAAAAAGTCAAAGAATATTCACCATAAACAATGTAATCCATTAAGGATGTCAAAATCTGCACATTACAAAAAGCAACCTGCCATTTTCTGTTCTTGTGACAATTTTCCACAAAATCTTTATAAATCTGCAATTGGAACGAATACACAACAAAATATTTTTTGTAATAGAATATTTTTAAATCAGCTTTAAAAATAAATCTAAAAATCAATGACAATCAGCAAAAGTATATTATAAGTATTGCATCCCGTTTTCTTCTCCATAATTATCTCCTCTGTTTTGTATGATAAACTACCTCTCTTGAATACCCAAAGAGTCAATTACTCAAGACAATTTTCCTTGACCACTCTAAAGACAATTTAGGCAGGTTGGATGCAAAAATCTGTTGTGCATGCTTTTTTGAAAGATGTTTCTGTCGAGCGAAGATGCTAAAAAACATTGCTTTCCATTTTGAATGTGATCACCAATCAATCAACATTCAAGAGACTTTCAATTTATTTTTAATCTGATGCATTTAAAGAAGCTATTTATTCCAAAGGTAAATGGACACATTTCATAATTGGTCTTTCTTGGTCAGAATTCCTCATTTCAAGTAGTTTTTATTGTTATTAAGAAAATTATTTTTAAGTGATTAATTGGAATTCGTAGACTAACCCAAGAAGCAGCAAACTCCCACTCCTTCACCATAGATGCTGAAAAGCTTCCTACTCTAATAGTTTCTTTTCTTAAACTGCTAGATTTTAAAATTCACTCCTGATCTACTTCCCTGACGGTACTGACATGCAGAAGTTTGAGTGTAATGTAAATAGACATCTTGCTGCTGAACTTCCTACATAGTGTCTCTGTAGATATGGTCCCAGATTACACTAAGAGACATTGTGCCTTGTTTGGGGTGAAGAAAAAAAACAAAATAGTGTTATAAATTAATTTGAAAAATAAAAATACTATAATTGAGTGGTTATTTTTTTTTTTTTTCTTCTTTCTGGAAAGGATGTTTACTTCGAAAATTTAAATATACCAGGTGTAGCTTGTCGAACTCAGGAATGTTTCTGTTGAACTCGAGAATCTGGACGGAATTTCGAATGGAACTCTTATTTATTCCATGGGTAGTATGCGCTTGTTCCGTCTACGCTCTGTGGTGCAGTGGTAAGAGTACTTAGAAAAAAATCAATTGTAAAGATGATATTCTCCTGAAGGTTGAAGTTTCAATTCTCACTATGGGCAACCGAAAAATACAATTGTGAATTACTTAGAATCTCTATCAAGTCATGGCTGACACTTAAGATGAGAACAGTAATTAATCCACCACCACTACCACTATAGCCTTGAGACCCTTGAGGGGCATAGGTCATCCACTACTTAGTAGATGCTTTAGTAGCAAGGAGTTCTTTTATTTGTGATGAGAGTGCTGGCCCCGTGCCCAACCTTCCCAGAAAGAACATACAGTGCCTAGTCTTCCCAAATAGTCACCCATCTGGTACTGACCAGGCTCAACTTACTTAACTTCGTTAAGTAATCTGGTGAGAACCGGTGTGTCAACGTGATTGTACCATATAGAACAGTAATCCAAAGAATCCAAATAATACGAATCATCTGAGGTTATAATTTTTATTGGTGTAATTTGGATTCTTCGGACTGCTGTTACTGTTCCCATCTTGAATGTTATCTCCAGGTTTAATCGATGTAACTTCAGATCTTCTTCAGGTGTATCTTGTCGAACTTGGGAATCGGCACAGAATTTTGAACGGAACCATTTATTTAATTTATGGGGGTAACATGCAATTGTATTTTGAGTGTCGCCCATATAAGGAATAAAACTTTCAAAGTTGTAACTTTGCAACTGAATTTTAACAAGTCCGTGGATTTGGTAAAATTGAGTTGCAAGTTACACTCTTCTGGTAGTTGAAGGTTCAATCCTTAGTGTGGTCGTCACTCAAGATACAATCGCAAACTACAACTTCTACCCAGTTATAGCTGATGGAACAAGAGCAGTTTGAAGTTCTGTACAGTTCGAAGTTCTGAAGAAGGTCCGAGGTTACATCAACCTAAACTTTGTGAAAATACCACTCAAGATGAAGACAGAAGACAATAGTCCAAAAAATCCAAACAAAATGAATAATCAATCACCATCTCAAACATTCAAAAACATCAAAGGAGTTGACTATTTTTATATTCTCTAATTAAAAAAATATGAGTTAGTCCCCTTGCTGGTTTTGATTTTTCGGTCATAACTGAAAAAATGTGTTCATATTACCAGTTTTCCAGAGTGGGATTACAAAATTTTTTAAATACTGTAGCAAAGTAGATTATTATAATGCAAAAAACATAGTGCGACAATTTAAAAAAAAAAAAAAAGAAAGAGAACTGGCTAGTCAGAACCAATGTTTTGACAGCTTAAATGCTATTAGGTCCAAGTTATTCTTATTCTTTTAGTTATTTCATCCTTGTCAATTCATTTTTACTGTTATTTCTGAACCCATTGAGTTTATTTTTAAAATGATTTGCTATTTTTAACCTGATTACACAATTTATGTCAACAACATACGAGATGCCTTAAATAAGTTTCCAGACTTTCTTTGTACAAGCATTTAAAATTGTCGCAGACTCAGTAAATTCAGTATGTTACTGCTATACATCTTAGATGACTGTCCAATTTTTAAGATTGCAAGTCCAAATGAACAGCTAAAACAGAAATTGGAATACACCTTACTAAAGCCTGATTGTCACAGCTGGTGAATTTCAAAAATGCTATCTGGACATGAGGACACTTTAGAAGAACGATATGCAATAAAATTTCTAGAAGTGTAAGCCATGTTTAGTTTCAGAACAGTTTCCGATGGTTCGTTGTTCTAAACAAGTCTTGAGAGGTGACTGGTTTGCAGTAGACAGAACAGTTTCCGATGGTTCGTTGTTACACACAAGTCCTGAGAGGTGACTTGTTTGCAGTAGACAGTTCCACAGAGCAAAATATTCTTACAGTGTCGAGACAGAAAAAAAAACATGTGAAATTGCTACAGAAAAGGTTTAATATTTATGGAGCAATTCTGGTTTCTGATTGGTTGGTAGCAGAACGTGTCCTAGCAGCATCGTTTATAAATAGAATCGCCCGACTGTGTGGGATCATACCCCATTATGAATCAAAAATATTGCAACAAAATTTACTCGTGCCCCCCCCCCCTCAACACACATGCTCCTAACTAACCCAAAAGCAACAAAATCCCACCCCTTCACTGTTGAAGTCCCTAGATGTTGGAAAACTTAATACTCTAAAAGTTTCTTTCCTTGGAGTGCTAGTGTTTGGAATTCCCTCCTTGTTACTGGCTTCCTTGAGTGTACTAACATGCAGAAGTTTAAATGTAATGCAAATAGACATGTTGCTGCTCCCCAACACATCTGTAGATATAACTCAGAGTAGTAGTCATGCCAAAGTGGTAAGAGGCCTTGTTTAGTGTGACAAAAAAGAGATAAGGCAGACATTAAGTTATCTAATAAACAGAAATGGATAGATACTCTAATCAGGAATCAATATGATTGTTATGTATGAATATAAGAAAATGCCCAATAATCAATTAAGATTTGTGTACTTACACTCTCCCATATTTCAAGCAGTAACAACGGTTTAAATATCGACTGGTAATCCTCCAAGGATGTGTAACAATTTAGCAATGGTAACAACTCATCCATCTTCACAATAGGAGGAGTTTGTTTTATATTTTCTACAATAAAAAAAAAACAGTTTGAATATTTCAATAAAAAAAAACATTTTGAATAGTTCAATTAAAAAAAGTCTAAATATTTCAATTAAAAGTCTGAATATTTAAATTAAAAACAGTTTAAATATTTCAATTAAAAAAAAAGTTTGAATAGTTCAATTAAAAAAAAATAGTTTGAATAATTCAATTAAAAAAAAACAGTTTGAATAGTTCAATTAAAAAAAAACAGTTTGAATAGTTCAATTAAAAAAAAACAGTTTGAATAGTTCAATTAAAAAAAAACAGTTTGAATAGTTCAATTAAAAAAAAAACAGTTTGAATAGTTCAATTAAAAAAAAAACAGTTTGAATAGTTCAATTAAAAAAAAAACAGTTTGAATAGTTCAATTAAAAAAAAAACAGTTTGAATAGTTCAATTAAAAAAAACAGTTTGAATAATTCCATTCAATAAAAAAGTCTGAGAGTCTTTATATCTATTTTTGTTTTGCTCACTGACCTAAATTTATGCGCTTATTTAAATTATTGCATGAAAATATTTACACTTTTGGATAAATAATAAAATAAAACCGTAACAAAAAAAAAAATCAACAATTAGTTTAACCTAATTAAAAAACAAAAATACAGAAGAATCTTTATTATGCAGATACCTGTCACAGAACAAATTGTCATATTCCAAAAATCACATAAATTGATCAAGTTTTGTAATATGTGCATGTCATTTTTTCTTCTTGCCTTTTCATAGCCTAAGGGCCACTTATCATTGTGAAATCCTAGTATTGGAAGATATCATGTAAAATGATTCTTTTGCGGCTCTATCTGCTTTTTAATTTTCTATTAATATTTGCACATTTTCTACTGATCAGATTGATAATCACCAGTCATCACATTTACTAAAATAAGCCAATATTGAACCACTCAAAATGTTTGGATTGCTCTTTTTTGGACTAAGAATTTAAAAAAATTACTAAAAATACATTGAAAAAAGTAGATACAAATAGCAAGCTTGTGTGTAACAAAAAAAAAAAAAAAGAGTCAAGTATGAATATGCATTTCCGGTCTGAGCATGCTGTATGCTCTTGTCTTGTCAGACCCCAGCCCTTTGGGGAAGTTTAGCCTTTTAACTAATCGAGTGAATTGGTTAAACAGGGCTCTATGGACAAATTTATCTTTAGTTGACCCTTGACAACTAAATATTTTTGTTTACTAGCCAAATAGGAAAGCTACTAGCCAAACCCACATGATTTTTAGAATATGACATCTTCGTTCTGTGATGAATATGTACATCATAAAGATTTTTCTGTATTTTTTAAAGTGTAATTCTAAATATACAACACATTTTATGTTGATATTTGAAGGTATAAACATTGTTGCAATATTTTGTTACTATAATGGGGTATGATCCCACACAGTCGGACGATTCTATTTATAAACAATGCTGCTAAGAACTGACGAATCAAATTAATTCACGTTCTGCTAACCAATCAGAAACTAGAATTGCTTTATAAATATTAAACCTTTTCTGGAGCAATTTCACATGTTCTTTCCCGGGTTTCGACACGGTAAGAATATTTTGTTCTGTGGAACTGTCTACTACAAACAAGTCACCTACCAGGACTTGTGTGTAACAGTGAACCATCTGAAGCTCAAAGTGGCTTACACTTCTACAGGTTATGCGCCCAGCGTGCGTCTTTATTTCGATGGATCCGAATCAAAGTTCGAATTGTGGCAAGTTAAATTTCTGGGATATCTACGAATCCAAAAGCTACACAAAGTACTAGAAACACAACCTGAAAACAGAAACGACCCCGACTTCATTGAAAAGAACGCAACTGTCTTTGCGGAATTAATATAGTGTTTAGATGACTGAAGTCTATCACTGGTAATGAGAGAAGCCTAGACGACGGCTGCAAAGAATTAAACATATTGAGAGAGCATTATTTATGGAAAGGAAAACCCAAAATTATTTCTTTATACACTGAACTGACCTCTCTAAAACGAATGGAAGCCGAAACTGTTACTGATTATATTATAAGAGCCGAGACAACTGCAAATTCTTTAAAAATGTCTGGCAAAGTTATAAGTGACAGTCTGTTAATTTCCATGGTCCTTAAGGGATTACCGAGTGATTTCAAGCCATTTACCACCGTGATAACCCAGAAAGAAATACCCATGCCAGGAATAAAAAAACGCAACTTTGCCAAAAAGTACAAAAATTATGTTATAATTGTTGACGAACTAATCACAAGAGTTTCCAATGTAGATACAGGACTCAAAATGGTGACTACATTAAAAATGTAGAGAGCTCTGTTAGCGAACATACATTTTTTTATTTTCGTGTACATTTGATGCGTCAACAAGCAATAATAATTTTCTTGTCGGTTGTGGGGCCACGACACATGTGATTACAAAGGAATCTGATTTTATCAATTTTGATCCCAACTTTAGGCAACAAAATCATTTTGTAGAACTGGCTGACGGGAGTCGAGTCAATGATATCGTTTTTGAAAAGAGCCAATGCGAAAATCTTGCTAAAGAACAATAAGGGTGAACTGTTTCGGTATTCAGGAGCGCGCTCTTCTGGTCCCAAAATTTAAACAAAATATATTTTCTATGCAGGCTGCCATGGGACAATGTGCAGATATAAACTTTGGCCCCAATAAACAGGGCTGGTGTGCCCGAATGGAACTGTATTCGACATTGGGGGGAGGATGGAAGACTATATTATTTAAATAGCGTAGTCCCATCAAAAACCGCCTGCCATGATCTACAGACATGGCATAAAATTCTTGGACACTGCAATATTCCTGATATCAAAAAAGTTGCCGACTGTAGTTGATGGAATGCGAATACAAACATCAAAAACCTTCAACTGCGACGTCTGTATGCAGGGGAAGATGACAAACTATGAATACAAGATACCAGAAAAAAAATCCTATCAAATGGTGCATTGTGACTTGAACGGTCCCGTAGAACCGATGGCCAGAGAACATTATAGATATGTGTTGAATTTCGTAGATGACCATTCAGGTTTAATAATGGTTTACTTTTTAAAGAATAAATCTGATACCCTGCTAGCAACTAAGAAATATCTAGCCGACATGGCCCCCTACGGTGAAATCAAGTGTATTCGCTCTGACAACGGTACGGAATTCACCTATAAAGACTATAAACTTTTATTAATTAACCATCGTATCAGGCATGAAACGTCAGCTCCTAGATTGCCACACCAAAACGGGACTGCTGAACGTGCGTGGCGAACACTTTTTGAAATGGCAAGATGCCTAATCATTGAATCAAAACTCCCTAAAAACCTCTGGACGTATGCACTTATGGCGACAGCCTGTATACGCAACAGGTGTTTTAACAAAACACTACCTAAAACTCCATATGAATCTTTCTGCGGTAAAAAAAAAAAAAAAAAAAAATTTAAGCAGAATGCATATATTTAGTTCAACTTGCTTCGCATATATAGAGAAAAAGATTAAATTGAATATTAAAGCTGACAGAGGTATATTTCTTGGATACGATAAAAACAGTCCAGCCAATTTAATATTTTTTCCTGAAAAAAATAAAATAAAAAGAATCCGGTGTGTAAAAAAAACAGACACGTTTAATTGTAAAGACGAAAACCCGTCATATGAAGAGGATGGAATTATATTACCTCAAATAATTAGAACAAACGAAAAGAATAAAAATGACGGAGACGAGAGTGTCCATGATGATGATGATGATGATGATAAAGTCGAGATATATCCCAAAAAGAAATAGAAGACGACCCGATTTTTTGGGGGTCGACAATATAAAAGATTATCAAATCGACTATTGCTATTCAGTGGAAAATGCCCCAATAGACTGTGAAATTTATATTACCCATCCAGAGGGAATAATAATGAAAAATAAAAATAGCGTGTGGCGACTTAACAAGTCATTATATGGTCTAAAGCAGAGTGCTCAGTGTTGGAACACAGTGTTCCATGATTATATTATTAAACAACAATTTAGACAATGCGCTGTAGACCCCTGTTTATATACCCAACACAAAGACGATAAACTACTGATTTTGGTTTTGTGGGTCGAGGATATTTTAATCGCATCAAATTGTGACATAATGTTGACTGATGTTAAGAACAAATTGAGTAAAAGATTCAAAATGACCGATCTTGGCAAAATATCCTGGTTTCTGGGGATAGAATTTACTCAAAGCAAAGGACTTGTTACGATGACTCAATCGAGGTACATCGACAAAATACTATTAAAATTTGGAATGGGAGAGTGCAAGAAACGCTCTGCACCGGTCGAAAATGATATTAATAAAAAGTATACACACAGTCTAAAATAATGAATGACACACAATATCGCGAAATTATGGGTAGTCTTATATATTTGATGACTGCAACCAGGCCCGACGTGTGCTATACAGTAACGAAACTGCCATAGAGATTATCACGACCGACAATGAAGGATTTGGACAGAGCTAAACAAGTCCTACGTTATTTAAAAGGAACTAAGGAGCAGGAGTTAGTATTTAGAAAATCAAGAAATCCCCTAAAATTAGAAGGTTTTTCGGATTCAGACTGGGCAAGCGACAAGGATCGCAAGAGTGTATCTGGATATTGTTTCGAACTCTCAGAAAATGGGCCTATTATTTCATGGAAATCTAAAAAGCAACAGATTGTATCTCTCTCTACGTGTGAAGCAGAATTTATCGCGATCACACACACGACCCAGGAAGCACTCTACCTTAAAAATATCCTAAAGACTATTTTAGAGCCAGAATTGATTACAAGCCCCGTGGTAATTAATTGTGATAATCAAGCCAGTATAGTCTTAGCACAGAGCACGGATGATCAATCAAAGATCTAGGCATATGGATATAAAATGCCATTTCGTAGAAAACGAGAGATCTAGGCATATGGATATAAAATGCCATTTCATAGAAAACGAGATAAAGCTACAACATTTTTCTCAAAACTTGTTTGTGAATTCGACTGAATAATTTTTTTTTTTCACTGCCCTGTATGTATATAGATTTCTATATATTAAAAATACAGACCAGCAAAGTTCCACTTATGAGAAGGCTATTACTTTTTTTGCATGAATATCAGCGGAAAACTCTAGGGATAATGCTCAGTATATAGATTTCTATATATATAAAAAAAAAAGAAAAGAAAAATAATCCTGGACAAGACGTTAAACTGTATCCATTTTATTTTGTATTAACACTTTAACCTACTAATACTTTTGCTTAGAAGAAAAAAAAAAAAAATCTTTGTAATTTTCCTTTTTGACATTTGAACACAATTAAAAATGGCGTCTTTTTAAATGCTAAAATTCTAAGACCCAAATGATTTCTAATTTTTGTTATGTCTAAGTAAATATAAAAATATATATTTATTTTTGAGCAGAACAAACACAAGGGACTTCCCCATTATAAAAAATAGGGAGGATGTTGCAATATTTTGTTACTATAATGGGGTATGATCCCACACAGTCGGACAATTCTATTTATAAACGATGCTGCTAAGAACTGACGAATCAAATTAATTCACGTTCTGCTACAAACCAATCAGAAACCAGAATTGCTTCATAAATATTAAAACGTTTTCTGGTGCAATTTCACATGTTCTTTCCCGGGTTTCGACACGGTAAGAATATTTTGTTCTGTGGAACTGTCCTACTACAAACAAGTCACCTACCAGGACTTGTGTGTAACAGTGAACCATCTGAAGCTCAAAGTGGCTTACACTTCTACAAACATTCTAATTTCTTCCGATATTTTTTAAAACAGCCTTCGTTAAAATAAAAAAGTACATTATTCTATTAAACTTTTATGGTTTAAATAATTTAACTTTGTTCGTTTTATTAAAAAAAAAAAGCTGAAAAGATATTTTTCACTCAGTAGTGAGCTTTGAAAGATTGTCACTGAAAGAAATATAATCGCCAAAAGATAAGCATTTCATTATTTCTAGTCACCACTTTGAAAAATCACTCACAAATGGGACTGTTTCATTCGCAATGTAGAGCCCTGTTAAACCTCCCCGTGACAGAAATCCTGCAAGATATCCACTTCCAACTTTCAATTTTTTTTGTCTTCGGCCTCCTCCAAATTTTATTTATCTTGATAGGTCACCACCCATTCTCCAACTCCAGTTCTTTTTCTTTTCTCTTCCACTTTGATCCAACTCTCATTTGGAGCATAACCTGCTTGTTTTCAGTTTAAAATAAATCGGATCTTAATCAGCAAATGTTTTTAGTTTCGTTCCAATGAAATCTTTGTATTTAAATATATTCATAACAAAAAATCCCAACAAATTAAGTAGAGTGACCCCTAGTGTAAATGTGGTATTTTGGTGACTGAGATAATTCTAATTAAGAGTATGATAGCTATTTTTATCATTTTAGACCAAGGATGACCAACGACAGCCATTTTCTCTACACTTTTCATGACTTAGCCCTAATTCAATGAAAAACGTAAATTTATATATTTTATGCAAATACATATTTCTTATGAGATATTATATATATATATATATATATATATATATATATATATATATATATATATATATATATATACACACATATGTATATTTTTCTGTAGAAATATATTTTCTTATGATATATACCAATCCTTATTTAAGAAGCTCAATATAATTACAGAGCAATATAGTGAATAAATGACAAAAAACTATATTCCAAAATTCATGATGTTGATCATCTTATAATTTATTCCTTTAGTTCAGTTGACAATGAATTGTAAATTTCAACTGAATTCAAGGAATAAATTATAAGATGGTCAACATCATGAATTTTGGAATATAGTTTGTCATTTATTCACTATATATATATATATATATATATATATTGCTACCAGTGTGTGTTCATCGCTGCCATTTTGAGCAATCTCCCACAATCCAATGCCTGAGAAGCACTTATAGCAAAGGGGAGATAACTCTGTTGAAAACTAATAAAAAGTTAATCTCAAAAGTGAAAAAAATATTTATGAAGAAAGCTAAACTTAAAAATTCTGAATACTTACTCTGTTCACTTAACCACTTAGGATTCCATTTCAATATATGTTTAAAGATTTCATCCCTTGTATTATTTGAATTGATCCTTCTATCCTGAAGAGATTGATTTTTGTTATCAGAGCAAAACGTCTTGGATGAATGCTAAAATCAGAAATAATATTTTGTTTTAATACAACAATAAAAACCAAGAAATAAATCCTATTATTACATTGAAAACAAAACTTGAAGAAAAAAAATTATTTATAAAAAAATATACAAATAAAATTCATTAAGAAAAATATTAGGGTCGTTCCAAAAATAAAACCTATTCTTTTTTAAGATGGGAGTTGTATCATGAAAATGAACAACCTTTTTTTGCTTCAGAATTTATTTTTTTTACATAGTCACCAGGATTCCCACTGTCAGGAATTCAATGATGCATTTCTGATTCTAATGTACATCCATGAAAAGGGTTGCTTTCTTAAAGTCTCACACTGTCAATATCTGCAACAGATAGATAAAACTTTCAGGTCATAAATGCATAAGTTCAGTCATCATAACAATGCAATTTGCAATCCCCTTTGATCTTTACATGCATGCATGCAGCGGCCCTGCTATTATAACATTGTCAGCAACCACGGTTCTCCAAATTGTAGAGCCATGGTAATCTTAGGAAGATAAGTAAAGACAATAGTTTCCGTTGCTTCCCGTCTTGATTCGGGGGTTTATCTTCTCTGTGAGTTAAATGCACCCCCAGATACCAATCTGGAAATATCTATGACTCGACGCGATACATAACAGGCTTAGCCTTCCCAAATAGTCACCCATCTGGTACTGGCCAGGCTCATTGTTGCTTACTTTTGCTGATCCTTTCAGGCGGAATAAAATAAGAGGCATTACTTTTGGAGCGTTCTTTGTGAATATTAAATACAGTAACAAAAGATAAATTGAAAGTTGTTATTACATTATGATATCTTATCCTAGATTGGCCTCCAAGCACTGACCCCCCAAGTAAAAAAATAATGTAAGATGTTTTTTGTTTTTTTTAATTACATTTTCACCCCAAACAAGGCAAATTGCCACTTTGGTGTAGGGGGCTACTATCAGGGGCAACAACTACTGGGGTACTATGTTGGGATTTGGGCAGCAAGATGTCTGTTCACGTTGCACTTGAACTTCTGCACGTCAGTACAGTTGGGGAAGCAGGGACCTGGAATGGAATTCCAAAGTCTAGCGGTTCTGGGGAAGAAACTACTGGAGTAGAAAGATCTTTTACATCTAGGGATCTCTACAGTGTGGGGGTGGGATTTAGCAGCCTCTCAGGTTTGTCAAGGGTGTTCACATCGTGGGGGCACAAGTGCTTGCAGTTCGTCAAAGCATTCACCATTAAAATATTTGTAGAACAGGCAGAGGGATGTAACGTTTCGTCGGTGGGACAGAGGTTGAAGCTTAGATGCCAGTTCAGGGCCTATCAGATTTGCAACTCTCTTTTGAACCTTGTTAAGGAGCGAGAGACTAGTAGTAGATGCACCAGCCCAAATATGACAGCAATACTCTAATGTTAAAGTTTGTCAAAGCAAGGTGCTTCCTAAAGATAGAAGCCATTCATTTCAATTGGAGCCAAGCAGGGATTAGAGCGTTGGTGGTGAAAAGATAGAAATTGGATTTATTGGCCGAAATACTGCAAATAACTGCTTGTCATATACATCAATTGATATTGCCTCTGCATGATGTGCACATACTTTTTATGGAAATAACTCCAGACAAGTCATGAAGCTACTTTATGTAAAGAGCTAAAAAACCAAACAAAAAAAAACATTACTTTAAGATCAAAAAACTAGCAAAGTGTTGGATAAATAGATTCTAAATAAGAAAACAGCAATTCTTTTCCTTTTGTCATCGCTCTTGTATGTAAAATTTAATCCTTCCTCTTTCTAAAGATGTTAATTTTTTCTTGTACGATGATTAGTTTTTTTGTTTTTTTTTAGGTTAATTTGAATTTATTTAACTACTAGCAGGCCGCCTGGCATTGCCCGGTCGTAAATTATGCTTAAATGTGATACATTGATTAATGCAGATTTTGTATTTATTATTATATTAGCTGTACCCTGCCACGCGTTGCTATGGCTCAATTTGGTGTAATGGAAAATTCTAATAAAAAGAGAAAATGCATGTTTCTTATATTCTTAGTAAAGCAATCCACTCTAAAAAAAAAAATGAAAAAAATGGTACTCTTGCAGAATTGGATCCTGATCCTCAGGATTACCGTCAATCATGGCTTGGGCTCGGCCAACAATCAGTGGATAAAGCTAACGTTGAAACGCTAAATGTATTTTTTTTTTTCTTTTTTTCTGTATACAAAAATGTGAGATAGTAATTAATATTTGAGTGATGGGGGGGGGGTTACTATACACAGATTCGAAAAAGTTGTCCAAAAACAAATGAAAGCAAAGGTAAGGTAAGTTACATTTCTACCTAACTGGATAATTGTTTAGTGTTTTTATGTAAGGTAAAATGTTTAATCGGCTGGAAAAACAGAAATGGTTGCAGACTGTTGAATACGTTAAGTTTGGGAAATTAAGTTTAAAACTAAAAACTATACAATACAGTGTCAAAAACCCACCGACTATGTTACCATGACATAGGCTGACATAATCGGTGGGTTTGTGACAGTATTTTGTATAGTTTTTTAGTTTTAACTCACTTTCTCAAACTTAACATAATCAACAGTGTCCGCCACCATTTGTATCTTTCAAATACACCGATAAACACTGTTTTCCGAGCTGACTAAACGTTACATTAAATGAAAAGGGTTTGTATTAACAGATACGAAGAACTTGTCAAAAAATGAATATATAACAAATAAATGTTATCAAAGGCAAGAAAAGTAAATGTTCTACCTAACTGAATAAGATTGTAGTGTTTTTATGTAATGTATAATGTTTAATCAGTTCAAAAACATGCAGTGTTTATCGGTATATTTGAAAAATACAAATGGCGGTAGACTGTATCAAACACGTTAAGTTTGGGGAAATTTTGGGAAAATGAGTTTACACTAAAAAACTATACAAAATACTGTTAGGAACTCACTCAATATATGTTACTGTGATGTAGGCTGACATATAATCAGTGGTTTTACATTTTGATCAATACAGGTAACGACATTTAAGAATCCCTTTTAGTGATTACCTGGTTTGAGGATATTATACAACTAAATGGCAAATCTGCCCCAAAAATCCGGTATTATTTTACTTTAAGGCCCGTCTCATGTTCGTATATAACAAAATATTTTATTGTAGATTTCAGTGTACTAAAAACGAATCTGCAAACCGTTTCCGTCGCAAAAAGAAAGTTTTCATGATATGAAGAAATTACTTTTTCGAAAAGTGGGTGATCACTTTTCAATCTAAATTTTACTTAGAATGAGCACCCACTTTCTGGCCACCTGAGAGAAGGGCATTTTTCTGTGTGTGTGGGGGGGGGGGGCCGACCCCCCGCCCCTCCAACCAATTTAAGCAGGTAATTTTAAATTTTCCAAGGGTAGAAAGAAAGCCCCCACCCCAAAAATCGTGGCCACAAAGTGGGTGATCATTTTACGTTAAATTATTATGGAAAAGTGATCCTTCACTTTTTTAAACTAACATTTCTTCATATCTTGGAAACTACTCGTTTGCCTTAATTATAAAGGTTATTTTCGTTTTCAGCGACCCCGAAAACCTATAGGAGTGGTAATTTTAAAGGAATTTTCGAGGGTGGAGTAATTCCTCATATTTACATTTTTTTTTTTTTCCAATAACATAAGAAATTAAGAATTAGACAAATTTATGGTGCTAATGCACTTACCGATCCATACTATTTTTTAAATCGTATTTCCAAGTTTAATTAAAGTTTTTTTTTTATTCAATTGTATTCTAAATAATGTTAATGCTTCTGTACTGTTCCTTGTCTGATTAAGTTTAATTTTTGTTTATTAAATTGTTAGGTGAAAGTCCAGAATAGTTACAAAACACCCTCTCCTCACCATGTTAAGAATGGCTTTTTAAATAATAACATTATTATTTCAGCACGGATCAATAAGTGCACGAGTACCCAATTTCTTTAATAAAGAAAAAGCATTCATATTTTAGAATAGATGCAAAACTCCCTCCCCATGTTAAGAATAGCTTTCTAAATAACGGTATTATTTCAGCACTGTACCTTCTCTGCATAAGTACTATCTTTTGTTTATTAAATTGTTAGGTGAAAATATAAAATAGTTACAGAACACTCTCCCTTTCCCATGTTAAAAATGGTTTCTTAATAGCGTTATTTCAGCACGGTACCTTCTCTGCATAAGTACGATCTTTTGTTTATTAAATTGTTAGGTGAAAGTATAGAATAGTAACAAAACGTCCTCCCCATGTTAAGAATGGCTTTCTAAATAACGTTATTATTCTATTATTATGGTACTTTCTCTGCCCTTTCTCGGCAAGACTGTAGTTTAGGTGGAAAAATAATCTCGAACCCTTTATCACATAAAAGGAACTAATTTCCCTAATCACCGGTACGTTACTATGCCAATAATATATAAAGAATAATATAGGTATTTCAGAAGTTGTTTTTGAAAACAACTTTAAAAAAAACAAAAAAAAAAAACTTGTTTATATTGCTTTTAATTAAAATAAAAAAAGTTTTTCGTAGGTTACAATTATGAAACGTTCTATTCATATTTAAAAATTTGTATGTTCCGTGTTGTTTTTTTTTTACTCTACTCAATGAATACCTTTTTAATGATGAACAATACATAAATAGAAATAATAAATTATCAGGCTTCTTTAAACAATATTTTCTTTATTTTTTAGTTCAAAATTGAATCACGTGATTATTATTAATTCACACGAGTAGTTATAAACGATACAAATTAATATTAAACGCGCGTAATCTCTTGCAATTTATTATTTCTGTTTCAAATTTAAATTTATTTATTGTACAATTAAAAAAAAAACACGGAACATATATGAATAGAACGTTTCATAATTGTAACATATGAAAACCTTTTTTATTTCTGTTTCTTTTTTGTTTCTCTGCATAAGTACCATGTTTTGTTTATTAAATTGTTAGGTGAAAGTACAGTACTCATGCAGAGAGTGATCCGTGTTGTAATAATAACGTTAATATTTAAAAAGCCATTCTTAACATGGGAAGGGGAGGGTGTATTTTAACCTTGCAATTGAATAAAAAAACATATAATAAAACTAATTAAACCTGGAAATACAATTTAAAAAAATAGCGCGGACAAAAAAAAAAACTGTACTTTACCAACAAATCTTATATCGAAAAACAAAAAAAAAAAACTCAAAAAGCAAGCGACAAACTTTTTTTTGGCCTTATATAATAAAGAAAAAATGTGTAAATTAAAAAATTTGGAAGATAAACAAATGAATGTTTTTTTTTTGTTTTTTTTTACTTATCGAGTTAACAGAAAATGAAATCTTTCGTCAATTCATGGCTGTGAAATGAATCGAACCGGAAATTCAGTTTTATCAACAGAACAGATTCGCAGTAACGGTTAAAAAAAATATATTTATTTTATTTAACATTTTAATAATTCGCGAGGTAAATTTATTTTAATAACATAAAAACATACCTCGGCTCTAAAGATGGGTTGTCTGAAAATTTCAAATAAATTGGTAACGTAGAAATATGGTTTTATTCGCTTTTAACGAACCAAATTTACATTTTTATATATATAGATTAGGACCAATGTATAGTAATGCTTTTAAAAGTTAAAAAAAAAAAAAATGACTTGTGCGCCACTACCAAGAATCGAAACTAAAATGTTTAGCTTACGATTTACTTTTTTCTTTGATATTAATACCTGAGCTATGAAGCATATTTGCTGCAAAGCTAAACATTAATACATGAACTAATAGCTATTATGTTACGCATGCATATTTGTAATACTGTTGTTCGACCTTCACCTGGCAAATTTCATTTTTTTTTTTTATTTCACTTTTGCACAGATTTTCCCCGGCTAAAATCTAAGTATAAAGTTTTGCATGGGTTCAAATACCCTATATATTAAGTTTCATGTCTGTGGACCAAAACCTGACAGAGGAGTTTGGTAGGCAAAATTTTTTTAACAAATATATATGCATACATGAATATATATAGAAAGAGTTTGTGTTTACAATAACCTTTTTACTCTAATATTATGAAAATATAAATCATGTAGAATATCTGCATAAATATAATTACATGTAATAGTTAATTAAAGATGATCACCCCATTGTTTAATCAAATAAATATTTGTCTATTTTATATAATACTAGCCTGGGTGCCCAGCATTGCCCGGGTGTTTTGAGGTTTGTGTTGAGTATGTTGAGTAAAAAAAAAAGTTGTAATAGGCTGGCAGGCTCGATCCCGTGACATGAAGGCGGAAAAGAAAGTGAAGATATGTGTAAGGGTGTTTGCTGAGCAAAACAAAAAAGTAGGAGTAGTAAGCAGGCTCAAACCCGTAACACGGCAGAGGAAAAAGAGGTGAAAAAAAAAAAAACACTTTCTTACCGATGTGCCTACCATGGTTGTGACATGGGTGGTTGAAATAATGCCTTTAAGCGACGTCATGAACGCAAGGGTTGAATGACTTGCAAAAAATGTCAGCGAAAAAATTGACCCTCTCTGTAGAAAATTGCCCAGTTGAGGGTAAAGGAATTAATGTTTTTGGCCAATTTTTTTATATTTGTCGTCTGAAGGGTCGAACTTCAAAATGATACTGATCTCATGCAAATCCATCACGTCTGTCGAAAGTTTTAGGCATACATACATACATACATACATACATGCAAGTTTTGGTAGGAAGGTAGGCCGAAATTAAAGATACATATGAGCTCGTTTTGTAAATCTTAGATATTATAATCCACAGAGCATATAAAAAGTTTTAAGAATGAGTGACCCCACAGAACACGCCTCCCAAAAAAGCCTTTGCTGGACATACACAAAAAATGCACACACACACACACACACTAACACACATTTTCGCTTTTATATTACAGACTAGCGGGGGTACCCGGCATTTCCCGGGTGTTTTGGAGGTGTAAAAAAAAAAAAAGTTTGGTAGGAAGGTAGGCTCATACCCAAAGTCTTGATGCGAAAGTGGAAAAGAAAGGGGGGGAAAAAAAACTGGTATCTTATCCGCTCAGGCACAAAGGGAGGGGAATGAAAGTGTTTTAATTTAACGATTAAGAATGAGTGACCCCACAAAGCGCACCCCCCAAAAAAGCCTTTACTGGACATACACAAAAAATGCACACACACACACACACATTTTCGCTTTTATATTATGTAAAAAATGTATAAAATTCTGAAGATGGCATATATCGCTGAAATATTTATTTTTAACAAACAAATATTTGTTTATTTTCATGATGTTGCATTGTAATTTGGCTTATATATATACTAGCGGGAGGTACCCAGGTGTTTTGAGGTAAATCAAAACTCCGGAGGGGGGGGGGGTTAAAATAATAAAAAACAATGTTTTGGTAGGTGAGTATGAGGATCGAACCCGAACCCTTGAGGCAAAGTTGGAAATTGAAGTGTGAAAAAAAAAAAAAACATGCGACGTTAACCATTGGGCCACCGCGACATACAACGGAGACACGTTTGAATTTATTTATTTAACTCTTAAAAACAGGTGTCCGCAATAAAAGTTTCCATTTGACCTAATTAAGAAGGTCAAATAGAAGTTACACAGTTCACTTTTGCTGTGAGGCAGCGGTTGTGTTTGTTTACCCAAATTTGACTGTTTTTTTCCCCAACAGATGTTGAGGAGGGGGAAACCAGCTCCCAATTGTCCAGATTGAATAGCAATTGTCTGATATACAAGATTGATCAAAGTTGATTGCTTCTGGATGTTTCCCGGCGCGATGCCGAGAAAGATGTTAAGTTCGAATTAGTTTCGCTTTTTATACGAAAAAGCCCAATCAACACGCAAGAAGCCAAAATAGCAATAATTTTGTAAAAGTCGATGTAAATAAATTTAGACGCGATGCGCTTTCCCAAATCCTAGATATTATTATCTAGGACCTATATAAACAGTTGTAAGCGATATTAACGAACCCCGGAGCGTGTCCGAGAAAAGCCTTTGCGAGACATACATAAAATGGTCACACACATTTTGCCTTTTATATATATAGATTTCATACATATTTTAAACATACAAAACTTTAAATATATATATCAACAAATTAGGAAAAAATACAATCAAAACAAATGAAATTCTGTTAAAACACTCAAATTCATACATCCCTGTAGCCAAATAATGTACCAGAGATGAAGAATTGGTTCATCGTATGGCTACAAAAGAAGATTGAAGAACTGACCAACTTAAATGCAATAATGACAATTAAAAAGTAGAATTGTACAAGGCTATACAATGTCACACAAAAAATATACTTACGTTGTTTTGTTTGCTTTGAACGTAGTTTGAACTATCACAGCTGGAGAATATCTTTTTTGTTGGCTGTTTCACATAGTATCCGGCCTTTGTATGCGTAGCCTTAAACATTTCATTCATATTTTGTCGCAATTCAAATGGCTGTGCAAGAGACTTACTTGGAAGTCTGGTGGGACGTTTTTCAGTCGAGCTTGTTTGTAATGGATTTAATTTCCACGCAGTCACTGAATCACAGGGTTGCTTGGCTTTTAAAGGTGGCAGTTTTGGAATCTTAAATGTGTCGAGACGACTGTTTTTGTAAAACTGTGTACTAGCAACAAGGCCAGATTTTCTAGGACTGGTATTGGTACAAACTTGAGCGATTTTTACGGGAGATGTTTGCTCTATCGTATTAAGTGGAGTATTAACCGCTGGATCATGAACGTCAGGCCGTTTTTCTTCAGGGAAATGCTCCGTTGGAATGTCTGGGAGAGGTCTGCGTCTTTGAAGGCTTTCAGTGATAGGTAGCCCCTTCTTTCGGATTTCATCCTCATCAGGTAACTGGACATCGGTAATGGTTGAAGACGAACCTTCACAAGTAGACAAAGTAAGGAACAGAGAAGTAGAAATTAAGATAATAAAATTTCAGAAAACCATATCAATTAGTATTATTTGGACTACTATTCTCATCTTGGTTGTTGTTGGAATGCCAATTGATTATTTACATTTTCTGAATTACTGCTCTCATCTTAGTGTTATTTTCACAATGTTTTAGCAGATATAACCTCGGACCTCCTTCAGGTGTATCTTGTCGAACTCAGGAATCTTTCTGTCAAAAGGTGACTGGGTTCAAATAAATCCCCTGCCCGACAGTAATAATAATCTACACTGAACAGAACATAAGTTACAAATATGTGTCTATAGGTTTATAAGTATCTAACAATATTAAAAAAAAAAATTTGCTGATATATACATACGCACATTATATATATATATATATATATATATATATATACACACACACACACATACTATCTGTATAAATCCAGTCATGTCACATTGGCAGGCAGAGGGTTAGTCACATACTATTTAAGTTACGCCAAATATATTAAATTCTTACGATTTTTGTGTAGGGTTTATGGAAGCATAAAACATCCATTTTCATCTACGAAAATCAAACAGGAAATACCTCTCATAGCTAAAATAAACAAACATAATTTTGCTTTTAAAGGCGTTGGTAATAAGGATTGTAAATAAATTAAAAATAAATTTAATAAATGAACTTTAAACAAGACAATTAGAGCAAAGTTATCATAAACAATAGCATGGATCTAATTATTAAAATAGATTTTTTTTTATGTAATATGCAAATGAGGTTACTTCTTGAAGGTGGATTTCCTTTGAACAAGTGAAGCATGGATGGTCCCTCGTGAGTGCACAGTGAACGAGGCATAAAAAAGTGACTACATTGCCCCCCCCCTCCATTTAGCCTCGAAAGTCCCCAGGGGATGTCAAATCCTGGTGAAAATAAACAAACGGTGCAGTTTTAGGCCTTAACATACAGTAGCGTCCAAAACTAAGAGACAGCATTTTAAAACCTAATATTTGTTAGAAATAACAACTGTGAAAAGCTGAAATTTTCACAACTGGTAGTCGTTATCGTCCATAATAACATACTAAAATTTTAATCATTTGCAAAGGATAGAAAAAGAATTATAAAAATTATTTATTTTCAAAATAGGAATGTCCAAAATTAAGGGACAAAATTAAGAAAAACAATGTAAACAGCCAAAAAACAATAAAAATACATGTACAATCAATATTTAGTAAATGAGCCCTTGCTCTCAATGACAGCTGCACATCTTCGACTACAAGAACAAATCAGTTCTTGACAATCCTCGATACTAATTTTAGACCATTCTTCTTGAAGCTTCACCCAGTAATGCTCAGTGTTAGTGGGATTTCTTTCCATAACTTTCACTCCTAAGGTCTTCCAAAGATTTTTTATTGGATTTAAGTCAGGACTTTGCAGTGGCCAATCCATAATTTCGAAATCTTGCTCGCTAAGGTAACTCATTACCACTTTTGCCTTGTGACATGGGGCATTATCTTGCATATGGTAGCCCTATAGAAACCTGCATTCTGTATGATTGGCGCAACATGATCTTGAACAATGTTTTATAGATATGCGCATTTACACGAGTTTGTAGCCGGACAAGAGGCGTTGTACCTTGGCTAAAAAACATTCCAAATACCATGACACTTCCACCTCCCCAAACTTGACAGTTTTCTTAGTACACTTTGCACTTAATCTTTCACCAATGTCTCTTTACATTGTTTTTTTTTCATCATTTCCAAATAAATTAAACTTGCTTTCATCACTGAAAAATACTTTTGTCCAATTTACATATCTGTTTGCAAACTCTAACCTCTTCTTATTCTTCGAACTAACAAGCGATTTCTTCCCCGGGGTTCGATTAAACAGCCCTATTTCTTGCAGTCGTCTAGAAACAGTCTGTCTTTGACGCATTAACACATGAGGTACAATTCATAACCCTTTTAATTTCTGTGCAAGACTTAAAATGGTCCTTTAATGACATACGCTGCATTATTCGATCTTCTCTTGCTGGGTCTGCCGGTTTTAAAGCACTAACTATTTTGCCAATATCATTGTAGGATTTAACAACCCTGCCTACAACACTCTTGGAACGTTTCACTTTCTCTGAAATCTCTCTAATGGTGCACTGTTCCTTGTGTAGCTTCACAATAGGTTATCTCAGAGAGTAATCAAGTTTTTGGTGTTTTGCCATGGTGCTGGCTGATGCAACGTTTACAAATGACTAAGTAAGACTTATTCTTTAGAGGAAATCAAAATATTTGAATACAGCATACTGTTTACATTGTTTTTCTCAATTTTGTCCCTTACTTATGCACATTCCTATGTTGAAAATAAATAAATGTTATAATTCTTTTTCTATCCTTTGCAAATGATTCAAATTTTAGTATGTTATTATGGATATAACGACTACCAGTTGCCAAAATTTCAGCTTTTCAGTCGTTATTTCTAACAAATATTAGGTTTTAAAATTTTGTCCCTTAGTTTTGGATGCTACTGTATGTAAATTTGAGTTCTGCACCATGCAAAAAAGAAATGACTAAGTCCATCATTTGCCCCCCCCATTTAGCCCCAAAAGTCCCCAAGGCCTTAAAATATTTAAATTTGAGTTCAGCACCATGCAAAACTGATGAATAGACATATACAGAAAATTTTCGACAAATATGTTAAAATGGTCCCAAAATTGGAGTGCTTTTATTAACCCTAAAAGAACTCCTAGGGCACACCTAAGAGTTATCGCAAAGTATAGACAAACAAAATTATATAGAAATCAGTTAGTTACAATTTTTCAGAAAGTTTTATAAAAATCCAAGCCACCATTTTTTTTTTTATATACACACAAAAGTGTCAATTTTAGCCATTTTAACCTGAAAGGCACCCCTAAGGGAGGCAACCGGAGTTTTCCTAGAAAATCCATTCTGTTACCTTTTTACTCATATTTAATGTTTCTATTTACAATGCCACGGACAGAGTTAGACACCAGGGTCATTTTTTAACGTGGAGAAATGTTTGGACAAAATTTTTTAAAAATTCCAAGGTGTAGTTATTGAAAAAATGCAGACAGACGAACGGACAAGGGTGAATTTACAGGCCCACCTTCCTTTTGTCAGGGGACCAATAAATTGTATAAATAGAAATCATGTTGAAATGAAAGTGTGCACATGCCCGTTTTCAGTATAAAAATTAAATTTTGAAACAGTGTACCTTATGTACATATTAATCAAATTGTGAACAAACAGACAGACAAGAATATGACCTTATTATAATAGATATTACTAGCACAGGGGTGGGTGCCCGGCTTTGCACGGTCGTAAAATATGTTCAAATATATTTTAATTTGTCCAGATTTTGTATATATTATTATAGAGTTGTGATTTCAAAAGTAAAGAAATAAGTATTTGGGGACTCTCAGTTAGAATCGAAAGCAAAAACTGTAGCATTGAAAGCTGATGACGTTAACACTGTACCACCATGACATGCATATGAACTGATCAAAATAAACTAAGATGAATGTACAAAATATTTAATGATTTTTTTTTCAATTTTGACGCCTTAAAAACTATTTTAACTAACTAAAGACCCATAAAAGAACAGTCCATAAAAAATCCAATCATTTGAGGCCCCTAGCGCTGCTCTGCGACTTTTAGTTTCAGAGGAGATAGAGTTTGAAAATACGGAGACAGACAGACATAGTGAGTTTTATAAATTAGATTACAAATGTAATCAAAAGAAAAACACATTTGAAATATGTCAATATGCTACAAGAACCGTGATTTTCAAAAAGTAGGAAGCCATCATGTTGTTTCTTTTTTATATCCCTCAAGACAAAAAAAACGTATTAAAATGTTTCGCCCCCCCCCCTATTACTGTGTAATATAACAGTGATTTTAAATCCAAAACGTTCTTAGTGTCATATTATATATATATATATATATATATATATATATAATATACTAGCAGGGCGCCCGGCATTGCCCAGTCGTAAAATATGCTTAAATATGATATTTTGATTAATGCAGATTTCGTATTTATTATTACATTATATTGGACCCAATATATAGTAATGATTAAAAAGTTAAAAAAAAAAAAAAAAAATGACTTGTGCGCCACCACCGAGAATTGAAACCAAAATGTTTAGCTTACAATTTATTTTTGCGTCTGTCATTAATGACTGAGAAATTAAATCATAAACCAATAGCTACTACGTTATGCATGCAAATTCGTAATGCCGGCGTTCAACCTTCACCTGGCAAATTCCATTTTGTTTTTTTTAATTTTTACACTTTTGTACCGATTTTCTCAGGCTAAACCCAAATATAAAGTTTTGCATGGGCTCAAATACTTTGAGTTTGGTAGGCAAAATTTTTTAAACAAAAATATATATGTATACATAAATATATATGGAAAGAGTTTTTTGTTTACTATAAACTTTTTACAAAAATATTACTCAAGTATAAATTATGTAGAATATCTGCATTAGTATAATTACATGTAATAGTTAACCAAAGATGATCATCCCATAAATAAAATGAAAAAATTAATAGGGAATTAATTAAAATGAATGTTTAAAAGAATATGCAAATCATCTAGATCGTTTGCTAGTGAATGCAATTCCACAACCCATATATAACAAAGTGGTATTTTCCTTTTAAATAAATAGGAAAAAAAAAAAAAAAAAAAAAATTAATAGGGAATTAATTAAAATGAATTTTTAAAAGAATATGAAAATTATCTAGATCGTTTGCTAGTGAATGCAATTCCACAACCCATATATAACAAAGTGGTATTTTCCTTTTAAATAAATAGGAGGAAAAAAAAAAAAAAAAAAAAAAAAAAAAAAAAAATCGCCATCCTGCCCAACAAAATCGCTACCATCAGACCCTCCACCCTCATTTCCCATGGCCATGTAGGTGGCTCTTCGAACCAACAGCCGACTTACATAGCCTTAAGTAAAGATGACACATGAAGTCTAGTGTCTGCACTGGGTTAACTGGACCACTATGTTGGATGGTGTTTCTATGCATAACTATATCCCTCTTTAGACCAGCAGCAGACTTGCACTTCCTGCCACACACCATACAGATTGTCTCATCAGGTCATGGAGATAAGGGTACATACGGGTGTCTTTCGTGTGACTTCATGTGGTTCAAATATCCAGCTTTGGACAGTAGAAAGCAAGCACATATTTCACACTGCCAACCAGCTTTACAAGTGTCTAATTCCTTCACAAACCCTTTACGCAGATTTCTCTTAAGCTCTGCCTGTTCCAAGTTCTTTGCCCTTAATACCTTGCGACTCGCTGAGAGAATTCTTCGCCACTCACTTTTATTCTCAGCTATTTCTTTCCATTTCTCAACATATATGTCAAGCTCCTTAAGATTGTTTTTCACACAATCCTTGAATCTTTTCCTTGGCTTGTGCTGTGAGCACTTGCCAGCCGCTAGCTTGCCGTAGAACAGCTGTACAATATATATACACATACACACAGACAGATTTATGTTTAAATAAACATTTTTTTTAATGTCACTAAATGATCATGACAATGTTATGGTTAATTAGTTATATCAGGCGACTTAAAAAGTCAAATCCTCAAAACAAGTTATCATTATTTTAACTTAGAAATGCTGCCAATGAGCTTCAGAGAGGTTACGTCAATTACCAGTGCATTTAAACAGAGTTTGCATAACAATGTCCAACTACAGAAAGGTAAAGATGACACCTTTGGTTGAAAAAAAAAAAAAAAAAGTGTTAACATAATCCTTCTTTAGTTGAAAATAATATTGAAAGTATTTTACAGTAAGTGGCATTTAGAATTATAATTTAATTCAATTATTTAAAAAAAAAAAACAAAAAAAATAAGTTATTTGCCTGTTTTGTTACACTAAAATTTTAAAATTCATAGAAAATACTTAAATATTTAGGCATGTCTGTGCTTCCATATTTTGAAATATCTCACAGTCCGGCATGGCGCTGTCATCCAATTGTTTATGATATTTTCTACTAGTAGCAAAAAATGGGATTATTTGAAATTCAGATAATTATATTTTTTTTATATTCTCATAACAAATCATCTTATATATTATTTAGATATAAAAAAAAATTAATTTAATCAATTCGAAAACCTTTAAAAAAGTATTTAAATTTTATTTTCGTCTTCAGCAAAAATTAAAAAAAAAAAAATAGGTCAAGTGTGTTTTTTTTTGAAAAATTGAAAATTCTATTAAAAATTACAGAAAATGTATTATATTATTCTGCTTTTAATATGGTAAAATTCATGGTTTTATCTTTCTGGAAAAAAAAATGTTATTAAAAACTAATACATTTTAATTAGTTAAAAAAGTTAAAAAAAAGCAAACAGTAACTGGGTAATTTCTCTTTGTATTGGCCATCACTATTTTATAGACACTGAAGAGTTAAAAAAAAAAAACATTTATAAAAGCCAATTGTAGTGTCAATTTTTTTTATTTTTCAGTAAATGAAAAAATAAATATTAATTTATTAAAAAAGATATATATATATATATATATATATATATATATATATATATATATATAACCTCTACAAACTAACCCTGTAACATTAACTAACCACGTGGGGTCGCAGAAATACCTGCATTAGGACCCAGGCGCGGAGCAAACCCTCTCAGGGCTGGTGGACTCAGTAGATCTTCCCAGATCACCCGTCTAGGAGAAGGAAAACACTGAAACTAAACCAAAGGGGAGGGAGGCCTCTCCAGTCTTGGATGACAACTTTCCTAGAACTGGTGACTCAAACAAATTACCGGTCTGCAAACCTAAATTGCTTAAGGAGTAGATAGGCTCTGTCTATCGCCTGGCTTCCATATTCCTTCTTTGCCTATTACTCAGGCGCAGAGACACTAACACAGTGAATCGACAAAACACTTAGTGGTAGATCTTGTTTCTTGTAAATGCCGTTTACCCACTCCCGACACATCCCACACCTCAAAACCGGGCACTTGGGAGTGCTTGAGTACCACACATGCCTGTGTAATTAGATTGGAGTGACCTTCTTCTGATGGGTTGAGGGTACCGAATTGACAGTTCCTGGCTGCTGTTTCCGACTAGTAGTACAGGGGCCCTAACTCTTTGGTAGCGCTTAGAGCGGCTGCTCCATCAACAGTTGTATAATATCAGGATGTTTGTAGTGCCATGTCGCGCATTGAAAGGGTCCCTGCACTCTTCCCCGATGGGCTTTCCTGAGGCCACAGTCCTAGTTGAAGAAAGGTCAGCTAATGGTCTACTTGTGTTGCATATATGATACCCTGCACAACCTCTTGTTCAGCTCCCCCTTACCTAACTGAAACTCTTTAAAAACATGATGACAGTACAATAAAAAAAATAAACTTAAACCAGGCCTAGGGACAAACAAATCCAACTTGCCTCCTCCCTTGAGGCTTGCATTCACTAACATCCGAGGGCTTAGAACTAATTTAGCTGATGTTGAAGCATTTCTCCTAGCAAACACTCCAGATATCTTAGCACTAAGTGAGACTAATCTACACTCTTCTATCCCCTCTAACTACTTTAACATGCCTGGCTATCTTCCACTCTGCCGTAAGGACTCTGACAGACATATGCACGGACTTGGAGTCTACATTCGTAACACCCTCCCCTGACTAGAGAAACAAACCTAGAAACAGACGATCAAGCCTTTATGTGCTTTAGACTAAACATACAACATAACATTAGCTACTTTCATTTTCTCTACCGTTCTCCCTTGACCCAGGACTGCACCATAATAAAGTCTCTGACAGCATAGACACAGCACTCTCCCTCAACACTAGCGCACAAGTGCATGTATTTGGTGACTTTAATGTTCACCACAAAAACTGGCTTGGATTCTCTACTCACACAGATGCAGCGGGCAGCACAACACATAGCTTCGCTATATCTCACTCCCTATCACAAATGGTTACGTTTCCAACCTGTTTCCCTGACCAGCAAGAACAACACGCATCACTTCTAGATCTGATTCTGACCACAGTTCCCGAGGATTGTATAACAAATGCTGACAGCCCACTCGGGAATGCTTATCATGCAATGATAATGGTCGCAATCGCCCTAAACTCTAGACCCAAAACTGAAGAGCTAGTGCTCAAAACAACAAGATATTATAAAAAGGCTGACTGGGAAGCCATCAGAGATCTTATCAGAGATGCCCCATGGGGAAATATTTTTTTCTTCCTGCTGAACAGTGTGCAAATGAGACCACTGAATGGTTCAAAACAGCAATTGAAGCACATGTTCCCATGCAGAAATTTTATAGCAAGCCCCACTCTCCCCAATGGTTTACTTCTACTTGCGCAACTGCCATTGCTCAAAGGCAGCATGCATATCACAGATTTAACCGACATAAGTCCAGTTCAAGCAGGCATAAGTATATAGAAGCTAGAAGTAATGTTAAGAAAAAAATTGCGACAGCTAAGAGAGAATTTACTGAAACCACTAAAAAACGCATCAAAGCACAAAAATTAGGAACTCGTGACTTCTGGAAAATCTACAACAATGTAATAAATAATGGGCAATCAACAATTCCCCCACTAACCAAAAATCACAAGGTTGTTTGCATGCTATCATAAAAAACTTTGACACTTCAAAAGCATGTGGACCTGATCTCATCCCAGCAGTGCTATTAAAAAAGTGCTCAGCCGAAGTAGCTCCAGTTCTCTCCAAACTCTACAACAAATGCCTTAATGAATCATGCTTTTCAGGCTGTTGGAAGACTGCTTCTGTGGTACCAGTATTCAAGAATTCTGGTGAAAGAACTGATCCATTAAATTATCGCCCCATTAGCCTCCTCCCACTTTTCCAAAATATTTGAGACCATAATTAATCATGCTCTAGTCCGTCACCTTACAGATGTTAAACTTCTGACTGACAAACAATATGGATTTATACAAGCCCGTTCCACAGCAGACATCCTCACTGTAATCTCTGAACGTATATACCATTCACTGGACAAAGCGAGGGAGGACAGAGTGGTAGCTCTAGATATATCTAAGGCTTTTGACAGGGTATAGCATGAGGGTCTCCTCAGGAAAATCAAATCATACGGTATCACTGGTAGAATACTTAACATAATTAAATCCTTCTTAGATAAGAGAAAAATCCAGGTTGTCCTCGTCGGTCGTACATTTAAACAATATGATATAAATGCGGGAGTGCCTCAGGGGTCTATCCTTGGACCTCTATTGTTCCTAATATTTATTAATGACCTCCCCGACAAAACTGCCTCTGAGATGGGTATATATGCTGATGATACCACACTCTATAACAGGCATGACAGGAAAACAAATGAACACATAACTAAAGAAATGGCAAAAACACTAGAGGATGACCTCCAATCAGTAGTGGAATGGGGACAAAAATGGATGGTCACATTCAGTGCTGCCAAGACTAAACTTGTTTCCTTCAACAATTACAAGAAACCTTCTCTGCCACCAATAGCAATGGCCAGTGACTCCCTATCTGAGAGTACATCTTTCAAACTGCTAGGCCTAACGTCCACAGGAAACATGAGTTGGAACAATTACATTGAAAACATTGCCAGGGTCGCTGCGAAGAAGGTAGGCTCTCTCTACCGTGCTAGAAAACTACCAACACCTGAAAGTATCCTGTACCTCTATAAGGCCACCATTCGCCCATGTATGCAGTATTGCTGTCACATTTGGGCTGGTGCATCTGCTGCAAGTCTCTCGCTCCTAGACAAGGTTCAAAAGAGAGTTGCAAATCTGATAGGCCCTGAACTGGCATATAAGCTTCAGCCTCTGTCCCACCGACGAAACGTTGCATCCCTCTGCCTGTTCTACAAATATTTTAATGGTGAATGCTCTGACGAACTGCAAGTACTTGTGCCCCCACGACGTAGACACCCTCGACAAACCCGACAGGCAGCTAAATCCCACCCCCATGTAGTAGAGATCCCTAGATGTAAAAGATCTTTCTACTCCAGTAGTTTCTTCCCCAGAACCGCTAGATGTTAAAATTCCATTCCAGGTCCCTGCTTCCCCAACTGTACTGACATGCAGAATTTCCAAGTGTAACGTGAACCGACATCTTGCTGCCCAAATCCCAACATAGTGTCCCAGTAGTTGCTGCCCCTGATAGTAGCCCCCTACACCAAAGTGGCAATGTGCCTTGTTTGGGGTGAAAATGTAATAAAAAATAAAAAAAAATATGTATATATATATATATATATATATATTATACTGAACTTGGCTGTAGTGTCTCTAAAATACAGAAATTGATCTATTAACTAAAACACATGCCAGCGTGAATCTACACTTTGAATAGACACAAATGCAGTCTATTTGCAACAAGAGAACTCGTGATCATCTATGTTACCAATTGACAATAAACTAGAAAAAAAAATGTCTAATTCACTGAGTATAGTCAAGTATTGACTGAACATTTAATTTATTTTTCATTTATTGAAAAAAGTAAATTTTTGGCACTGAAATTGGTTTTGTAAATGTTTTCTAATAAATTAAGAATAAATGAAAAATATTTTTGTGTTTAGAAAAAAGTTAGGTCCTTGTCCAGAATTCCCTCTATATTAAAAAAAAATAATAATAAATAAAAATCTGTATAATGTATGCACCCACAACAGAAAGAAAACTTTGTAATAAAAAAAATCACGTAAATTGATCGAATCGTTTTATTTTTTATAAAGAAAACAATTTTTAAGCAAATTTCTAATTTTCTAATGCCACCCCTCAACCTGATAAGGATGACTTTAAAAATCTCACAAATTTGAATTATTTTGAGTTATCTCTTTTCTTTCTCCGGACTGTTTTCAAGATAACATTGTGCGATCATCTCTTGGAGTTTTGTCATCAAATTTGATTTTATTTAAAAATAAAATTACTTGATCAATTTATGTGCAACATTGTCCGGGAACCAACACATTGTAGCCTCAGTCGTGAAGGAGACAAAGAATAGAAAAAAACTTCAACTTGCTATTTTTTTAGTAACGACACTAACGTGATGTCCTCTTTAAAGTCTTTATTTTTGGTGATGTCATTTCATATACATTTGTATATAGCTAGCTCTGTCAATACTATGTTACATATGTAATTTTTGGTGTATAATATTTTCTTTCTATTACAGGTATGTATAGAGTACAGATTTTTATTTTAGTTTTAGTTTTTTTAATATAGGGTGTATTCTGAACAAGCACCCAAAGTTATGAATAAAATTTTTGTTTCAAATACGAATGTTGCAACGTGATAGGGAACAGGCAAAACCAACTAGTATTATAATAAAAGGCAAATACGAAAGTTGGTTTGGCCGTTTTGTTTTACGCCACAGATTATTTAATGTTGAATCCAGTAATTCTGGAAAAAGTTTTTATTCTTTAAGTTGTTTTTTTCTTTATATATTTATTTCTGGTGTTTGGTTTGGTTGTTTTGTAAAAGAAAATTACTGTTTTTGTTTTTGACTTTTCAGAATGCGATTGAACTTTGCAAAAGAAAAAGAAAAAAGAAACAATAACATCAATGTTTCATACAATTTTAGTACAGGAAAAGAAAGAAAAAATAAATGGAAATATATACCATATTGTATGTGAGAGGACTTGTTCCATCCAACTTTGCTCGGATCAAGGTGTGATAAGAAGTACCGTTCTTCCAACTGGTTACGAGCTTCATTTATCTTCCGACTAATTGCTGCCTCTTCCAGAAGTTTCTTCTTCTGGACAGGCTTCTTAGATTTAGAGAGCCATGTGTCGTTAGTTGAAGACGCTTTCACAACTGCTTTTGGATGGCATTTTTCTTCTGGGCTTTTAGGGACATCTTTCACGTACTGATTTTTAAAAGACTGACGGATTTCCTTTCTGGTTTTCAACCGAAGCGGTTCAACCGGGCACGTCTGAGAGACAGGTTTTGATTGTGGAACATCGCTCAGGTCCAATAAAAACTTACTAAAACCCTTTTCCGTTTCTTCGCTGTTGTTGGCATCTTTGTTTTTTTCGGCTTCTTCCACATCGTTTTCAGAACTTTTCATAACAACCTGTTCCATTTCTCCTTCGGCAATTCCTAACAAGAAACTACCAAATGGACTATCGATTTCAGATGCAGAATTTGAAATAGTTTCTTTGCGCCCAGGAGTAACAGCTTCCGTGTCCTTTTCAACAGGAGGCGTAACTTTTAATCTTTTCTTTGGAAAAAATGGTACTTTAAAGATATCGGACTTTTGAGATGCAGCAGGGGTTGTCCTTTTTTTGTCTACATCAACTTGAGTGGCCATACAATATGCAGCATCATCCTCTTCTTCCTCATCATCATCTTTGATTCTTTCACATTTTCTCTTGGAAGTTGATGCATCGACTTGAGTCGCAACGGAAAAAACGCTGCTATCACTATCATATTCCTCGTCTAAATTCTTAACAGTCCTTGAAGTTTTATTCTGGGATTTTAAATTCTTCAAACATAACTTAGAACTCTTCCGATACCGGGGGGGTTCAAAATCAATCTGAGTTGAAACAGAGTAAACGCTGTCATCACTATCGTAATCGTCATTCATTGTTAATAAAGATGTTTGTGTCCGATGTTGAGTTTTAGATTTCGTTTTGTGTTTTTTGTAACTTTTAAAAGGTTGCGAATCTACCTGTGTAGCTCTGATAAAGAGGATATCATCATCATCATCATTATCAACTTGTGTTGCTAACGAGAAAACACTGTCATCACTATCAGAATCAGACGCATTCCTTCTATGTAAAGCATTCAGAAACGCGGACGTTTTAGAAGTCGCATGGTGTTTCAGTTTTCTCTTCTTTTTGGCATTCCCAGTTGCCTTTTGTAAAGCACTGCTAGTAGTCTCAGTCGGCTTGTCAGAAAAATCTACCTGCGTCTGCGTCGTATAGATTTGGTCATCATATGCATCCATAGGCTGCGGATCGAGTTGAGTTGCCACAGAGAACAAGCTTTCATCACTATCCGAATCTGCCTCGGGCCACGCGCTGATTTCGGAATGCCAATAACTTTTCGCCCCATTCGCATTTGCCGATGCCTTTGCTTGCGATAAAGTAGGAAGTTTAAAGGCTCCGCTATTCTGTGGTACTCTGCAAGATGATAGCAACCCCTTATCAACCTGAGTGGCCATCATATACATGTCATCATTATCTTCATCGGAATTGGTCAACACAAAAGTTTCTTTGTTTAAAACTGGTGGATTCTCATCATCGGCATTGGAATCTACTTGCGTAGCACACCAGAAGAGATCATCGTCACTGTCGATGTTATCATAGTAAGTGGTATTTTTCCACCGCTTTCTGGAATTTTGTTCGGTATCACCATCCCTCACCGGTTTCATCTTCAGGTTCGTTTTTATCACGTCATCATCTAACGGTGTGTCGATCTGCGTAGCACATAAAAAATCATCATCCAAATCTGGCGTTTTCAATTTGTTTTTGATGTCTCTATCGCCATCATCTGCAAGGCTTTCGTTACAATCCGCATCCTCCTCAAACGACATTCGGTACATATCATTTTCACTTTTCATTTTTAGCAAATCAGCATTTTTCTGTCTTGCACGATCAGGATATGTGCCTTTGCATGAATCCTGTTCGCTAACAGGATTTTCCCTCTTTATACCAAAATCCTTCCATTCTCTTTCTTCGTAGGTTTGAATTGCCTGATTTTCCATTTCGTCCTGGAACAGATCATCAGAATCATCCGAATCACTTTTGGGCTCCTTTTTTGTCTCCATCACCAACATTGGATTGTTTTCGAAAGATTCAGAATTTAGATGGGCCAATTTATTCTTCATAAACTTTGGGCTCGTACTAAGATCTGACACCTCTTGCTGTTTAATTGGTGTGCAGACCGTAAACGTCTTCTCAATCTGAATGACCTCACCAGTGTCCAGACTCGGACACTGTTCCAGTTTGATCTCATCATTAAAATCAAGACACGGCTGCGTGTCGGCATCCTCTAATTTAACATTACCAAAATCACAAATCTGTCCGATATCTTTACCATCTTCAAATTGAGTCTTAGCATTTTCTTCATCATCAGAATCGGAAATCAGAATAAATTCATCTTCTTGGGAGTAGCTGAACAACGGCAGAGAACAGTCATCCTCATCAGAAACGATCTCGGATTTAATTTCAATTGGTTCATTATTTGGAATTTCTTTACTAGATTCCAAATAATCTAAACGGGATTTGCGGCGAATATTTCCAACCAATTTTGGTGATGCCGTATTATCCTTTCCTGAAGGAGAATCATCACTCAGATCCGGCAACGTATCTTCTGAATCGGAATCATTGGAAACGGATTCTCCAAGACTTGTCCCACGAGTATAATGTGGATTGTCGGTGGAGTGGTGAGAGATTTTTTTCTCCGGACATTGTGGTAACACGACAGAGTTTTCTTGTTTGATATCAATCGGAAATTTGCTTAGATATCTAAAGTCTTCCAATGATCTGGATCGATTCAGAAGTGGGCGATCTGTTTTTTTCTGCTGACTCAAATATTCGATTTGCAAGGAAGGGGCAGAGTGTGACAAAAGATAGAAACTATTGCCGTCTTTGGTGTCCTCGATATCTGATGACAAATTACTATGGCGCGCATAGATTTTCTCCATTATTCAATAACAGAGCTGACAACGTTTTTCGTGTCAGTTTGGAAAACCATCTTCAGAAATGGATTCTGTTTTGGAACATTTCTTCCAGAATGCCATTACCTGCTATCAATTCTCAGGCCTGAAAAAAAATAAAAAATAAAAATAAATGAAAATAAAATAAACATTTTTTATAGAAGTTAATGCAGTTTGTTCAAAACATTATATGTAATAAATATACTTAGATAATATTAAATGAAAGATGAGGAATAAAAGTTATATAACTTTATTATGTCATCAGAACAACAAGGAAAAGTTAAGGGGTAATTTAAGAAAAAACAAAAAACTCTTTAGGTCATGGCATTTTGAAGCTAAATGCTAATCATCAGAAGAGAGGAAAGATCAGAATTATGTAAAATGTAAATATAGAAAAAAACTGGCTTAATGACATTTAAAAATAAAATGAAAAAATAAAATAAAATGATAGGTAGTATAATATATATATATATATTAAATATTAATATTAAATTTGTGTTCAGTTTGGCATTAAACACTAATCCCTACTACTCTGTAACTATGCATCGAATGGATACCATAATACTTAGTTTACTGCACCTTGTCATAACAAAGGTCCATACAAAATTCAGATAGATTGGCCCAGTAATTTTTAAAGAAAGGTGGAACAGACAGATAGACAAAGGAATATATATATATATATATATATATATATATATATATATATATATATATATATATATATATATACTAGACTAGACTACCTGTGACCCGTTAGATCAGTATGTTATATTAGCTATGGAAATTATGCATGAGCGTGACACTTGTGAAGAAAATAGTTTTTTGTGACATAACAGAAACATTTCTATGAAAGTATATGAACATGAAAAAAATAATATAATATAGATAGATAGATAGATAGATTTCTATAAGTCGTTCTGTTTATAATTGTTTATTTAAAAAAAAAAAAACTTGCAGCCATTGAATTATAAGTGGTTTGACATACTTATAGGTAAATGTGCACTGAACAGATACCATAATACTTAATAATAAGTAAAATTCAAATTCTGGTATATCTTTTAATTTAAACACAAAAACGAAAAACAATTTGGATGCTGAAAACGTACACAGTAAAACAATACATTTTATTGTCGTGTTGATTATTTGTAACACAAATTAAAAAAATATTTTCGGTGTTATTTATTTATGTTGATAATGTAGAAGAAAATGTATGAATGTTTTTTAAAATGGGTGTATTAAAAAAGGAGAATAAATTTTTAAAAAAATGAAGGCGGTGGGTAAATCGCTGTTGTAAAATGCTTTTATGGCTGTCAACGGGTTAAAGTAGATTTACTTGTAAGAAAATTGCGTTAAAATAACTTAAACGTAATACGGAAATGAATGATGTAAAAAAAATGCAGAAAGTATTAACAATTGTTTATTTGGATAATTTAAACACAAAAAAGAAACAATTGGGATGCTGAAAACATACACAGTAAAACAATATGTTTTATTGTCATGTTGATTATTTGTTTATGTACGCATGCGCAACCGAAAGTCGTAAACTGAAGTTGGATTAAAACACCTGTTACAAGGTCATTTGAGTTTTATAATTATATAGATATACATTAGCGATGAGACAATTCCAAAATTTTTCGATTCTTTTCTTAATTCCTGATTTCGATACAATTACTGATTCGAATTCTTTTTAAAAATTCTAGATGTTTAATTGGAGATTTAATGCTTTTTAAAAAATGTTCAAATTACGGTAAGCCCCTATGTCATATCCACATATATTTTTAAATGATTACTTGCTGAAAGAAAAAATATTTTAGAATTTCAAGTAAAAAAATTAGTTTTGTATATAAATTTAACGTAAAATGACCATCAGTTCCAGCTGATTCTAACTTTTTATGGACATTCAAAATTATTTTTTACCATTAATCGATTACAATCGCTCAAAAATCGAAAATTAAATACTAATAGACGATCACATTTTCACATGATTGTTGACATTTATTTGAAGTGTTTCTACAAGAATTTTGTTTAAATTTCGATTTTGAGTGATTATTAAGACAGGCATTTTTTTTATTCTAACTTCACTTTTTTCTGTTAGTTGCCATAAGAAATACTTCAATCTCATTTTGTAATGGTGTTTGAGAACCAACATGTTGTAGCCTCAGTCACAAAGTAGCCAAAGAATAGAAAAGAACTTCAACTCGCTTTTTTTGTTGTACAACATTTATTTTTTTAATCTCCTGCCATCCGTGTGCGTGACTTCTCATTATGGCTGTGACATCTCTCATGTGATAATCTTCTTGAACATGCCCTTTAACGTCATCCATATCTCTAACGTGATCTCTCCTTTTTTTATAGTCTCTTTCCTTACAATGACATCATTTCACATTTCATAAGCATATGCATACACTCATCCATGCTCTGTTACAATTTCTATTTCTCGGGAACAGAGTATTTTTAAATGTAGATATAATTTTTGTTGTTTCTAACAAACTTCAAATGTTTTTCATTTGTATTTTTATCCAAGATTTTGCTAAAATTATGAGATTTTCATCAATATTTTTCACTTGCGTCCAAAATGAAAAAAAAGACAATAAAACATTATTTCAGAAGAAGTGATGACCAGTCAACAAATGTCAAGCTTGCGCCAGCAAAATTGTAAAAAAAAAATTGTCCAAAGAATTCAGGTGAAGAAGGCCAGAGGATGAGTTGGTCGAAATGTGGTGAAACAACAAATATAAAGATGAGGATAACAGACCACAAATAAATAAATAAATAAATATACAAATAACTCATCTGAAAGGATCCCTATAAAAAATGATTCTTTTGTCATATTTATATAATAAACAATTCCATAATTATTGTTGAGTTACACAGAATCGTTTTCATCCAATTTATTTCTTCATATTTGTGTCTTACCACTCACAAAAATCAGCTTTATTGCAGAAACTAAAGTACTCTACTCATGAATCGCTTTACATATGACAAAATTAACATTTTCAGAGAGAGACAAAAGAGAGGCGAAACCAGACAAGACAAGCTGATACGAAGAAAGGAATAAAGAAAATTAAAAAACAGGCTAAGAGAAAGAAGGATAAAGTGAGATCTAGAGAAATAAAAATCAATCCAAATGGCAAAACAAAAAAATAAATAAAATAAGGACATAAAGCTCTATTTATTTAACCTTTTCTTATTAAAAAGAAACAAAAAGTGGAATTCCACTTTTTGTGAATTACAAAAAACAAATTCCACAATGCAGAGATATGCCAGGCTGCTAAGATTACTAAAAACAAGATGAAGATAAAGTGAAATAAAGACTCTACCATCATAGCTGCTATTGTTGTATGTTATAAAATTTAAGTTGAATGAAACAGTAACACTGGAGCAAAAGAGTCCCTCCTCCCAGATATTATGAGGTATGGTTTTATACATATATCTCAAGTGAACAAATTAACACGGAAAGCAAAGAAGATTTATTAAAAAAAAATAAGATAAAAACAAAAACTTGTTTTCACTTTTATCTCCCCAGCATATTTCCACATTCTTGATAGCCTTCTATAAATTGTGTGTGTGGATGTCTCTCTCTCTCTCTCTCTCTCTATATATATATATATATATATATATATGAAGAATAAAATATGTATGAATACATTTGAAGCCAAAACTGCAACACAAATTTTTTTTATAAAATAAACAGGTGTTTATTTTTAAAGAAATATATTTCGGAGTAAGACTCCTTTATCAATCTTTTTTTTTTCCTCTTCTTCCTCGACATGATGTAGTGGAAGATAATTTGATGAAGAGTCCACGTGATGTTAACTGCAGGGTTTTTATGAAGCCGAATAGGCTACGCATGGTCGCGCATTTTGAAAATCTGGGTAGTTATTTTTGTGTATATCCGTTCGAAACGTTGAGTGAAATTTGAAGAATAAAACATGTATAAATACCTTTGAAGCCAAAACTGCAACGCAAATTTTTTTAATAAAATAAACGGGTGTTTATTTTTAAAGAAATATATTTCGGAGTAAGACTCCTTTATCAATTTTTTTTTTTTCTCTTCTTCCTCGACATGACGTTTATTTTATTAAAAAAATTTGCGTTGCAGTTTTGGCTTCAAAAGTACTTATACATGTTTCATTCTTCAAATTTCACTCAACGCTTCTAACGGATACACACAAAAATAACTACCCAGATATATATACACAAGCAGTTCAGCCCAGCTTTGCTCGGGCCCTATGTACTGTTCATAACTTTATATGTGTATTAGGGTAGGTCGATTTTAGAATGGTAACAGGCCTAGGGTTGGGAAAGTTGCAATTTACCAGAAAAACATGACCACATTATATCTTTTACCCTTAATTTGTGTTTATATTTGAGGAAATGACTTTAAATGAGGAAATAATTTATGATTCTACTACGATAACGGTGTTATCAAACGATGTACGCCGGTAAAATTTAGACTAGGCATTAAAACAAATGCAATATTTAGATGTAAAACTACATTTTTTATGAGAAATATTCATGCTCGTCTTCTAAAAATAAATAGTTCATAAAAAATGATATACTATAAAATATATAGTTTAAAATACAAATTCCAATAAAAAAAAACGGTGAAATTCTCTCCCTTTGATATTGTTTATATTAGTGTCTAAATATTGTCGTTCAAACACGTGTAAAAACATTTCAATACATTTCATTTTTAAATTAATATTTTTATATGCATATTTAATAAAAAATTTGTCAGTTGTTTTCAAGTAAAAAATATCGAGAGTTTTCGTTTGGTTTTCAAGGCATTTTACTGAAAACGTAAGTAAATAAAGACACTTTTTTAATTGTTGTTTACATTCACAGTGATTTCCACGTGGATTCATTCAGTTTTCTGTTGCATGACATTCTAATTACATGTATTTTTTAAAATTTAAATAGACTTAATTATTTTAAAGAAAATTAAAAAATATTTCTGCTTTAATTTTTTTTTCATATATTTTCCATGTTATTGTTTTACAAAATTGTTTAACCTTGTGGGAAGGCAAGCCTAAAGTAGGTACCTCCAAAGTCCACCACGAAATTATCCCCCTATATGCAACACAATGTAATTTTATTATAAGTTAATATTACTGACTTAATTACTTAAAAAAAGAGGTTGTAATTTTTTATTTAAAAGTTGGTTTTCATTGTTTAAAATTCAAAGTTCTGACGTTGGTCAATGAAAAAGAAATCCTTCTAGAGTAAGGCAATTTAAATTTTTTTTTCTCCAATGGTGTTTCAGCTTTTTCCCCCATATGAAAAACTGACCTTGTCTAAGTTTAACCCCGTGAGGGAGGGGGGTAAGTAAAATTAGATGCTGTAAATATTTATTCAAAATTTATTGTTTCTCTATTGTAAAAATTTTAGATTTATTCTGTATAAAGAAAATGTGGTTTTCATTACTAAAAATACTTAATTATTTTTAATAAATTATTTATTTATTTTACTATTTTGTCACCATTTACCAAAGCCATGAATCGCTCAAAAATAAATAAGATGGTTGGATTTTATGCTACTTCATTGTTTTCAATTTTAATTAAGTAATATTGAGTAAATGTGTATAACATCTGATAACCTACTACAATATATTTTCTTTTCAATAAAAATGGTTGGAAAAAGACGCACAACAATTTGTACTCGCAGTAAAGATGCAAGGAAATTTTCAGGTCCACCTGCCCCATTAGATAAAACGGAACCACCCATTTTCCGGCAAGTCATCCAATACAGCTATTTTCTTTCAAATACATATCCAGACTTAACAGAGGTAGATATTTCTAAAATAATAGCAAAGGATATAATTGGCATTTGGAATGCAGTTAACCCTCGTTTACCTCTAATAAATGAAAAGGCTATTGTGAATAAAGTGAAGATCTTATGTTTCCAGAAAGCAAAACAGATAAATAGAAAATCTTTATCTGCATTCCAAGGAAAGCTAGATACACTGTTTGACATTGCTTTTTGTACATGCAAACTACCCATTTTAAGCTGTAATGACAAAAATGTTAAGTGCAACAAGGAACATTGGCAGACTAAGCACATACTTTGTACCTGTCCTTTGGAAAAGAAGGTAAGATTATTTTCTGTTTTATTTTTTAAAAGTATGTTTGATTAACAAAGTCATGTAAAATTTAAATTAAATGGATTTCCATGCTTGCATTTAATGTTTAAACATTTGTAAAAAGCAATTATTACCATTTTCATATGAAATAATATTTTGATATTAATGTGTTTGTACAAAATATAACATTTTATATTTCAGGTTCCAGTGGAAGAGAGGGAATATTTAAAACAGCAAAGTGCTAAAAATGGACCCAAGGGTACTTCCCAGCTGGGTCCAATAGACAAAGCTGACATAAAAAAAATGTAAAAGGAAAACAGAAAGATTAGAACAACAAAAGAGATTCTGTTCATCATCTAATGATGTGTCAACATCTGATGATGAGGATGCTGTCCTTTCCAACTCCAGTCCTAATAGTGATTCAACAGAAGTTGAATACTTTGAGCAAGAGAGACATCACACAGGCCCTTACAGTCTTATCAAAATCCCTCGATATACTATGGAATTAATCAGGGGTGATATTTCATCCAACCTTGGAGCCAGCCTTGCTAATGCGTTGATTTTAGATTAAGAGGCCATGGGCCTTCTCAAATCTAATGTCGATATAAAAGATATTATCGTTGATAAATGCAAAATAGATAGACAAAAGGAAAGAATGAAAGAAAATGGCCATCAAAGACACAGTGAAATCGTTAATAACCTTGTTTGTATTGGGGTTGATGGGAGAAATGATAAAAATACATTGTTGTATAAAGAGATTTTGGGTCCAAATGGAGAGAAAATATTTAAAAAAGCAAATGGACCAGAACGCCATTTGACCTTCACAGCAGAGATGGAACACAAAAGTGAATAGAGTTATTCCTAATATTGGTGCAAACAGTAATGTTCTTGCAGAGGAAGTTGTTGCTGTTCTGAAAGAATACAACAGTGAATCTACAATTAAGGCGATCCTCTAGGTAAATTATGTAGTAATGATTATAATCATTTACCCCAAGTAATATTTACACCGGTTGGTTGTTCTCTGGATATTTGTTTTATATCTGAGGAAATAAATGAACTAACCTCTGACCAGAGACTTTTATTCGAATATGCACTTGGCATTTCTAGAGGAAAAGTTGACCCTAAATTTGCTGCCTGGAAAATTGGGCCTATACATCAGGCAAGATGGTTAATTTTGGCCATCAGACTAATGTGTTTATGGACACGAGGGGCCTATCCTGAAGAAATGTCTGGCAAACTCCACAGCCTTATTAAATTTATAGTTGAAGTATATGCAGTTAGCTGGTTTGAAATAGAAAGAGATAAGTTCCATAACCAGCAACTGTATATGATCAATAGGATCAAGAAACAGCCACCTGAAATTCAGCACATTACATTAAAAAATTTACAGCATAATGCTTTTGCTTTGCTACCTGAAAATATATTGTATGCTATGGTAAAATCAGATGACCTCGAAGTGACAGAAGAAGCAAAAAAAAATTTATGTCAATTCGGTAAGTAACAATTCATGCATATAATATTGATTAAATTGGTCTTGTCGATTTATAAAGTCATTTTAAATTTATGTTTGCATTTCATTATAAACATTAAAATAGATAAGCTTAGACTTTTAAGTTAGCTCAATAAAGTAATTTTTCTATTTTTTCAGGAAAGAGGAGCCGGCCAAAACAAGATTTTTAAAAACAACGCAAATCAACTTTAATGCCAATCATTGGTCTGAATTAATTGACCTTTCACAGAGTGGAGTTTGTGAACCGGCATTTACAGAAACATTTTCTGAAGATGAACTTTTAAATTCACTGATGAATGGAATTAAGTTGAAGTTGCCAGATTTGCCCTCACATTCACAAAGTGTTGAAAGGGCAGTTAAATTAACAACCGAAGCTTCTGAATCAGTGTATGGGTTTGAAGCAAGGCACAGACATATAATTGCAAAGGTGTTGTGTCGGTAAATGAGGCCTGCATTCGCTTCTAAGGGATCTTACATACAGCAATTTAATGCAATATGTTAATCAAGACGATACACGTTATTTTCTTTTTTTTTAATAACAAAAACAATTATCTGTTCTTTCAATCTTTTAAAATATTATCACTTCAAATTTCATTAAGGAAGTTAAAAAAACAAATGTTGGAGCTGTCAGAGCTAACGGAGGGGGGGGGGGTAGATTTTTTAATTCTAGTTATCTTTTATCTGTTTTACCTTATTCATTTTATTTTAATGCAACAAAATAACATTTTTGGGTTTAAATATTGAAAATAATAATTTTTCTAACAAATTTATAGGGAAAATATATAAAAAAAACAAAGATTTTTTAATTTGTTTATGTAGATGATCTTTAATGTTATTTCTTCAAATAACGGTGCAAGTAAGAGATCTAATTTTTTGTATGAGTATTAGGTATACTACTATACAACTTTCCTGGGGCTAGTCGAATTGATTTTTTAAAAAATTGTAAAAACATTGTAAGAATAACACTCAAGATGAGAACAGCAGTTCGAATAATACGAATAATCCTCATTTCAAAAATTCAGAAACAGCAATACTTTCATTAAAATGATTCGATACAGCCATAAAATAACAGACAAATCATTGATATGGTAAAAAAAAAAAAATCTTCATGTCGTTTATTGGGAATGAAAATAAATGATAGAAAATCAAAATTAAAACATTGTCATTTTGTAGTTGATAAAACAGAAAATACATTTTAAGACAAAATAGCACCGCAATTAAAATTGAATTGAAAATATTATATTTGGTATTTATTTAAGATTCAACCTTATTAAAAAAAAAAAAAATGCAGAAAAATCTTTGTGTACCCATCACAAAACAAAGATCTCATATTCCAAAAATCACGTAAATTAATTAAGTAGTTCTTTATATGTAGAAAATCAGTTTTTTTTTAATGACTTTTAGCGATTATAATAGGAAATTGTAGCCATTACAAGGCTAATTTTGTTTTCGATAGTTTGAATTGAGTTGCCTCCCCCTATTTATAAAGTATGGCGAATTAAAATGTCTCACTTTATCATAAAATGATTTTCTTAATTAAAAAAAAGCAAATAAATCTACTTAATCAATTTACATGATTTTTGGAATAAGACATCTTTGTTCAATGCTAGGTAAATACATCAAAGTTGTTTTTAAAGATTTTTCTGTACTTCTGTTTTGAAAAAAAAAATAAAAGGTTTCATTCTAAATAAGCACCTTATATTGTTTATATTTCAAATTTTTATGAGATTATAAGATAGCTTTACATGTTTTTCTCACGTCATGACTAGAGGTAGGATAACAGCATATTCTTTTCATTGTTTTGACTCTCGAGTGTGTATCTGTTGATATCTTATATGCTTTTATATAGAGTGATGTGGTTCTCGGTTGATTAACTGTGTCGAATATATACTCGAGAATAAAAACAATGAAAAGAATATGCTGTTGCCAGAGCCCTGGTTATGACTTAAGAAGACAATTTATATTTTTTTTTATTTGTGATCAAAACAAAAAAAAAAACAAAAAAAAAACCCCCATCTGCCAGTTATTAATTTAATTCTTGAAGTATTCTTTTTATATGTATAATTCACATTACATACTTAATATAAATCTGTTATAATATTTTTTTAAATTATAACAAAATGTTTTCATTTCAATTACGTCCCTTGAAAATTAAGATTTTAATTTTTTTGTAATCACTTTTATTAATTACGGCTAATATTAAAAAACTATTATTGCATATGTATAGGAAAATAGGATAATAAAATTATAAATAACACAAAATCTAATATATAAATGGCTATATGTCTGTCTGACTGTCGGTCTTTCTGTGGGTCTGTCTGTCTATCTGTCTCCATATTTTCAAATTTTATCTCCTCTAAAACTAAAAGCCGTAGAGTGATGCTAAGGGGTCGCAAATTGGATTTTTTATGGACCGTTCTTTCATGGGTCTTTAGCCGGTTAAAATAGTTTTTAAGCGGTCAAAAATTGGTCAAAATAAAAAAAAAATTGTTATACATTTTATACATTCATCTTATTTACTTTTAATCAGTTTATATGTGTGTCACGTTGGTACAGTGGTAACATCACCAGCTTTCAATGCTACAGTTTTGGTTTCGATTCTAGCTGATGGCAACAAAATACTTTTTTTTTTTTAAATCACAATCATATAATAATATATACAAAATCTGGACAAATTAAAATATGATATTTAAGCATATTTTATGCCCAGGAAAAGCTAGACACCCCCACCCCTCCCTCACTAGTATAAAATAAAATGGAATTCTTTAACAGAATAGTTAGATGTACATATGTAAAAAAAAAAAAAAAAGTAACAAGATTCGGAGCTTGTTCAGTATTCCCTCTATATTCCCCTTTATGAGTAAAAAAATTTACTTTCACCATGACTAATGTTTGTGCGAAATTCCAAAAAAAATCAAGGCGTGGTTATTGAGAAGAGTGCAAACAAATGAACAGATGAACAATTTGGAGGCAATTTTACTCCTAATGATCCCTAGGGGTGCAACCAGAAAATGGAAAATCCATTCTCCAAAAATTTACTTTCACCATGACTAATGTTTGTGCAAAATAACAAAAATAAATCTATGGCCTGATTATTGAGAAAATTGCCAACAAACTCATGAACGGGAGTGAATTATTAGGTCCAATCCCTCCTTTGTCGGGGGGGGGGGACCAAAAACAAAACAAAATCTGTATTATGTATGTACGCGTGATCGAAAGAGAATAGTGTACACCAAAAAAAAAAAAAAATAAAAAAATATATACATAAATTCATGATGTAGTTATAAATCAAATTTTATGGCTAAAAGATAGTGACAATCTGACAAGGTTGAATGAACAAGGGAGATAACTACAAATAATTAAGTTTACAAGATTTTTGTAAAAAATAAAACTTGATCGAATTACATGAATTTGAAGACACAATATTTACCTTCTGTCACGGGTACGTACGTAAATAATAAAAATTTGTCTTTATTTTTGTTTCTAATATGTTGTGGACAAGAAACTCCCCAAATAAATGAAAATGCCAAAAAAGTGGATGTAAATAACAAAGTGCTTAATCAATAGTAGGTATTTATTTGCTTCCCCACGAAAGCAAAATGTGACACAAGGTCGTTTTTGATGCGAGGGAAAACCAGCTCCCCAAAAAAGGGCACTCTGGAAGTAGGCAAAATTAGAATTGCCTTAATATAAAAGGATTTGCTTTTCCATGGACTAAAGACAAATCAACTTGAGTGTAGCTTCAGAACAGATACTACCTGGCCCATGCCAGGTTCAATAGTAAATAAATAAAGATCAAGCCGAGCATGCAAAGTCCCCCTCTACGAGTGAAAAATTCACCATGACTAATGTTTGTACAAAATTGTTTTAAAAATTCAAGAAGGGGTTATTGAGAAAAGTGTGAAAAAACAAATGGACAAACAATTTGGGGGTAATTTGACTCCTATAATGGCCCCAGAGTTATTCTGGAAAATCCATTCTGGCAAAAATTTACTTCCACCATGACTAATATTTTATGCAAGGCATGCTTATTGAGAAAAGTGGAAACGGACGAAGAGAGTGAATTACTAAGTCCAATCTCTCCTTTGTTGAAGGAGGAGGGGGAGGAAGGACCCAATAATGTATATTCATCAAAGTTACAAGAAACATGCATGCGCGCACACAATCTTCTGATAATTAAATACAGAGATTTATTTTACATCAGGAAATGACCTACTCTGTTTACTACTTGACTGAGGGCTCCGGATGCACAGACTTAGAAGCTGAATTAACATTTTTTTTTATTCAAACATTTTTGAAAATGTGAAGATGCTTGTGCAGGTTAGTAATGCTTTAAACCAACGCAATTTAGATGGAAATATTATGGACTTATGTGTCATGTCGAAAGTTAGTATTAAAAAAAAAATTAAAAAAAAAAAAAAGTGCCCCAGTAGATGTGCTAGAATTTATTTTTTAACAAAAAAGCGTCCACAATAAAATTCTGACATGTGTTTCAACATTGCTGACACTTGTTAAAATCAAGGGAGGTAAGTCAATTTGCCATACAGAATTGGTTTGGTCACACAGCTCTCACACATTAGGGCAGGTCGATTTGCAACTTTTTTCAGAAAATCAACATGGCACTGGTGATGATAGTTGGGATTTGATATGATAACATATACCAAAAATTAGATTCCTATCTTGAACAGAAAATTGAGCATTTAATTTTAAAAATCGTGTAGAAAAATGCTGAAAAATCCTTCATTTTCATAGCATTTTTCAAAACACTGACTTTGAAATTTCACTATTTTTTTTATAAAATATTCAATTAAAATTGATATATTTATATGAAATAGATTGAAAGAAAAATAAATACATGAATTATAATTTTAATTATGAATAACAACTAGCAAACAAAAATTGTAAAAAATGCTAATTAGCAACTAAGTCTTTTAAATTTTACAATTCAAAAAGATATGTGTAGATGTATTACACAATATAACAACTTGATACAAGTTACAGAACCATATATTTTAATTTTTTATTAGAGGCAATAATATAAACTTATAGAAGAACTAATTTGTTCTTCATAATTTCCTTTTGAGGAAAATGAAGGTCTAATTTGCTCGCACAATGACTTTGTAATAATGTGTCTATATCTTGCTTCCTGCCCATATACAACTTTTGGAGAAAAATCAATCAAATTTGACCTGTGTGTGGCTGCAACATTGATAGCAGTAATTTTTCATTTTTGTTCAATATTTTTGGAAAAAACAACACCAAAAAAAAAAAAAATTATTTGAAAACACTTATTTTTTAATATTTTTGCGATGTAATATGAATAAAACTAACTATTGTTTGGGTAAATTAAGAAAACTAATAAAATTTAATGGATAAATATTTATTTACCTAATGGACAAAATCGTTTGAATGACCTCTTCTCTCACATCCAATTCATCTGAGTTTATCATCGATATTATATTTTCCAGAAGTAGTGCAAAAGCACTATATCTTGAACTGTTAAAACAGTAATTTGGATTTCAGTTAACTGTTTTGTTCTCTGAATCATATTAAAATATACTGTTGTTGGTTAAAAAAAAAAATGTCAGTTTTTATCTCAAACCAACTAACTGCATACACTTGGATGATAAATTTGACCAAAATGTTTAATTCATCATAGTGTTTGAGGATAGACAACTCTAATCCATAAAGACATTAATCTTGTGGCTTATGTTAGCCATCTTTCTTGATTCAAGGGCCCAATTTTCTAAGTTAACTTCTCCACAAGAAATGCCAACAGCATACTCAAAAAGTAGCCTCTAGTCTTCACATTTAAATTATTTGTTTCTTCTGCTATCAGATAATGATGATCGGGAGGGACACTAATTTTTTTAGAATTCTACTTGAGGCAAATCTTGATAATTATTGATACAAAGTTTCCCCAAAAGACCAGTAAATGTTGTTAGGCTTTTTGTTGTTCCATCAATTAATTTAAAAATTGCTGTAAATGGCAGTTCTTCTAGTGGAACCTGAAAATTGGAAAATTTGCATGTTTAATAATAGAGCCAGATTACATAATACCAATAATACCAATATATTATTTTATTTTCCACAAAAAAGGAACATAATTGCAGGTGAATCTATAGAATTAATTTTACCTCCTTGTTAGGAGGACAAGTGCAGATTATGTGCCCTTTTGACAATTTTCTGTCTTGCACTTTACTGCAAAATCATCACAGAACGTTTACAGCTACAACAAGATATATCAAACAGTCTGTCTAGCTGTTCCTTCATTCTTTTCACTTTGATTGCTGCAAAAGATTTTCTGTCAATCTGTTTGGTCCTCTTATAGCAAAATATATTGACCTTCTGTCCTATGTAATGTTAACTTAACAAGGGCAATTGTGGATTGACTGCTTGCCGAATACTAATTATTTCCTTGGCAATCAACTTAGAAATCTCACTATTTTTTAAGTGGGGATAACTATTTTTGAGGAAATAACTAAACTGGATGACTTGTCGTGAAGTTGGGGGTGCTGTTTCATCCAAATGACAAGGTGGACCAGCAAATTTTGTGAACCACGGGTTAAAACTGAACGTCGTGCTTTTACTGACATTCTAATCTGAAAAGTAAAATAAATAAATGGATTATAACTGAAGGAAACTGTATTAGGCTATCTTCCAGTTTCATACTTAAAGAAATAAGTGCTAGTTATTAGAAATAATGAAAAACTTTGTAGAGTTGAATTAGATGTATTGAAGAAAGAGGGTCAAACCAAATTAGAGGCATAGTAGTGTTTAGTTTAGACATTTTTAGCAGATTTTAGCTCCACCTTTGATAACATGAATTTATCCATAAAGAGATTCATTCTTGCTGTAGCTGTGCCAGTGTTTAGAGTTTGAAAACCAGTGCTTGTGCATCTATGTTACTATGCTATTTTTAATAGTATTTTCAAGTTAAATTTAATTTTTATGAAATTTTTGTTTATTAAATTGTTAGGTGAAAGTACAGAATAGTTACAATACAACCTCCTTCCCATATTAAGAATGGCTTTCTAAATAACAAAGTTATTTTACCACAAGAATGCACACATAACGAAAAACCTTTAAAGGAGTTTCCTTATTTACTTGTATTAATCTTTGTGGGTTACCTGATTTTAAAACTATAATTTTAGAAGAAAAACAAGGCTTAAAAATAATTACTCCCTAAAAATAAAAGAAATTAAAATTTGACACTAATTTTCTGCAAAGTATTTTTTATTAAGTAGAAAAATTTGAAAATTTATGTGGCTACGTTTCATAAAGAATGTGTAGAATAAAATTGTATGGACTATTTTTTTTTTTTTTTTTTTTTTTCTTAATACAAAACTGGAGTATTACCATATTTTAATAAAAATTTCAAATAGAATTTGATGTGAAATATTAGGTTGGTGCAAAAATAATGCTTTTGACGTTCATTTGAATGTCAACAAATGACAGTGTTTTTATATCAACCTAATCGAAAAACAAATAAAAAAAGATAAAACAAATATGTTTAAATTCACTGCAGACACTTGAAATATAACATATTTTAAACAAGTCTTTTTCGTTTTTCCTTTCGAAATAATTAAGCTTAAATCGTAATGTTTTCAAATTAAATAATAAACAAATGTTACTTTTTAATATCTATAACGAGCATGTTTTGCGACAGTGAAATCTAAAATGTTTTCACCCCAAAAATGTTCCTGCAATGAAAAAGCGAACTTTGGTCGTTATTATTTAAAAAACATAATTTTGCCTTTACACTTAATATTTATTTTATTAATTCATTATCCTCACTTATTTTATTTAAAAATGTAGTTTAAAAATTATTCTAAATAATGATTCTATTTTCTTAACAGTACGGATTGTTTTGATGACGAGATGTTCTTGACAATTCACCGAAAAACTTTTAATCACTTCAATTTTTCAACTTTTAAGGTCATTTCCTCAAGCAAAGATAACGATTTTGAGAAAAATATTTTGTGTAGGTCTTTTCTATGTCAAACCCCAACTATCATCACCATTGCCTCACTGGGGTTCCAAAATCGACCTGCCCTACTCACACATTACAAATAAACCAAAACAAACAAACTTACAGTTTGTTTTGGTTTATTTGGGATGCAAAAGAATAGGTGACACAAAATGCGCAGCAAACAGTGCCAGATAAAAAATTATCTTATTTTCTAAATATATATAAGAAACAATAAATATTTCAAAAATATATTTTTTAAATACTAAAAACAAATTCAAAATGATAACATTTTATTCATTTTATGCAAAATATAATTAAGTATAATGCAAATTTTTTAAGTGACACTGCTTGCTGCCAACTTTGAGTCGCCTATTCTTCTGCATCACCGGGTTTTTCTATATTTCTGGGAACGCCAAACAACAATTCCGAGAACAAAATTGAAATTGACTAAAGAGTCATTAACTATCAGTCTCCTCCCCATCTTTGCTAAAATCTTTGAGAGCTTAATTAATCAAGCACTAGTCCACCTTGCAAAAGAAAATCTTCTCTCTGACAAACAGTATGGATTTAGGCAATATTCTATTGCAGATATTTTAAGTCATCTCTGAACGCATACAATTCCTCCAAACTGCTTGGCCTAGCATTCACAGGCAATATGAACTGGAACAAATACATTGAGGACATTGCAAAGGCTGCTGCAAAGAAGGTGGGTTCTCTTTTTTGAGCTAGAAAGCTATTCACATCTGAGAGCATCCTGTACTTCTACAAGGCCACCATTCACCCATGCATGAAGTATTGATGCAACATCTGGGCTGGTGCATCTACCACTAGTCTCTCACTCTTGGATAGGGTCCAAAAAAGAGTTTCCAATCTAATTGGTCCCACTTTGTCAACTAAACTCCAACCCTTGTTCTATCATCACAATGTTGCATCTCTGATTCTGTTTTACAAATATTTTAATGGAATGTGCTCTGATGAACTCTTTACACTTGTACCCCCTCAACATACATATCACCGACAAACCCGCTTAGCAATAACTAGAGTTCATGATGTTTAAACACACAAAGATCATAATTAGACTAGATACTACAACGGACTTAGGATTCGTGGTACTGTAAGTCTATCTGTTTTGTTTTTAAATTCTTTTATGACAGAAATTAGTGACCACCCAAAATAAAAAATGTTTTTAAAATAAAGGCGGACATGTATAAGAGTGCCCACCCACTAAAAATGCGTATTTACCCCCCCCCCCTCGATAATTTCCATAGGTTACAGACTTAAGTATCATATTAGCAAAAAAATTTTTTTTAAATAAATAAATTAATGACTTAAGTAGAAGGTTCACTTTTTTGTTATAACGTTCTATTTCATTGCTACCTGACTCTCTGTCCATTTCTTTACCAACTTGTTACATGATTAGAACGTTATAACCAGAAAGTCATTAATTTATTTATTTTTTTTTAATTTTTTCTGGTAATATGATACTTAAATCTGTAATATATGATAATCGACAGATGTTTACGTTAAGCAAAAAAAGTCAGAGACAAAAGGCTGTAACTCTTACATAACTGCAGGGGACATTTAAAGCATCAAACCGGTACCAAGATGAAGACGTTAATAAGATTGATTAAAGAATTTCATTTCCTTTCCCCCCCCCCACCACTTAATGTTAACAGTTATTTAAAAAAAAAATTTTTTTAGGTTCTGTATTGTTTAAAAATATAAATATTTATTAACTTCAGTAATCGTTTTAACAAACGATTACTGAAGTTAACAAATATTTTATTTTTAAACAATACAGAACTTTATAAAATAAACTTTTTAAAAAATTGTTTTATTCATAAACAATGCAAGCAGAGCAGCAGAACTGTGAACTTTATTAAAGAACATTTTTAAATAATGTAGATTAAAAAAAATTAAAGAAAGGAAAAAGGTTACAGACTAGATTCTTCAGAATGGAATATTCTTTTTCTTTAATTCTGCGAAAACGGTTTTGTAAAATCTATATTTTATTTATGACATACTAAAAAATATATTTTTGATCAATAAATTATTTTTTTAATCTTAAAAATATAGGAATACTTTGATATTAAAAAAAAAAAAAATCCTAATTGTAAAATTCATGAATTTTATAATTAGGAAATGTAAAAATAATACTTATTTTTTTAAATTTATTTTATTAACATTATTCAAAAATGTTCTTTACACTTCTGCTGCTCTGCTTGCATTGTTTATAAATAAAACAGTTATTTACCCGATGAGAATGGAATTGGACTGCCCTAAATTTAGTGGGTCCCCCTCATCGGATAAATTCAAATTTTGTAGCTTCCTCAGGAAGTTTGAGTTCTGTTCAATCAACATGGGGTAAGCGGATAACCTGCGTTTATTAAAATAAAAATTAATGGGCAAGGCGATCGACCTTATTTCCAACTTAGACATAACTCCTGATAATTACAATCAAGCATTGGTGTGTTCAAAGGAGAGATTCCTTAATCCTTCTTTAATTAAAAATCCAATTTTTGAGGAAATTATTCCTCAACCTGAACGTATTACACTATTAAAGGACCTCAAACATGTCAAACTTGACTTAGGCAAAATGGATAAGTCATTTGGTATATACTTCCTTTTGAATGATTCAATATCTGGGGCTATGATGGCCCATATCTTGTTTGCGAAATTCACTTAACAGTGTATGTAGAGAAATTATGAACAGGACAAATGAACGTTTCCCTTCTTCTATAATGTCACATACTTTCAACATTTTAGAATTTATGGCAACACCATTGGATGTGCCAAGGCGGGAAAATAGCCCACCTAAAATGTTGGCTTCTTGTTTGGAATCAAGGTCCAATATGGCGGCTGGTTCTTACTCAAAACTCATTAATGTAAAGAGTATGAATACCTTCAGAACACTCGCTAATAATGGCAAAACTAATAAACTAATAAAATAAAATACTCTGTTAAGAACTGTCCCAAATATAAGAACTCTGAAGCTAAATTTCAAAGGCCTAAGGAAATTAAGTTATATACCAGGTGTCTTGGTGGGTACCCTGAAATTAATTGCAAGGGCATTAAAGGATTTCCAATTCTTTGCGTTGTTTTTGGACTAAAGAACCACTATTCTATTATGTGCTCTAAAAGTCCCAAATCCTTTGTCGGATGTATCTCTTAAACGGGACAGGAAAACTGTATTTTTCCTGTAATTAAAATATTTATGAGGGTAAAGGGCCACTCTGTTTACTTTTACTGCCTGTTAGATATGGAAAGTCAGAGGTCATTCTTTTCACAGGCAGTTTTAAACCAATTAAGTCCTGGAGAAAAATTAAATTCCAAGACGGTTGATATGCTTGTAAACACTAGGTCTTTGAAACTTTAAGAACTTGAAGTCTCCCTTAAATTGGGTTTTCAAATACCCTTTCTATTTTCTGCTCTATTTTCTAACGACCTGAAGCTGAATTTTAACGTGGCCAGGTTTGACAAAATCCCGTCAAAATTGACTAATGAAGGTTTTCTTCGGCTCTGTTATTTATGCAATAATAGGTATGGATCTAATTCAACGGATAAATAACCTCCGTTTAATCAAATGTATGGGAAGTACTGTGTGGAAGATTTCCAAGTACATACATAATTCACTTTGGTGAAGGATCCAAATTTTGGAATTTTCATTCAACTGTTAAGGAAGAATTACTGGCCTTTGATAAAGTGCTAAATGCTTTCCCTACATGCAATTCTTATTTGATTGATAGTGGTTGGTTGTTTTTGTTTTACGGAATATCAACCCTTTTCAGGTTATTTAATGCCGAATCCAGTGATTTTGAAGAAAAGATTTTAGTAGAATATGTTTTTTCAAGTCGGTTTCTATTTAACCCATAGTTGGGACCCTAACAGATACTAACAGGGACCCTAGCAGGTACTACCACTCCGGGTCAGAGTGGACCTGGGAGCAATGGCAATCAAGGGGTAGCTCCACACTCCCCAAAGCCCGCAAGCCGGGGCCTCACCATCGGATATAATTTAAGGTCATATCCAGAACCTTGATTGCTATTGTGCTGAATACTACTGTTACTTAGGAGGATGCAATTCAACCGTTCTTTAATGAATCTTCAGTAGAGCATGGAATCAAGGCTTTTCTCTCTAGATTCCATTGGAATTGAAGAGAACAAGAAGTTGTCTTTTTGTGATGAAGAGAAGATAAATAAATTTAAAGAATCTATCGTCTTCAGGGAAGGAAAATATTATATTGAACTGCCGTGGAACTTTGAGAAACTTTCTAAAGTAGAGTCTAATTATGTGCCCTCTCTGCAAATAATGCAGAGGGTGGCAGAGTCCTTAAATAATGACGGTCTGTATGATGACTGTTTGCAAGTTTTCAGAGAATATGAAGATTGCGGAATAATTGAATACATCTCTGTTCCACCCGGAACATACAAGAATTACATTTGGATCCACCACAGACCTGTTATTAAGGAAGGTCTGGGGGTAGCAACGAAGATCCGCCCCGTATTTAACTGTTTGTTAAAACGTTGGGAGAGGGGGGGGGGGTTGTCATATTATTAACATTGTTTATTGTTTGCACACTCTACAATTCTCTTTCCTTCTTTTACAGCCTATATACCCGTGTTCCTTGATGAATAAAGCCTTATTCGCAGGTTAGCATTCGTCTTCTGTGTTTTGAATCTCTACAATTTATTCATCAAAAAATCTAACTCAAAATGGACTAGTTTTTGAAGCCGCAGCGTTTCAATGGTAGCCCTTCGGTGCCTGATTCTGCAGATCACTGGACACATTGGCTGCACACATTCAACAACTTTTTAAAGTCAGCCAACTGACAAACTGGATGTCTTTATCAACTACATCTCTAATCGCGTGCACAAATTAATAGTAAATTGGGACTCATACGAAGCAGCCATTGCTAAACTTCAATCTCTCCTCATAAGGCCTTCTGACAACCTCTAAGCAGGAGCCCGGCAAAACTATTGACTTTTTACAGAAACTAGACTCACTAACTGCCGATTGTCACTTTGAGGCAGTAATGGCTGAAGAATACCATGACCAAGCAGTTTACGATGCCCCCATAACAGGCATTCGTTCTCATGCAATTCGGCAAAGACTCTTAGAAAAAATATTCACGTTGAAAACCGCCTCCGACCTAGAAACAAGCCAAATTCCTATATCAACCTCACACTATGTGGCGTCACCACCTAGCCATCAATGTTTCGCAAAGTTTTTGTTACTTCGGAAAATGTTTCTGCTACAACTGGGGAAAAGTGCTTCTTCTGTGGTAATCAATGACATCCACGTATTAAGTGTTCTGCCTGTAATGCAGTTTGTAACGGCTACAACATTTTCAGCTAGTCTGTTGATCAAGTCGTGTCCCTAAGAAAGTAACCTCTGCTGCAAACCATCAATCGCATTCATTGTAACCACTGCATTACCTGATTACATATTAAAAGCTATAATCAAACTTTCCATGAATGGAATAATCTTAGAGGCCCTCATGGATACTAGTAGCTCAGAAAGCTATATATTATCAAACATTATCCATAAGTATGGCTGGCCGAGGCAAACTTACTGCAGAAAGATATCAATGGCGTCCACAGACTTGTCAAGCAGCACATGTGGTATTAGCATATAAAGGGTTTACGTACTTGCATTTCAAACTTTCAGATCTTTATTCTCTTTGCGCAGACATCTTACTTGGCCACAATTTTCTCAAACTAAATTCCAAGGTAGAAATACCTTTCGGAGGCCATAGAGATCCCGTTGCCATATATGCATAATGGCGTCCCGTCTTGTTTCTCCACCATTACTTTAATCAAATTATTTGTTTTAACCTCCAAGTGATGCGCTTGCCAGGAAGTTGAATACTTTTTCTTCAGTTCCAGGCATGCAGCCGATGAAGGACACGGAAATTAACTCTCTATGGCATTTGGCCACCTCTATCCTTTGTCTTCTTGAAACTTTAATTTTAAGCTTAAATGATTAGACTAAATTATTATTATAAGTGTCTCCCAGAGACTTTTTTTAAGGCCTGAATTGTCAACCTTTCATTAAGGACTTTTCCTTCAAATGAACTTTTGTAATGTCGACTCAAGTCGAGAATTGAATCTTTTCATCAGAAGGCATCATACCAACCCCCTTCAAATTGTTGTAATTAATCCACTCTTTGAACAGTGTTGTACCCGAATACTAGTTCCTGCTGAAGATAATGAACTATTACTTTTCGAGGTTGTTAGCAGCTCTATTTCAGCGGCAAATTAGGCATTTCCTTTTTTGCAATGAAGAGAGAATAATATTTGTTGTAATTGTCGTTAATTTTTTTGCCACTGTCTGAGAGCAAAAACAGGTGAGATAAAATCTCACAAAGTTTATAGCACCATAGGAAGAGCCCACCTTCTTTGCAGCAGCCTTAGCAATGCCCTCAATGTATCCATTCCAATTCATGTTTCCTGTGATCATTAAGCCGAGGAGTTTGAACGAAGTACTTTCAGGTTTTTGTAACTTCTGTACTTTCACCTAACCATAATAATAAAAGATATAGTAAAACTTGAAAATATTATTTAAAAAAAAAAAAGGTTATAGTCAGCTAGCGCCTTCCCTAATTTTCTGCGTGGCGCTACCGGAACTGGTGACGAAGTAAAACAGTATCTTCGTGTGTTTTTTTTTTTTTGTTTTTTGCTATTGTTTGCATTTTGAAGCGCTTTATCAAAATAAGACATAAAAAAGGACATTATTGAATAGTATACAATAAAAATAACAAAATTATACAAATAAAAATATGCCTTTATTTGCACTATTAATAAAACAATAAAACAATAAAACAAAACTATTAATAAAACTATTAATAAAACAATTAATAAAACAATTAAAATTATTAATAAAATAATTAAAACTATTAATAAAACAAATAAAACAATAAAACTATTAATAAAACAATTAATAAAACAATAAAACTATTAATAAAACAATTAATAAAACAATAAAACTATTAATAAAACAATTAATAAAACAAAACAATTAATAAAACAATTAATAAAACAATTAAAACTATTAATAAAACAATTAAAACTATTAATAAAACAAATAAAACAATTAATAAAACAATTAATAAAACTATTAATAAAACTATTAATAAAACTATTAATAAAACTATTAATGCCACTAAAATTCAAGGGAAAATGCAAGCTGATAATAAAATAGATATGGGAAAAAAAAAAACCCGTAGCCTTTTTATGAAATTTTCTTAAAAAAGCTACAGATTTTTCTTCCTTTTTCCATCATGTCATAATATCATACCTACTTTATATTTATTTATATATATATATATATATATATAGCGTGGTACATAAGCACTAGGACAAAACATAGCTGCTCATAAATTATGCACAAGTTCTCTTAATAATTACTCAAAAATCGAAAATTAAAGAAAATACTGATAGAAACACACCCAATAAATGTCATTAATCATACGAAAATGTAATATTCTACCAGCATTTTGTTTAATTTTCGATAGATTATCACAGGTCCTCGTACATGTTTTATGAAAAGCCATGTTTTTCTGAACAGAATATTGGATATCGTTTTTTTTTTTAACAATAAACAACATTTTAAAATAAGTTAAAACACAAATAAACTGGCATTCTGACATATATCTTGAGATATTTCCTTCTTGCATTACCTCCTCTGTTTTCTAGACGGTGATAGCTGATTTGGCGTCCCCGGCGAAACATCTTCCAACAGATATTTTAACTGAAGGAATTCATCACATTATTAGATGAATTATTAGTAGTATTAGTATTTGGGTCAAAATGCTCCATTATGCCAGCTGAAGATGCCTTACAATTTTTCAATAAAATGACAACTTTTGAAGGTTTTTGGGTATGCTGAAAACGAATATCATAGGGAAAATTAGTGCAAACAAATAGTTTTCGAGATATAAGTAACTGTATTTTGCAATATAAATCTTTGGCAGCCATACGAAAGCAGCAAACCCTCAGTTTTTTTTCAGCGCAATTCCGAAAACCATTCTTAACATGCGGAGGTTGGGGGTGTTTATTCTGAAAGCCGTTATAAACATGGGGAGGTTGTGGAGGTCTATTCACAAAGGCATTTTATTTTTAACCTCCGCATGTTAAGAATGGCTTCCAGAATAAACAGATTGGACAATTAGTGCACATTGCCTGAATTTTCTTGAATTTGAAATCTTGAAAGTAATTTTTTGGGTGGAATTAGCCAGAAATGATGTTGAAAAACGTTTGTATTTTGTAGAATTAACTTCGCAGTTTGTGTGCGCATGCTCACTGAACCATTTCATTGAAGCAACAAAGATGGCGGCCAATTCAAACTACTTGAAATTGCATTGCATAATACAGGTATTTAGATCTCAGAAACTCTTTATCTGAGCTCATTTTCCCTATGAATATTCGTTTTCAGCATACCCAAAAACCTATACAAGTTGTCATTTTATTGAAAAATTTTAAGGTGTCTTCACTTGGCATAACGGAGCACTTTCACTAGTATTTGTATTATTATAAAAATTTGGTATAAGGACGATAATTTTCTGGGTCATGTCCTAAAAGATGGGGTCCGTAAATCCAGCCTAGTTCTGAGTTTGAGGAAAAGTTAGTCTGTAACTGGTGCCGCGGTAAAACAAATTGAATAAGCACCAAGTATCATTCCTATGCCAAACTTCTTATAATAATACAAATATTAAAGATGGTGAGTAGAAGAAACAGAAGGCGACAATGAGAAACATACGTTGAGAGTCTGAACACCTGAGCAACATCAAAAATGATGAGCAACAATGAATTCATGAATGCTGAGGAAGAGAGAGAGAGATGGAGAGCCATAGCTGTCAATGCCTGTACCAGGCAGTAAACCAGTTGATGATGATGATGATGATGATGATGATGATGACGACTAATACTACAAATACTAATAACAAGCTGTGCGTGTGTGGTCTCCCTCTGGTGCTGAAATGACGCCACAAAAAATAGTGAAGAAATGATGAATGCGAGAAGTGTGAAGGGCCAACGTTGCCTTCACATTTTCGCCATGTTTCAGAAAAATCTAATGGACAGGGCAAAAAGTGTCATATTATGCAATTTTGGGGGATTTGCGACTCCTTTTGAGCTCCTGGAAACACTGAATCTCAATGAAAATGAACAAACGGTGCAGTTTCACGCCTTAAAACATGTACATTTAAATTCAGCACTATGGAAAACCACTATATAGACATACATATCAAGTTTTTGAGTAATATGAAAAAAGAGCTCAAAAAAGGCATGTTTTTTTAGCCCTGAAAGTCTCAGAGGGATGCGAACTAGAATTTTGCCAGGGTCACCCATACTGAATCAGAGAGGCGGTAGCACTCTCTATATAGGGATGGCCCGTACACGCCTATATACGCCTACAAAATAAAACTATCCAAATCTCAACTAAAATCAACTTATAAGTTTCAAAAAGCACATATTCTTACAGAGAAGCGTCTTACGAATCCAGCGAGTGTCAGAAGTCGGTTAAAATGTCAAAAGAGAGCAAAAAAAAAAAAGGGTACAAAAATGGCCAATTGTTCTTCTTTCTTCTTTCTTTTGAGACGATGTATCTCGGTGTACGAACGGTCTCTAACAGTTCAAGGATCAATCGACTGCTCTTTACACAGAGAAGTGCAGTGACCCATCGCTTTTTAGCTAACTCCATAATTAAATAAGATTACGTGTAATAACAAGTTTTAAACACTATATACCCAATGTAGACAGACCACTTCGAACACGGAACTTCTCTCAAAAGGGACAGCTCCAAATAATACACCGGATGCTCACAGACGTTCCAGTTTGCCAGTGGCCTATATTTCTTGGACGCTGAATATTTGAGGTGAACGTTAAGGTTTTTCTTTAAACAGTAACCCACCAGCGTTAATGAAACCACGAAATCTTTATCTCAGTTGATCAAAATTGTTATAAGAGTAACCTATCAGCAAGTACGACGTCAAAAAACAATGTTATAAAAACAAATAATTCTTCAGATTTTGGACTGTAAAATATGTACAAAACGTCAATGCTGTGATCAGGATTCGAACCTAGGTTAGCACGGTCACAATGTGGGGTCCTAACCTCTAAACGATCACGGCTAACACTGACGTCTGTCGCTCTTGGCAGAAAGACACATGACTACTGTCAAACTATTGAAAAATAAGGAGGAAACTTGAAATTCTCACGCATGCGCAAAAATACACTATAGCAGCCATTGTTAAATGCAGCTGAATCTCTTCGCTCGCTAAGAAAAGTAGATCAGACCAGTTCTTCTAAGAACTCACCAAACACCAAAGGAAATAAGTTAAATTAACCGCAAAAGAAACTGCAAGAAAGTCATCTTCTAAGAACTCACTGGAAGCTGACCAAAAAGAATCAAAATCCAAGCCCTAGCCACAAAAATAACTAGATATTGTGGCTACTATACACAATCTACTAATAAAAACAAGTAAGTTTTCTAAAATAAACTACAATAAATTAACCAAGTAACCTCACACTGTCACTGATTAGGACTTCATATAAAGATAACAACTACACTATTGGTGTATATATCGTTCCACACTTTAACTATTGGTGACGGGGCAGTATCTCAATTCTACGAGAATGGTCTTGCTATAAGATAAGTGATATTATAGTAAGATACACATAAGTGTTATATGTTTACATTTAATAAAAAATGCCAAAGTCAGCACGTAGTAAAAAAGCTCAGAGAAATATAGACTATGAAAAAAACAAAGTCAAGGTATTATCTGAGCAAAAAGAATACTATCAGAAAAATGCTGAAATAATAAAAATTAAGTATCATGCAAATCCTGAGGCAAAGAAGGCTGCCTCACGTGCTGACTCAAAAGCACAGTATAACAGGGACCCCGAGGGGAAAAAAGCTGCCTCATGCACAAACTATTATAAATATAAATATCAAAAACTGCCAAATCTTTGCCAAAATGCCAAAGAATGAACCAAGAAAAATTTAATAGTGAAGGTATTAACATTTTAGAACTTTATAATACTCTAACTGTTTTATCAGAGAGGCGGTAGCACTCTCTATGTAATATAGAACCAATGGAGGACCAAGAGGCAACTCCTAAGGCCCAAAACCCAAAGACCTAAAACCCAGCAGGAAGCGACCTGCTACTAATGGAGGCGGCAATGAGCAGCCTCCTAAAAAAGACGATACTATCATGAATGTAAGTTTAAAAATAAGACTAAGTAAAAATACTAATTAACAAGAATAAAAAAGCATTGGAAATGCAAAAGGATATAGGGATGGTATGCCAAAAAGTATACAAACAAGATAGCTATGAATGGCTAGGCACATGGAAATAGAATTGCATCCAAAGTATAGCCCTATAGCTTTTTACAACCGTAATGATGGCACGGAATGAAGATTGGAGAAAAGCTATAGGGCTATACTTTGGATGCAATTCTATTTCCATGTGCCTAGCCATTCATAGCTATCTTGTTTGTATACTTTTTGGCATACCATCCCTATATCATTTTGCATTTCCAATGCTTTTTTATTCCTGTTTATATTAAGAACAATAGCGTCCACATTTTGACCAAGTTTTAGGAAAATCTAATGGATTGATCAAACGCTATGGGTCAAAAAGTGCCGTTTTTGGCCATTTTGGGACATTTTTTTACCTCTTTTGAGTCCCTGGGGGGGACACCGAATCCAAGTGTAAATGGATAACGGTGCAGGCCTTAACACATGTATATTTGAGTTGACCACCGTGAAAAAACACTATATAGTCAGAAATATCAAGTTTTTGTTAAGAAATATGAAAAAAGAGCCACAAAAAGGGACATTTTTAGCATTAAAAGTCCTCGAGGACATGAACCAGAATTTTGCCAGGGTCACCCATACTGGATTTATATTAAGAACAATGGGGTCGACATTTTGGTATGGGGCAAAACGTGTCATTTTTGGCCATTTTGGAGAATTTTTGACCTCTTTAGAGCCCGTGGGAACGCAACGGGAATTTTTGCAAAAATTTTTTTTACTGTGCACATCTATTTAATGGAATACAATTTGTGGCAACATTTCAGGAAAAACTAATGGACGGTTACCTAGCAATCGTCCAGGATAACAGACGTACAGACACCATTGAAAACATAGATCCCTCTCCGATAAATCAGGGGGCCAATAATTTGTCTAAGAATGTGGTAAATTTCTTCAGTTAAAATATCTGTTGGAAGATATTTGGTCACGGACGCCAAATCAGTTATCACCGTCTAAAAAACATGGAAAGTAATACAAGAATAAAAAGTCTCAAGATATGTATGCTGGATTGCCAATAAACTTATCCATGTACGTGGAAGAGTAACATCTTGCCTTTGGTAACATTTATTTGTTGCATTTTTTTCACTATTTTTCTTGTTCTGTTAGCTACAATAACAAACACACTCGTTTGACTTTACCACAAATAACTTCTACCAAATGCATTATTTTCTAGCGACTTGTATCACGGCTACTGAGAGAGTAGGCCAGTAAACATGACAGCGTGATGTCATTTCCTGATCAACATGTAGGTATAGAAAGTTTCCTCGTGTTAAACCACGTGGCCATAAAAAATATTTTTCGTTGCCTTAGATTGTGCATGTTTTATTTTCCTAAAGAGAAAAAAAAAACAATTCTCCATTTGGATAATTATATAATTTCAATTATTATAATAGTTGCACATTGGGATAATTTTAATCAAACAAAATATAACAGTAAGTGGGTTGTTCTTGAATTTTTATATCTATCGAAGGAAGTCGAATATTTAATTTTATTTATTTTTTTAAACTGCAAAACACAATTTTTTCTATCTATATATAAAATGAACTCATTTTCTCCCTCTGCTTTTGACCGTAATAGGCTAAAAATCAAGACATTTCATGCAAATGTAATATGCACAAACTGCAGCACATTATCTGAGGTGTGCTATAGATCAATTACCTCTACACTTGCTTGATAATCATACATTCCTATATTTTTTCTGGTGAGAGTTCACTGCCAAAATCGGTTAGAATCAATGGAAGTTGTAAAATCTTTTCTCTCTATTAAATTCCTCCTTTCCCCGCTCCCCATTTACACCACTGCTTGATCGTTCATGAGGGACTGTTACGAACACACACTGATTTCGAGTTTAGTAGTTGCTTACCAAAACTGTAATGCTTCCTATTGGGAGAAACGCACCACGCTACTTTTACGTTGTTTAATTACCATTTACTTCCAAACATTTTTACACTACGAAAAATAAATAAAAAACTGATTCTTTCCATTTTTTCTTTTTTTCCATAAACATATAATACATAATTTCCGGTTTATTTCGTTTCATTTCCTGTTTCTTTTTTCTGTTTACATTTTTCCGATTTTTGGGGGAATTTCGACATTGTTATTTTTTTTTTTTTTTTTTTTATATAGCCACAGTTATTTTTCTGCTCAAAATAATTATGCCATCGTGATTATCGCATTTCAAAACGTAAAATATCTCATTTACATGTACATCGATTGCGAACAAATCATTTAATGAGTGATTAAAAATATTTACCGATGAAGATCGAAATTACTCGATTTAAAAATGTAAACAATGCATTTCTATATGACACTCTAAATGTACAATTTGTAAACCCAAACATTACGGAGGAAAGGGGGGGGGATGCATCATATTAGTTAATCAACGTCTGTTTCTCTTTACAATAATAAAAAAAAGGACTTCTTCCATTTTTTTCTTTTTTTTTTATACATAAAGATATAATACATCATTTCCGTTCCATTCCGTTTCGTTTCATTCGATGTTATTTTTCCCCGTTTCCATTTTACAGATTTCTTTTCCAAGTTTAACATCGTTACTGTTTTTTTTTTTTTTTTTTTGCCCAACAGTTAATTATTAATTTTCCGGTCAAAATAATTATACCATCATTATTATTGCATTTCGAAATGTAAAATATCTCATTTACACGAAAATCGATTAGGAACAATTCAAATTATAACTAATTTAAAATATTTACCGATGAAGATTGAAATTACTCTATTTTCAAATGTAAACAATGCATTTCTATATGAAACTCTTAACGTCCCATTCGTAAACACATACATTACAGAGGAAATGGGAGAGGCATCATATGAGTTAATCAACATTTGTTTCTATATAGACTTACAGATTTGAATATTATACGAAATGTGAATGGATTTGGTGAGTTTTTAATTAGATCCCAAACATAAACTACTCCTTATTTTCGAGTAGGGGCTGATGATCGTCTGACATGTTCAACTCAGATGATGACATCGTTATCTTAATTCTTATTATGGGGAGGGGGGATAGTATTTAACTATTATGGAATATGTACCGTGCCAAAATATGAACGTAATTATTTTGAAAGCAATTATTAATATTGGGAGGGGGGGGGGTCTTTCTTAATTCTTCTGGACTTACAACTAGCAATTCAATAATTCTTACTGTAAGGCAATTTAATAATTCTTATTCTGACATGAGTACCATTATACTATTATGGAATACGGACAGTGTGGAAATAAAAACGCTACTATTTAGAAAGCCATTCTTAATATTGGGAGGGGATCTTTTTTAAATCTTCTGTACTTACAACTAACAATTTAATAATTCTTATTATAAGGCAATTTAATAATTCTTAACATGAGGAGGGTAGTATTATACAATTATGGAATAGGAGAAATCCTTCACAACTGAGATATTTATTTTTTGTTCCTTTTCTCCACATTAAAAAACGACCCTGGTGTCTAACTCTGTCCCGTGGGGAGGCATGGGAAATAGGAATAAGAAGAAGAAGAAAAAGAAGAGGCCGGCAAGGCAAGAGTACTTGAAAATGAGAATCATAAACATTAAAAATTCCTCTCTTCTAAGAATAACAAATATATTCAAAATCAAATTAAATTTCCTCATTGTTTATACGATCCCAAGCAATGCCGGGTAGCCCCACTAGTATAAGAATGTTTTTCAGTCTATTCTTTTAATAATAAATAAAACTTTTCATTAAGTATTTCCAAATATTTTAAAGTTAGAAGCATTTTTCACAACAGTTTTTTTTTTAAACTAAAATAATTGATGATTTCAATATTTTAGAACCGGGCATAATTTATTTCTTTGAAATATATTCAAAACTTAAGTTTTTCTTTGCCTAATTCATTTCTTTTAAATATATTTAAAGCTTAAAAGTTTTTTTTGTTTGTTTTATAACATTTTATCTGTAAATAATTTACATGATGAGAGCGGAAATAAAATAGCAAATTTTCTATTCTCTCGAACACATTCACTTTATTCCTTAAGTTCTTTATTCTCTCGAACGCTTTAATCATACGAACAAATTCACCTTAACAATTCATTAACTAATCAGTTTTAATTAAAGTTTTGATATGAACTAAAAATAAAGAGTACATTAAATTTTAGTTAACATATTTTCTTGTGTTTATCTTATAAATAAATATTGTTTGGTATTTGTGCTGTGGACTTACCATGCTGAAATAATGTTATTTAGAAAGCCATTCTTAATAGGGAGAGGCTTTCTAACTATTCTGCTCTTTCACCTAACAATTTGATAAAAAAAAAAAAATGATACCATAAAATTTAACTTGAAAATCCTATCTAAAATATAGCATGGTGCATACACTGCACAAGCACCATTATTATTATTATTATTATTATTATTATTATTATTATTATTATAATAACAACAATAATAAAAATAAAGGTAATTCATGAAGAACATGGACCCTGCATAAACGGGTTTTGATTTAATGGTTGCTCCCTAAAAAGCGCATACGCAAAAGGTTTTCATTGGTTGATTTAATCACAAACTCTTTTTTGAATGTACTATTTGAGGCAAATAAAAAAAAAAATAAATAAAAAAAATGGCCAAAAGCATTATTTGAATATGTATGAAAAAATAAATGTACCAAAAAATAAAAATATTTAGTGTGGGAAATATAATAATAAAAATAAATTAAAATGAAATGAAAATAAAATAAAAACAAGTACAAAATAAAAGTATGAATTGAATTAAGAAAATAAAAAAAAAGAAATGTTTACTATATTTTCTTAGTTTTTAACCCATGTTCACATTACAGTATGGTTGTCTTTTAGTAGTTATGTGAACTTCATTTCCGTATTCATCTATTCTGCACTGATATGAAGATGAAGACTATCGTGGAGTATAGGATTCCTAACCATGTAACTGATGAAAATATGCTACATGTTTTGATGAAAAACATGGGGGAAAAATAAACATAGAAGAACAGAAAACCAAAACTTTAAATATGACTTCTATATTTAAAGTAATAGTTATTTAAATATTTCAACATGTAATCTTGTGGGGGGGGGGGGAATCCAGCTCCCCAATAAGAGGCACTCTGGATAGGAACAAAAATAAACATTGTCTCAGTCATGAAGGATTTCTCCACCGGCCGACCGAGGACAGAAAAGGTGAATTGTAGCATCAGAACAGATACTACTACACTGTGATCTTGTCCCGAAGGCCAAGAATTGTTTGTGTTTTATGTTTCTTTATTTCCTAAATTCATAATTCAGTTTTATCAGTATTAGATTGTATATTGCTTTAAATTACGTAATTTTACATAGATAATATTTATATTTTATATTGAATAAGTCCAGTTTCATTATTAATCGAATTGGGTTCCTTTCTTTTCTTTTTTAACATGTTTTAATGCTCTTTTTAAATATGCTATCACATAGTATCGACAGTAACAGTTCGACAAATCTTACCTACATTGCCTTCAGGCATTTTTCAGTTAACAGGCCTTCTATATCTCGGTCGCCATACTTGTATACTTTGAAAATTGGTTCTGAAACTGTCGCTTTTGTATAGAAAATTGAGGTATGTTTTACAAAAGACATCAAAACAAAAAAACGATTCCATAAAAGAGCTTAAAAAGGGCAATCTGTCAATCTTAGAAAGTCCAAATTTAAAAGCAATATGGCGGCCTCAAATGTTGTACATTTAGTCTAATAAAAAATGATGAAAAATTATAAAAATGAAATTTGTTCGGGTTTTATTTCAGCCTTTGGGTCTAATAATGTGTTTTATATAAAAAGAAATAGTTTTTTTTTTTAATTTTTTGTCTGCCAAATAATTTACGCCGCTAAACTACACATTTACCAAAATTGCTTTGTTTACAAAATATAAACGAAACAGATAAAAACTTTAAAGTGTCGAATAAAAAGTCATGGCTTTAAAATTCTGGTATACCAAAATTCTTATTTAATTAAAAGATTGAAAGTTGTTTATTATTTATTATGTTTTTGTTTTTATTTCAGCATTTATTTATTTCATTTTCAATGAATTTTATTCAAATACACATGAAAAAAAAAAGATTAATAATTTTATTTCATTTTAGTAAGAAAGATAACGAAATATTATTTTAGTAATAACGAATTACTAACGGGGGGGGGTACATCTTTTCTGGTAATAATAAAAATAAAGTTTGTTTCATTTTGTTTTTGAGTTTCCGATTCAATGTTTAAGTTTGATGGACGCGGACGATTTTTGGTACTTCTACAGTTTATTGCCGAAAATGGAGACATTTTTTCGGGCACTTATTGTTAAAATCAGTATTATAAACTATGACCGAAGTAGGAAATAAATAACAAAAAATTAAAAAATTGCTTTATTAAAATTGTATTTTTTTATGCAGACTTTTCAATAAATGCCTTTACAATTATATTTTGATACATTTTTATACAATAAATGTTTTGGTTATCAAATGGCACTCACCCAGTTTAAATAATTATGAATATGTCATTTTCATTTTCTTTTTTTAATAATAAAAATATATATACATTTCATGAAATATTTTTCCGTTTTCATTACTTAAATCAAAACATTTCCAATTAAACAATTACGGATATTAGGGTCTGGCAAACAATTGTGAAAAATGAGCTGCATGTTTCCGTGACGTCAGGCTTGTGTTAACTATACGAACTATGGAAAAGCAGAAGCGACTTAATGATTTTTTAAAACCTTTGTTTATCTTCTTCAAACTGCAATTAATAATTAATCTTTGTTATAATTTTGTTAGGTTTTAAGATTTACACAGTTTAATGATTAATAATATTATAAACATTTGTATATTAAATATGAAATACGGTTTTACTGAATGTTCATTTGGTTACCTATGGGGTTCCATATTTTGTTCAGAAAAAAGAGAAACAAAATATGAGGGGGGGGCCTACAAAATGCTTAATATTTGTGCAATAATATTTTCAAATTTGTTTTAATCTGGCGATAAAATAGCTGACAAGAGTCATGTTTATATTAAAACTTAATATTTAAAAAAAATTAAACACAATTAAAAATCTATGTTGTAATGGAACATTTTGAAATAATGGAATTTTAATCGTTTTAATCTTTTAAAAATTAATTAATGTTTACGAAGTTTCTTTTTCTTGGCAATTCAACTGATTCAACTGAAGTAAATATTAATTCAAAAAACCACTATTTAAAAAAAAACAACATAATATTAAGTTTATATCAATTTTTTAATTGCAACTTCAAGGTAATTTTTGTTCAATATGTGTATTTAAATTTAAAAAAATAAATATTTTTTACTTATTTGAACTCTTATGTTTCATAATAAATAGAAATTTCGATAGATTTAAATATATTTTATTCAAATTTCGAAAAAATAAATAGGGGGGAGGGAACACGCACTAAAAAAATATTTCCTCTCATATATTTTATGAAAACTGCATTTTATATATAACTAGCGAGGGGTACCCGGCATTGCCCGGGTGTTTTTCGGGGTATGTGAAAAAAACCCAAAGCGTTGAGGACGCGCAGTTGGAAAATAGTAAAGTGTTTTAAAAAAAACAGGTGCGCGTTTTTGATTGACGTGACGGCGATAGGTATTTAGCAGTTATTTTGTGCGGGACAGTTGAATAAATGGGTTTGTTTGTTTTTAAAAACCCGCTCCCTGATGACGAAGTCGACATTGAACAAACTGGCTCTGGGCCTGTGATTAGAGTCGAGTTTCGCTTTTTTTTAATACCGAAAACCGAATGTAACGCGTGCCGATGCGGGAAATGTGGAATAATAACGTTTGAAAGTCAATAAAATTAAATAGAGAGGCGAGCTCCGTGGGTAATTCGTAGATATTACAATTTATAGATGATATAAAAAGTTTTAAAAAGTTGTGAACCGAGCAAGCCTTTCTCTGAAAGAAGCCTTTCGTGGACATCGAGGAAAAGTGAACATACATACATACATACATTTTCGCTTTTATATATATAGATTTCATGGTAATCGTGAAGAAAGAGAGAGCCTGTTTCCTCCGTTTGACTATAGGTGGCGTTACTGTCTGTCCACCCAGTTACGGAAGCACAAAATGTTTATAATGCCACTCTTGAAATAAAAATAAATGTTTTTGTTATATTTTAATTTTAAACATGTTTTTTTTTTGTTTGTTTTTGCAAACATATTTAAGTTTTATTTTTCCAAACATTTACGTTTTGTTGCTTCTTTATTTTCAAACATTTACGTTTTTTTTTTAAGCAAGCATAAACTAAATATTTTTTAAATATTTTTCTTTTTGAAAAGTTTGCTTATGCACTTATTGTACCGCGCTATTTTTTAATAGTAGTTTCAAGTAAGATTCAGGTTTTGCAATATCCTTTTTCAAATATATATAAATACTCGCGGAAAAGGTAAAATAAGTGCAGAAAAATTAAAAAAAAAAAAAAAAGGGGGGGGGGCCATAAAAGATTTAAAAAAAAAAAACGTTGATTTTTTTTTTTTTATCATAAGAGCGTAAAAAATACTCGCGGAAAAACGGTTGTACCCATAAATATGTTTAAAAGAAAAATATAGCAAAAACATTTAGTTTATGCTTGCAAAAAAAAAAAAAAAGTAAAAACAAAAAAACGTAAATGTTTAAAAATAAACAAGCATCAAAACGTAAATGTTTGGAAAAATAAAACTTAAATATGTTTGCAAAAACAAAAACAAAACGTAAATGTTTGAAAAAAAAATAAAACTTAAATATATTTGCAAAAAAAAAAAAAAAAAAAAAAAAAAAAAACATGTTTAAAATTAAAATATAACAAAAACATTCATTTTTATTTCAAGGGTAGCATTATATACATTTTGTGCTTCCGTAACGGGGTGGACAGACAGTAACGCCACCTATAGTCAAACCGAGGAAACAGGCTCTCTCTTTCTTCACGATTGCCGATTTCATTTTAAAATGGATAAGTATCGAAAATTTCACGAAAATCTGACCATTAATTGATTTTTGTTAGATTTATGAGATACGGGTATGTTTTCACGTTCGGAATGTCTACTACATGGGAACGTTATTTTAAAGCGCCAATTATGTTAACACGATTTTCGACTAGCAATTTCATTATTTTCGTTCAATGAAAAAAAATTTTAAATTATTACTGATTTATTTTGCCCTTCTTTTAAAATGGTACAAAAGTTATACTGATAATATTAATTTATAATTACATTGTGTCACATATAGGGTGGGGTAGTTCTGTGGTGAATTTTGGCAGTCCCTAACGGATATATGTTCTCTTTCCCTTTCTTTATTTACATTTTTTTATAGTTCTTTCCGGAAGTAATTAATATCTAGTTTAATTTTTTTGTTATTTATTTCCTACTTCGGCCATAGTTTAAAATACTGATTTCTCCCTCTCATTCTAATGACAAGTGCCCCCCTCCCGCAAATGGCGTCTCAATTCTCGCTGATAAACTGTAGAAGTACCCGAGCTTTGGTAAATATAAATCTACAACAGAACACCAACCACTCTAATTCAAATTTTTTAGGGGTAATTGAGGCCGCTGACAACGAATCTGATAATCAACCCCGTCGCAAATTTACCATTTGCATGGTATTAACCCCTGAATCCAAGGGCTATTTTCCGCCACGCACGAGTGCGTGGTAACATACACAACGGCTGTTGAATGTACCTTCATGTAGGAAACTGCCTTTTCACATGGTGTACGAATCTTTTGTGGAACATTTAAAATTATATGAAAAAGAAGAAAAGCACTCCAAGTGTGTGTGTGTGGGGGGGGTACAGAACATAGAATTTTCAATTTTTTTTTTTTTCATTGGCGGATAATTTAAAATTGGAAGAAAAAAATTGTCTAAAACAAAATTTAAACAAAAATACATTATAGTACTTTTTGGGGGATTTTTTTTTTTTTTGTCTTACGTAGTTGTCAATGCGGTTTACAAAAAGATAAGCACCAAACATTGTTTTTCGTTTTTTGTTTTTTTTAAATTACATTTTCACCACAAACAAGGCACATTGTCACTTTTTGGCGTAAAGGGCTACTATCAGGGCAACAACTACTGGGGTACTATGTAGGGATTTGGGCAGCAAGATGTCGGTTCACGTTACACTTGAACTTCTGCATGTCAGTACAGTTGGGGAAACAGGGATCTGGAATGAGATTCCAACGTCTAGCGGTTCTGGGGAAGAAACTACTGGAGTAGAAAGATCTTTTACATCTAAGGATCTCTACTGTGTGGGGGTGGGATTTAGCTGCCTGTCGGGTTTGTCGAGGGTGTTTACGTCGTGGGGGGCACAAGTGCTTGCAGTTCATCAGAGCATTCACCATTAAAATACTTGAACAGGCAGAGGGATGCAACATTTCGTCGATGAGAGAGGCTGAAGCTTAGATGCCAGGTCAGGGCCTATCAGATTGGCGACTCTCTTTTGAACCTTGTCAAGGAGTGAGAGACTAGTAGCAGATGCACCAGCCCAAATATGACAACAATACTCCATACATGGGCGAATGGTGGCCTTATAGAAGCACAGGATACTTTCGGTGTTAGTAGTTTTTAGTACGGTAGAGAGCGCCTACCTTCTTCGCAGCGGCCCTGGCAATGCTTTCAATGTAATTGCTCCAACTCCTGTAAACATTAGGGCAAGGAGTTTGAAACATGTACTCTCAGATAAAGAGTCGTTGTCCATTGCTATTGGTGGTAGAAAAGGTTTCTTGTAATTATTGAAGGAAACTAGTTTAGTCTTGGCAGCATTGAACGTGACCATCCATTTTTGTCCCCATTCCACTACAGATTGGAGGTCATCCTCTAGTATTTCTGCCATTTCTTTAGATATGTGTTCATTTGTTTTCCTGTCGTGCCTGGTATAGTGTGATGTCATCAGCATATATACCATCTCAGAGGCAATTTTGTCTGGGAAGTCATTTATGAATATTAGGGATAATGGAGGTCCAAGCATAGACCTTTGGGGCACTCCCGCATTTATATCATACTGTTTAGATGTACGACCGCCGAGGACAACCTGGATTTTTCTCTTATCTAAGAAGGATTTAATTATGTTAAGTATTTTTCCAGTGATACCGTATGATTTAATTTTCCTGAAGAGACCCTCATGCCATACCCTGTCAAAAGCCTTAGATATATCTAGAGCTACCGCTCTATCCTCCCCTGCTTTGTCCAGTAAATGGTATATACGTTCAGAGATTACAGTTAGGATGTCAGCTGTGGAACGGGCTTGTCTAAATCCATACTTTTGGTCAATCAGAAGTTTAGCATCTGTAAGGTGATGGACTAGAGCATAGTTAATTAAAATCTCAAATATTTTGGCAAAAAGTGGGAGGAGGCTAATGGGGCGATAATTTAATGGGTCAGTTCTTTCGCCAGAATTCTTGAATACTGGTACTACAGAAGCAGTTTTCCAACAGCTTGGAAAACAAGATTCATTAAGGCATTTGTTGTAAAGTAGAGAACTGGAGCTACTTCGGCTGAGCACTTTTTTAATAGCACAGCTGGGATGAGATTGAGTCCACATGCTTTTGAAGTGTCAAGGGTTTTTATGATAGCATGCACCTGAGCAGGGGTGATTTTCAGATCGTCTAGCATGGCGTCTGTCTGCATAGGAAAGTCAGGTAGGAGGTGGTTGAAAGGGTCCAATGTGGAGTTTGAGGCAAACCGACTGGTAAGCATGTTAGCCTTCTCGGTTGCTGAGCAAACAACCTTGTGATTGTTAATTTGTGGGGGAATTGTTGATTGCCCATTATTTACTACACTGTTGTAGATTTTCCAGAAGTTACGAGTTCCTAATTTTTGTGCCTCGATGCGTTTTTTTAGTGGTTCCAGTAAATTTCCTCTTAGCTGTTGCTATTTCTTTAACATTACTTCTAACTTCTATATACTTCTGTCTGTTTGAACTGGACTTATGTTGGTTAAATCTTTGAGCAATGGCAGTTGTGCAAGTAGAAGTAAACCATTGGGGAGAGTGGGGTTTGCTATAAAATTTCTGCATGGGAACATGTGCTTCAATGGCAGTTTTGAACCATTCAGTGGTCTCATTTGCGCACTGTTCAGCAGGAAGAGAAAAAATATTTCCCCATGGGGCATCTCTGATGGCTTCCCAGTCAGCCTTTTTATAATATCTCGTTATTTTGAGCACTGGCTCTTCAGTTTTGGTTCTAGTTTTTTCGGGCGATTTCAACCATTATCACTATGTTAGAGAATGGATCAAGAGAGAGAGAAAGGGGGAGGTGTGTAAAGTATATCGTAGACACGTTGACCGGAAGTCAAGATCAGCTGATCGGATTGCGTGTGAGTCACGTGATCAGGTTAGCTGAATCATAGAGATTTGGTTTGGGCTTAGAAGAGGACAGATGGTTTCACCGTTGTCTCTTCCCCTTCATGGGGGGGGGACGCTGACGTGTGTAGAAATAAGACATAGAAGACAAACTACACAAGCGGGAGATTCACTTTCCAATCCTTTTGCGAGACATCTGGAAAGTGAAATAAACTATAAAACCAATTCAAAAGTGATTGAATGTTCGTCCATAGCAGGTACCAGGTCTCTCCTCCAAGACGAGAGATGATTTCCAGATGGACCAACATCCAAGAAGCAGAAGGTATGTGTGAAAAAAATACATGTATCACACATTCACACTTAAAAGCATATGAACATATTTAATAGAAAGAACAGCTAGACGATCACACACGATCCGCTTTATGATACAACAAATATATAATATATGTCATCTCTTCTAATCCCTTATTAGAGATAACACAACAACTACATGATCAGCGTTCCCAAGTGGGCTGTTGGCATTCGTTATACAATCAGGAACTGTGGTCAAAAACAGATCTAGAAGTGATGCGTGTTGTTCTTGCTGGTCAGGGAAACGAGTTGGAAACGTAACCATTTGTGATAGGGAGTGAGATATAGAGAAGCTATGTGTTGTTCTGCTCGCTGCGTCTGTGTAAGTAGAGAATCCAAGCCAGTTTTTGTGGTGGACATTAAAGTCACCAAATACATGTACTTGTGCGTTAGTGTTGAGGGAGAGTGCTGTGTCTATGCTGTCAGAGATTTTGTTTATTATGGTGCAGTCCTGGGTTGAGGGAGAGCGGTAGAGAAAATAACAGTATCTAATGTTATGTTGCATGTTTAGTCTAAAGCACATAAAGGCTTGATCGTCCGATTCTAGGTTTGTTTCTCTAGTCAAGGGAAAGGTATTATGAATGTAAACTCCAAGTCCATGCATATGTCTGTCAGAGTCCTTACAGCAGAGTGGGAGATATCCAGGCATGTTAAAGTAGTTAGAGGGGATGAAGGAGTGTAGGTCAGTCTCACTTAGTGCTAAGATATCTGGGGTATTTGTTAGGAGAAATGCTTCAACATCAGCTAAATTGGTTCTAAGCCCACGGATGTTTGTGAATGCAAGCCTCAAGGGAGGAGGCAAGTTGGATTTGTTTGACCCAAGCCTTGCTTAAGCTTATTTTTAGATTGTACTGCCATCATATTTTTTTTAAAGAGTTTCAGTTTAGGTAAGGGGGAGCTGAACAAGAGGTTATGCAGAGTATCAGACATGCAACACAAGTAGACCATCAGCTGACCTTTCTTCAACTAGGATTGTGGCCTCAGGAAAGCCCACCGGGGATGAGTGCAGGGTCCCTTTCCATGCGCGACATGGCACTACAAACATCCCGATATTATACAACTGTTGATGGAGCAGCCGCTTTAAGCGCTACCAAAGAGTTAGGGCCCCTGTACTACCAGTAGGAAACAGCAGCCAGGAACTGTCAATCCGGTACCCTCAACCAATCAAAGGAAAGTGAACCCAATGTAATTGCACAGGCATATGTGGTACTTAAGCACTCCCAAGTGCCCAGTTTTGAGGAGTGGGATGTATTGGGAGTGGGGAAAACGGCGTTCATTGCCCTAGACAAGAAACAAGATCTACCACTGAGTGTTTCTGTCGAACCGCTTTACACTACAGGTGCTTTTGCAGTTTAATTAACCGTTTTTACGTAAGTAACGCGCCAACATTTACCGATTAGAATACCATTCAACATTTTTAGGAGAAGAACTTGTTAAGCCACACAAGTTCTATAATTGAACCCCCCCCCCGCAAAAAAAAAACCGAAAAACAAACATTTTTGGTGCTTATGTTTTTGTAAACCGCTCGTGAAAACTTTGTTTAAAATGCATTAAAAACTACGTAAGACAAAAAAAAAAAAAACAGAAAGTACTATAATGTATTATTTTTTAAATTTTGTTTTAGACAACTTTTTCTTCGAATTTTAAATTGTCCGCCAATGAATGAAAAAAAAAAAAAAAAATTGAACTGTCCGACATTATCCCCCCCCCCTTCACTTGGAGTGCTTTTCTTCTTTTTCATATAACTTTAAATGTTCCACAAAAGATTCGTACGCCATGTGGAAAGGCAGTTTGCTACGTGAAGGCACACTCAACTGCCGTCGTTTATTTTACCGCCGCGGCGCTCGCGCGTGGCGGAAAATAGTCCCTGGGTCCAGTGGTTAATACCATGCAAACGGTAAATTTGCGACGGGTTTGATTATCAGATTCGTTGTCAGCGACCTCGATTACGCCTAAAAAACTGAATTAAAGTGGTTGGTGTTCTGTATCGCTATATTTACCCGATTTTTTAGCAGTGAAAACCTATAAAAGTCGTCATTTTAAAGAAAATTGTGGGCGTGGACCTAATGAAAAAAAAAATGCCATATTTTTATATATTTGCTGCTTTTGTTTTTACCACTTTTTCATTTTGTTGCCTATAATAAAATTATATATCGTCGACAGAACTCGAACCCACATTTCGCGCCATTGTTTTTAATAATTTGACACGTGAGGTTTCAAACAGGTTTGAAATCTGAGGAAGTTCAAACTGATAGTGAAATTCAGAATTCAATCACACAGAAAACAATTGATTTTATCAAGCGAAAGCTATAAAATAAAAATAAAAACTGTTAATTAGGAAACAATTTTTAATGGAATTGCTTAGAAAAAAAAAAAAAAGTAAAACGTTAACATTTTTGTCTATGGAACAACGTAAATAGCATAATTGAACTCTTGCAAAACTTTTCCTGTTTTTATATTCGTCATTATTCGCGAATTAAAAATGTCTGCAGAAAAAAATTTACGTAACAAATAGTGATGTCAGTTATATTATCCTATATTTAAAAGCTTAAAATTTTATATACTGTTATTATATCCAGAAAAGCCGCAAGCGTCAGTCTCGTGCCAAGTTCAAAATAAATATTACTAGGTTTTATGAAAATGACACACATTAAATATTTGCACTTTCAGCGAAAAAAAAAAAGTTTGATAATACAACCGTTCCATCAAAAGTTTCCAAGACTTTCATTTAAAAACGTGATACATTAAAAACTTACAACTTACAGGGATTTGCTTTGATTTTGGAATTTTCCATCAGAAAAAAAACAACATGATATGAAATGATGAGCAGCGGTTATCAAAATACCGGTGTTCAATGCAAAAAGTTCCCTCTGCAATTTAGTCCGATGTTAAAAATCCCTTACAAATTAAACTGTCATAAGTACTCGCTAATATTATCAGAACGAGAATATTGCCCAGGGCTTCAAATCTCGACGTCGTCGGTATAGCCACAGCCATGGTATAGTTTTCTTGCGTATATTGAAGCGTTTTGCTGCCAAGATGACTGCCAAATTGTATCAATTAGTTTTGCCTGTTTTTAGAAACGGTGATAGCGATGATTAACCCAGTTATTAATTTGTTGTATATTTAAAAAAAAAAAAAAAAAAAAAAAAAAACGGTACTTGTTTAGTTTAAGCAAAACATTAAAAAAAAATGAAAATATTGAAAAAAAAAAAAAAATTATATTGTACGCACTCGTTATGGAATTAAGTTCTCATTAAAAAAAAAAATCACTCAATTTGATCAATAGGTACCTCCAACGCGCACCATAGTTTTAACCCCCCCCCCGCACTATATGTAACACGATGTAATTGTAATTTAATTCAAGATGACCATCCTATTTTTTTTTACCATTTAAAAGAAGAAGCTTCAAATAAACTGCTAATATATATATATTTTTAATTTTTACAGGATATAAAAATAATGAAAATGCGAGACAAAAATCGTGTTTACATTATCGACACTTTAAAACAACGTTCGTATATAGTAGCATTTTTTGAAGCCGTAGACACACCCATGTTTTAAAAATCTAGCAAAAGTAAAATAAGTCATATCTTCCTGAAATTTTCGATATTTATTCATTATTAAATAAACTTACACAAGGAAAGTAGGTTTCGTTAAATATAATAGAGGAAATATTTTTTAGGTGTTCTATTCACCCCCCACCCCCGCCCCGCCTGTATATTTCATGATCTGAAAACTAAACAAAATAAATGTAGGTCAATAAAAATGTCAACGTTTTTTAAAGCTGAAAAGATCAAATAATTAAAAAATAGTTACTTTTATATATATATGAAATCCTGTTATTTATTTCACTTACCTTAAAGTTATGAATAAAATTGGACATAAAATCAACATTATTATGTAAAAAAAAAACCCAACTTTTTCTTGATAATTTTTTTCTCGGTAATATAATTATTTGAATTAAAACAAAAACAAAACAGAATTCTAAAAAAATAATTATTTCTAAAAAGCTTTAAATGATATTAAATTCAAATTCGATATTGTGAGAAATTCCCTTTACACCACCATGTTCTTTGTTTTAAGCCGCCTACACAATTCTAGTAGGCAGTCTGTGATTCATTAGTTTGTATGAGCCAAGTTAATTATTTGGCACCTTTTTATTATCTTTCTTTTCTGTTTCAGTCCATGGTAAATGCTCCGCAGGAAAGGACTAACCAAGGACTGTCGGAAATTTATCTTGCTTCCAGATAAATCCGACGCTAAAGTAACTAACCTGAAAAAAAAAAAAAAATAACGGCATGGAATAAAAAAGGGGGGTATAAAGAATAAAATATAAAGGTCTTGCTTTGAAACGAAGAAGAGATTTTATTCACAATAAAATTAGTTGTAAATTTTTCCCTTTGCAGGCATTAAATTTAAAAAACGTCAAAGTAACATATAATGAAAAAAATAACACTGGTTCTCATAATGAAGATGTTGTATCCATGAACAAATACAATAATAAGATTCAAAATAGTAGTTTCTAATCACACTCTGATATGTAGTAAATTTTAGAGCGTACTCACAAATTGAAAGCTAGTCAGGCACGTGCCTTTATCTTTTTTTTTTCTCATTTAAAGTCCTTTTAGAAATTTCTCTCCTCCCATATTTGTGTGCAAACCGTAGACAAACAGATGGATTTCAGAAGCATGCCGCGTCGCATGTCTGGGGTATTCTTGCTGGGTTTTCTTCTTTGTAGGAGGTTTCAAAATTCCTTGTCACGTAAAATAAGGTCTTTTTTTTTTAAATAATTACACTCCTTCAAATTATGTGCAAAACGTATCAACGTAGATATTTTTCAGAAGCATGCCTCATCGCATGCCCGGGGTATTCTTGCCAGGTTTTCTTCCTTGAAGGAGGCTCCAAAATTCCTTGTCATTGGCGGGCAATGAACATGTCCAATCTCCATGTCGCGGGAACCAAAAAAGAGAGCGAATCTCGTGCTGGGCTCGTGACCTCATCACGGAGCTAGCATTTCCCTTTTCTCCCAATTAAAGGGAGTTTCGCACAAACCCAAAATGTATGAAACTAAGAATCAAAAAAGATACAAAATACAAAAAAATCAAATACAAGAACCAAATAAAAAATAATAAATGTAAACAGAGGGGATGCACCATTATTGGTACAAAACAAATTCCAAACGGATGGCTCCGAGAAGAATGCCTTATTAAGAACTAGCGAGGGGTACCTGGCGTTGCCTGGGTGTTTGGAGGTGTGTGTGGAAACTCCAGAGGTGGGGGGGGTTTAAAAAAATGTTTTGGTAGGTAAGTATGAGGATCGAACCCGAACCCTTGAGGCAAAGTTGTAAATTAAAGTGTGAAAAAAAAAAGTGCAACGTTAACCATTGCCCCACCGCGAGATGCTAACGGAAACACGTTTGAATTTATTTAATTACTTGGATTTGGCAGGTGCACGTTTTAATGAGTTAATGAAGTCAAGTTTGACTGCAGGATAGTATTTCATTTACTGCAGAACACTTTTTTTTTATTTTCCCAAGATATTATAGGAAAAAGACTAACCCGCATGCGGCGAGTGACAAATGTTGAATATTTATCTTCCCGAAATCAAGCAAATTAAATAGACAGGCGAGTTTCGTTGTTAACTGAGATATTACGATTTATATGTGATATAAAAAGTTTTAAGAAGTTGTTAGGCGACCGACCGCTTCTCTGAAAAAAGCCTTTCTTGGACATACACAAAAAGCGAACATACATTTTCGATTTTATATATATAGAAGATGGAGCCGCCAAAATTTCTTCACGTTATATCACTTGAATGTTTGGTGAAATAAAGGACTTGAATCTCTACAAACATGTTTTTCTTTATATTTATATCAAGTAAATATTTGAACTTTCCTCAATTCAGTTAGAGTCCCAAGGGGCTCGATTTATGCCTAATTAAAGGCACCAGAATTCTTACCAAGAACACCATGAATTACCATAGATCCTTTCAAAGGAATACAAACTACCACTCCACCAAAAGGAATTAAACTACCGGCTCCCTATTTGGAAGGCAAAACTGGCCCACCGTTTTGCAATGGACTATACCAGGACCAATAACTTTTCTTTGCTGTTATAACTGAATACATTTTGAGTTTAAAAGTATGGCTTTTGTAATTTGTGGATTTATTCTGCATCTGCCAGGGAGTATTGAATCTGTCAGATTAATTTCTCACAATATGAAGTTTAAACATATTTTTTTAATAACGGGTTTCCAATAATAAAAAAAAAAATACATTCATATAAGAGAATATAAGACTATTGAGATAATAAAAATTGTAAATCCAAAATCGTCCTAAAAAAATTCGTTTTGATTTTGTTATTTAAATTGATAGAGGTTGATCCCTATGGTTTGCACCTTTTTTCAAAAAGTACAGATGCCTGTAAGCAACATTATCTTTAGATACATAAGTGTCAACAGAAGACATTAAAATTAATTTTATTTTATTAACTCTTGTTTGTGTAGTACGTTAAAAAAATCTATTTGTTTTACAAAAGGTAAGTCTTATATTGTTTTTATCCATAGCAAAAAAAAAAAAAGTTACTTTCATTAACAATTATAATGCGAATGCCCATCCATAGAAATTGATACACACACGAAATGATGACGTCACTATTAATGTGTACAATGCTGACGTTTTACATATCACCGTGGAGATACCTATTGATCAACTAGTTTCTTTTTCTTTTTTTAACAGAGGAAAATCAAATTTTAATGAGGTCGATCATATCCCGCCATCTTGCCTATTTTGCGGAGGAGGGGGCGCCAAGGGAGATAACTCTAATCACCGCTTTAAGTCTATTTTGAAACGTGGCCAAAAAAACTACCTAGATAAATATTTTTTTTTTTTTTCACTTATTTTACCGAGTTTCTTTCTTTTTAATCTCATTTTCATTTTGTTCTTGGTTAATTCCTTTTTTTTTTTGTTCTTGGTTAATTCCTTTTTCATTTAAAGATTGCCATGGGCATGGTATATGTGCCTACATTAAAGATGACTTTCCGTGTGGTAGGGATATCTCCAGTGAAGACCCTAATTTACCTTATATATGCTTCTGGGTTGCACTTGCATACACCACTGCATTTATATTTGCCCTCTATCACCCCCAAAACAGTGGGGTTACTATCTTTAAGAGTATATCTGAGAAAATTGACAACATCCTATCTGCTCATCCTTCGGCTAACATCCACATTTGCGGTGACATCAATGTCCACAATGTGGAATGGCTGACCCACTCGAACAAGACAGATGATGAGGGGAGGTTCTGTCATGATTTCGCCATTGCCTATGACCTCATCCAGATTGTTCACGAACCCACCAGATACTCCCGGTCAGTACACTAGCCTTCTTCCCCTGAGCTATGTTCATGTTCCGTTCTGTCTCCTCTGGGATCTTCCGACCACTCGGTTGTATCAGTTAAGATAAAAACGAAATGCAATAAGTCTTCAGACGTACCTCTCCACCATACTGTATATTAATACTCTATGGCTGACTAGGATAGCTTCTGCACATTTATATCTGATCTACCCCTGCATTCCATGTTTAAAAAGGATGTGTCCTCTATAGTATCAGACCTGACCGAATAGTTAATTGTAGACATAGACAGATTCATACCATCCAAAAACTTCCAACAAAAACCTAACAGCCAGCCATGGTTCTCCCCAAAATGTGCTGCTGCCATTGCGCACAGAAATCACTTTTTCCATAGCTACCAACGTAATAGATGCACTGAGACTAAAGCTGCTTTCAGGACTGCCAGCAACCACTGTAAAAGAGTAATAAAAAATGCAAGAGAGCTATATACTCAGTCTGTTAAATCCAAAGTAGCTGAGCAGCGGCTTGGTTCCCACCAGTTTTGGCAAATAGCAAACAGGATCCTGAACAGAAGCGTGTGTTCTATCCCAACCATTATCAATGGACCTGAGGTCATCTCGTCTGCATCAAACAAGGCCAAACTATTTGCCAAGAACTTTGCAGTTAATTCTACCCTATGCGACGAAGGTCATCAACTCCCCGTATTTCCTCTTATAACAGACAACACACTATGCAACATACAAATATCTGTGCGTGAGGTCGCCAAGCTAATCAAGAACTTGGATTCCAGTAAAGCAACTGGCCCAATTATAGTGCTAAAAAAGCTTCAATCAGAATTAGCCCCCATACTTACGAAACTATTTAAGCGTTGCCTTAAGGAGAAGAGCTTTCCAACACTCTGGAAAACCTCATTAGTATGCCCTGTATTTAAGAATTCAGGTGATAAGTTGTCTCCCTCTCAGTACAGACCAATCAGTCTCCTATGTGTCATGAGTAAGATACTGGAATCCATATTAAATAGAGTAGTAGTCAACCGCCTCAGCAGAAATAACCTTCTTAGTGACATGCAATATGGTTTCCATTCTGCAAGATCTACAGCAGATGTGCTAACGGTTATATCTCATAGGATTAGTGAATCTCTCGACAAAAGCTTCCTTTCTAGGGCAATTGCTCTTGACATATCAAAGACGTTCAATAAAGTATGGCATAGGGGCCTACTTCACAAGATTTCTAGCTACAGTATAACTAGAAATGTTTTCTCGATCATTAAATCATTTCTCTCTGATAGACTCATAAGAGTAGTGGTTGATGGGCAGAAATCAGAGGCCCACAGTATTAATGCTGGAGTCCCTCAGGGGTCCATCCTGGGCCCAACTCTTTTCTTGATCTACATCAATGATCTCCCAAAACACATACTTAAATCATTCGTTGACATCCATGCTGATGACACGACCATCTATGGCAACACATCTAAGGCCGTAAATAACAAAGTTCTCTCTGATTCTCCCTCCTCTGATCTAGAGCATGTGGTACAGTGGGGGAAGATGTGGCTGGTTACTTTTAATGCATCTAAAACCAAGCTCCTATCTTTACATCATCAACGCTCTGATCCCCATCTGGCATCAATTGAAATGGATGGCTCTCGTCTAGGGGAGGCTCCATGTTTTGATAAGCTTCTGACCTGAAATGGAACACGTACATCAAGTCATTTGCTAAGGTTGCTGGAAAAATGGTAGGATCCTTCTACCGCTCCAGAAGATATCTCACTGCTGATGCAATTCTCTATCTATATAAAAACCAAGTATGTCCAAGGATGGAGTACTACTGCCACGTCTGGGCAGAAGCTGCTAAAAACAGCCTCTCCTGCCTTGACAGAGTACAAAATAGGCTTTGTGGCTTAGTGGGGGATGCCCTTTTCTCTTCCCTGCAACCTCTCTCCCACAGGAGAGACATTGTGAGCCTGTCTTTATTTTATCGTTACTTCCATGGCAAGTGCTCGTCTGAACTCCAATCTCTGGTCCCCCCCTCGCCAATCTTTCATGATAAACATCCGTCTAGCTGAAACCAGTGTCAAAAATTTTCTCCACTCTTTATCTGTGCCAAAACCAAAACATAGATTCCATGAACGAAGGCTTCTTTCTTAGAAGTGCACGCCTGTGGAACTCTCTTCTGTTTGCCTGTGTCCCACCTAACTACAACCTGGATGTCTTCAAGTCCAACATAAACAAATTCCTGATGAACTAGCCTCTTAAGTAAGACTCTTTTTCAAATCTCCAATAGTAACGATTACTATGATACTATTCATATTGATTACTGTACACGCAATAACCTTTATCCCTAAGTGGCTTCCAGGCCTTGATAATTGGTGACTACCTTGTAAAAAAAACACACCATTCCTCGTCCACGAAAAAAGCAAGATGGCAGGATACGATCGATTTTATTACAATTTGATTTTCCTTTATTAAAAAAAAAAACTACTTGATCAAATTAAGTGATTTTTTTTATTATTAGAACTTAATTCCATAACGGATTTGTACAATATAATTTTTTTTTTTAAAGGTTTTTCATTTTTTAATGTCTTGATGAAACTAAACACGTATCAAGAAGCAATTTCTTTAGTAATATTCTATGTTGGATGTGTCATTATTATCATGTTTAATTTTTGATATATTTTGATTTTATTTTTTTAATAAACATTATTTGATTTTATTGCTTATTACAAAACAAAACATACTCTCCCTTAACCGTAGCACTAAATGTTCGTCTGGTAATATTTTGCATACTTAATGGAAAAATAAATTTATATTTAAAAAAAGAAAAATAAATAAATAGATAAATAAAATTAATATTTTCAAAAAATAAAGAAATAAATTAATATTTGCATAGTACAAAAAAAAAAAAAAATCCACAAAAATTCAGACAACAAATTAATATTATATATTTGCCTGATGGATTCATTTGCTTTGTCACCACTGTGAAAAACAGACATAACTGGTTGATAAAATTTGACCGCCATTTTGGGGAAATAAGGTCTATCTTCTAGGAGGCCATCTTTGCAGTAATTACCTCTTTCTTTGAGATGGGAGTATTTTTTTTTGTCAGTTGTTGGGGGCAAAGCTTCATAATTTGAAAGAAATTTTGAAGATTAGAAATGAATTTCTAATCTTTTAAAATTTTCAGCAAATCCTCATGTATTAAAAGATTGAAAGTTTTGAAAATTATTTAAATCCAATAATTTTATTATTAAAGATTAAAACAAAATTGTTTTATATAATAATTTGATTTAGTTAATAATTTAATGAACAAACAATGTAACAATCACACAGATTGACATTTTTTTCTTCTTATAGAGAGCAGCTTCTACGAGATGGTTTGATCACACCAATCAAACTCCATGGTGTATTAATTTCGACGGGTAATTCTTTTTTGGCACGCCAAAAAGTACACCACTTGCCAAATTTCATTCTGTCATAAAAACAACTTTCTACAAAAAAAAAACAACTTATTTTTACATTTTTATCTAGCGAATAAACATAAGATTATATATGAAAAAAATTATTTTAAAAAAATCAAAATTATGCACTGGGGATGAAGTTGGCTTTTTTTTTTTCTTAAACGAAACTGACTTTAGTTTGATAAAATTGTGTTTTGATTTTTTTTAAATAGTAAACATGTTTTTTCATATATATTTTCATGCTTATTCGCTAGGTAAATGTCTAAACATTCTTGTAAAAATAATTCAGCGGTATGCCAAACACAATTTTATCAAACCAAAGTTAGTTTCGATTAAGAAAAAAAAAGCCAACTTCATCCCCAGTGCATAATTTGGATTTTTTAAAAATAATAAACATGTTTTTTCATTAATTTTTATTTATTGTGGACTATATCCTCATCTTTTTCTTAGTGGTTTCATGACTTTTCGGCCAACTATTCCTCTGGCCTTCATCAGGTGGTAACTGCGACAGATAGGAACTCTACGCAAGTTGGCATACCAAAAAAGAATTACTGATTTCGACTGAACCTTTGAAAAATCTGCAAAATTCACAATTCGTCCATACATATTGTTGCCACATCTAGGCTGGTGCATCTACCACTAGTCTCTCACTCTTAAACAGGGCGCAAAAAGAGTTTCAAATCTAATAGGTCCCGCACTATCGACCAAGCTCCAGCCTCTGTCCCTTCACTACAATATCACATCCCTGTGCATGTCTTACAAATTGATTTAATCTACTCCGATGAATTCATAGCACTTGTGCCCCCTTCGACATATATACTTCTCATTAACCTAACAAGCAGCAAAATCCCACCTCTTGTACTAACCTGCAAAAGTTTCTTTTATTTTATTATTGCATTTTCTCCCCAAAACAAGACACAGTGCCATTTTGATGTAGGGGACTACTATCTAGAACATAATTTTCAGCAATGCTATGTAGGGAGTCGAGCAGCAAGATGTCTGTTTAGGTTACACTTGAACTTCTGCATGTCAGTACAGTCTGGGAAGCCGGAACCCGGAAGGGAATTCCAAAGTCTAGCAATCCTTGGGAAGAAACTATGAAAGTAAAAGGATTTCTGGCATCTCGGGATCTCTACTGTGTAGGGGTGGGGTTTTGCTGCTTTTTCGGTTTTGATGGGAGTATTTACGTCAAGGATGGAAAAGTTTAAATCTAATATATAAACGGCTATATGTCTGTCTGTTGGTCTATCTATCTGTCTGTCTCCATATTTTCAAACTCTATCTCTTCAGAAACTAAAAGTCACAGAGCTGCACTAGAGGCCTCAAATGATTGAATTTTTACGGACCGTTCTTTTATGGGTCTTTAAGGGATCAAAATTGAAAAAATTGTTACACATTTTATAGATTCATCTTAGTTTATTTTTAATTTTTAAGTTTTAATTGGTTTATATGCGTGTTACATTGGTACAGTGGTAACGTCACCAACGTTGAATGCTATAGTTTTGATTCCAGCTGAAGGCACCCAAATACTTTTTTTTTTACTTTTGAAATCACGACTCGATAATAATATCTGGACGAAATCACATTTTTAATTATTGCAGTGTACCTAGTTCTATGCACGCTTATATTCTTCAGAACACTTTTTTCACCATACTTTTTCACAATCTCACCAATATGGTTAATTGAACGGATTGAAGAATAACAAGTTATACTTAAACTAAGTTTTATTTCTGCTTCCTTTTCTTGGTTATTTGATTTTTTAAATATAAAATTATCAAGAGAACTTTGAGAAATATTCCTTTTTGGTGTTTTATCTTAATCCTTTTTTGTTTTTTTCATATGCTGCAATATTGCTTTGCTTAAGTAAAACCATAATTTTGCACAACACACAGTACGCTTGCTGACAATCATCGGCACTTTTGAGCCATGGATATGACTTTTCCAAGGCTTTATTACGTTTACGCCCAGTTTCATAACTATTTTTCCACTTGGCCATTTTGAAGGGATAACCAAGAAAAAAATTAATATTTGTCTAATTCAAAGGCTAGACGTAATGAGTGATGAGTGTGTGTGTGTGTGTGTGTGTGTGTGTGTGTGTGTGTGTGTGTGTTTGGCACTAACCTTTGTTGTTGGTAGTAGTAGTAGTAGTAGTAGTAGTAGTAGTAGTAGTAGTAGTAGTAGTAATTTGTTTCCTTTGGGGTTGATGTTGACAACTATTGTACTTTGTTGTTGTTGACTTTAAGTAGTGGCAACTTCAGTGAGTCAAAACTGAACTCTGTTATATTTGATCAGCTGTTGTTTATATTATATTCGTGATTTCACACCTAAATGTGAAATCATGAAGTGGATACACCATACTGTGATCTGGTTGAAAACTATGTATTTGTGTGTCCCTAGGATAGTCTACTTGAAAAGAAAAATACCTTAGGTTTGCAAGAACAGATGCCACATACAAATTTATTATGTCTAAGCTATTATCCACCATCTTATATAACTTTAGAATGCCATTATAATAAAACCCTATATTTCATCCTAGGAGAGGCATCATCACAATCACCATCATCTACAAACGAAGTAGTTTTTATTTTTCCCTCTCTATCTACAGTACTCTTCTCACCTCAAGTCTACACCTGGAAGATATAAACATGTTATAACTATGTTTTCCAGGCACCTTTCTTTAGTGGATCATAAACTCCTATACAAACCATTAACTTTCCATTTCCCGTTACACAAAATAATAATTTCTCCCTTACGCAGATCCAGCACTTCTCATTGGTTGCTAGCTCCCAACTTACTTATTTGAGAATAGACACCTTATTGAATAAACAAACACACTAGATGTTTAAAAACATGGCCGCTCTGTATACATGCTACAATAGATATAACCTAAAACAAACCAATTGTTTCTTTTTTGTTTTATTTTCCTTTTCCCAACTATATTACTTCAATTCTTCTACTGTTAATTGACATTATTGTTTTCTGAAAAGAAAACAAAAAAATGTAAACACAATATTCGAGGTTTACCATAACAGCGAGTAAGCAACAGATTTTGTAAACAAATACACACGGAGACAGATAGATACACACACAGAGTAAAAAAGACAGATAGGGAAAGAGGCAAATAAACTGATACAGAGAGAGAGAGAGAGAGAGAGAGAGAGAGAGAGAGAGAGAGAGAGAGAGAGAGAGAGGGGGGGGAGAGAGGGAAACAACTTTTTTGAAAAATGCTACACACTTTTTATTTATTTTAAACAGATTTTCTTTACTTTTAAACAATGCACATAGAAGTTTTTTTTATATTTATAAACATTATAAATCTTTCCTTCACTTACAAACAATATGGACAGAACTTTTTTTGTATTTTTAATTTTATATACTGAACATTTTACGATTTCAAACGGGAAATATGCTGAAAACAAATACCGCATTTCAATTGTCTGCAAATAAGTAGCTTTTCGATTATTAAGCAATATAATTTTTTATATGACTATTTTTTACAGAAATTACTGTGGGGGTAATCTAAGTGCATAAGCAGAAAGTTATTTTATAGAAGATACAGTTGCAAATTTATTTTAAAAAAAAATAATTTTAGTTTATCTACGTTATTTGTGACCTATTTGCATTTTAAACACAAAATTATTTCATAGAAACTACAGTTGTGCAATTACTTTTTTTAAAAAAATCGTTTATCTATATTATTAGTGACCTATTTGCGTTTAAAAAAAGAATACCGCATTTTAATTGTCCGCATTAAGTAGTTTTTTGAATATTAAAAAAATATAACTTTTTTATTACTATTTTTGGAAAAAATACCGTTGGAGTAAATCAAGGTGCATAAGCACAAAATTATTTTATAAAAAAATTACAGTTGCGAAATTATTTTTAAAAAATCATTACACTAAAAATATATTTTATGGGTAATATCGTAGGCTCGACACCATCATGTCAAGACTACTCAAACAGAATACTGGCGTGTAGCTCCAACTGTAAAACCCAGTTGCGCACGCACAACTGTATAACGATTACCTTAGCTGCGCACATATTGTCTTTCTACGGCCACGCAGATTCTATAGGCATATAAACCAAACTGTTCACGCGGATGTAGTTGAAAGCAGCTTATGTCACACAGATGTTATTCTGTTCATCCAATCGGATTATGAGGAAAACAAATTTTAAAAAAATCTTTTTTTGACGGTCTTCATGGAGCTGGTTTGGATCTATAAAAAGGGCATTTTTGCACCCAAATGAATGAGTCAACTTCAAGTCAGTATGCTGTAAATAACATCAACGTCGATCTCCGTCCACGTGAACATTAACGTGTGCACGCTCAATAATTAATCCTCCACATGGAGATGGACTTTTTACCCAAATGGACTTTTTACCCAAATGGACTTTTTACCCAAATGGACTTTTTACCCTTTTCTATCTCTCCGCTAAAGTAAGTGAGGGACTTTTATGTGGTTTAATTTTTCCTGAAAAAGAACTGTTTTCTTCATTACATAACAAAAACATTTAATTACGTCAGTCGCAGGAAGACACTTTCAATTAAGAAGAAACTTTCTTATCTTCCCTTTTCTTTCATTTACAATTTAAAAAAAAAAAAAAATTTGTCTTGAATTTATTCATTCCGCCTCAGTCATCTTTGTTTGATTGCCATCACCATTTTACACTTTATTTTTATTACTAGTAAAAGTACCCGTCGTTGACTCGGTTCAAAAACAGCCTTCAGAAAATGGACTCTGATTTATGAAAGTATGATAGGTTATGAAAAGGAAGGGTTGTAAAGAGATAGCTTCGAATTTGGGGTATCAAAACCAAAGCAAAATATGATGAAAGTAAAAATAAAATAGATAAACCCCATAATTTATTATACCATACCTGTTCACACTGAAACACTTATCACAATATTCTGTGGATCTATATTAAAAAACCTTGTTAAACTTTGTGACATATTTCCATTCTATGGAGATCAGATGTGAACGAACACCCCATAATTTTATACCATATTTATTCAAACTGAAACATAATTATCAAAGTATACTTACGCAGATAGATATGAAAGGTCTTTATTAAAGTTTGTGCCTATTTCCATTCTATGAAGGCCAGGCGCGAACGCAGACCCCATAATTTTATTATACCATCCCTATTTAAGTTAAAACATACTTATCAAAGTATTCTTATGTACATCTATATCAAAAACACTTGTAAACATTTTTTTTTTATTTTTAAATTTGTTATTTCCATACTTTGTGGACCAGGCGCGAACGCAGACCCTACAATTTTAATGAACCACCATTCTGCCAGATCAAACATATCCATTTTTGTGTCTCGATAATCTTCTATCATTATATGTAATCAGTTTTTTAAAATAGTCAACCATATAGGAGCCTATTCGTGACCACACACACACACACACATTCAGCTTTATATTATAGATTTTGAGTTCGTGGCACTAACATCGACACCCATAGTGACCACAAATGAAAAAGGGGGGGTTATATCATCCATCGTTGTCGATGAAGTCCACAAACATTACTGATTTTGAGGCCATGATCAGAGTGTACTATCTGTTTTGATGCTACACTTAACCTATCCTTCCCTCGTTCAATAAAGGAGAAATCTTTCTAAACTGAGGCAATTTTTATATTTGTTCTCATCCAGATCGCTCCATTTTTGATTTTCCCCACATCAAAAACCGATCTAGTGTGTAACACTGCCCTCCTGACCAGGCAAGTAAATAGGAACATCACTGGTTTGTCAACTATCTGCTGATGCTATGACTTGTGCTTGACTTAGTTAAAAGTTTGGGCACTTGCATCTACCACACTCTATAGTCCAGAAACACTTGGTCCTGATGGTAAGACAGGGTGAAGGCGAGACAACTAGATGCAGATGTTGTCTCAAACATATACGGTGCCTAGCATTCCCAAAATGGTCACCTGTCTGGTACTGGCCAGCTTCATCTATATATTGAGATAAAAGATGGAATTATTTGAAATTCAGGTAGTTATGATATTCTTGCATATTCTTATCATTCCAGATCCAGCGAGTAACCCTGAACCATGCTACGTCTAGAGTACCTGTTCCAGACCTCCAGACCTTAGCCTCCAGTGACGTGCGACCTTACGGACAACCAGCATCCAGATCATACGATTTTTTGCTTCCTTTGCAAATAAAAGGCGAACCCTCGTCTTTAACCAAATAACCTGTGTCTGTCATTCTTCTTTGTCTTTTTGCTGTTTACTTTTTGCCTGTGTTTACCTTGTTAGTTGTTGGGTCGATTGTCCCCAGACGAGTGGCCCCCACAACAGTACATTAAAATAACGATTTAATATTTGATGCATATAAAAATTGCTTATGTCTTAAAGGGTTTTTCCTTTACGCACCGGAAGACAATAAATGGGAGTATCCAATATTCTCATTAAAAAAAAATCCCCATCATTACATTCGTTTATTAAAACATTTGCTAAATGTTACCTTACACTACAACTGAACACCGATCACTCTAATTTGTTTTTTTAGGGGTATTTCAGGTTGCTGACAACGAATCTGATAATCAAACCCGCTGCAAATTTACCGTTTGCATGGTATGAACCCGTAGACCTTGGGACTATTTTGTGCCATTTCACCACCTTCAGTAGTGTTTTTCTTACATGATACGTTCATGTGCGAACGGGCGTAGTGAAGTGTCTTATCACATCATGTAGGAATCTTTTAAATAAGTTTAAAAAAAAAAATGTTGTTCAGTTTTTTTTTTCGTCTAACGTAGTTTTTAATGCTTTTTTAATTGATCAAAAAATGAAGTTTTCACGAGTGCTTTGCAAAATCAAATCGACTTTTTTTTTATTAAATGTCGAAAACACTTTTTTTTAGAATACAAATACAAAATAAAAAATTAACTTATTTAATAAATAAATAAATTGACTTCTTTTAATAAAGAGAATGTCGAAAACATTAAAAAAATCGATTGTCTTCCCTTATTGATCCCATATTTACGCCAGTGTCATACTCGTAAGCTCTCAAAAAAGATGGTGTGTAGCAAATCTTTGCTAATATTTGATTTTCTTAAATAAAAAAAAACTATTTGATCGATTTACGTGATTTTTGGAATATGTCATCTTCATGCAGTGACAAGTACGTACACTATATAAAGATTTTTTTCTGATTTTTCTTGTAAAAAGTTTTTTTTCGGCCCATTTATAGACAAGCACCGCAAAAACAAAAACATAAGTACCAAACAGTTTTATGCTTGTTGTTTTTTTTTTAGGGGGGGGGGGGTATTCCATTAACAGGTGCTTCTACAGTTTAATTAACTGTTTTTCCATAAGTAACGCGATGTCGGCGCGTTACTTACGGAAAAACAGTTAATTAAACTGCAGAAGCACCTGTTAGACGACACAAGTTCTATAATTGAATACCCCCACCTACAAAACAAACGAAAAACATAAAAATATGTTTCGTGGTTATTTTTTGTAAACCACTCGTGAAAACTTTTTTTTAGATCAATTAAAAAGCATTAAAACTAAGAAAAAAAAAAATAAATAAATAAATCGCTTTTTTTAAAAAAACTTTATTTGGAATGACCGCTTAAAGATTCTGGTATGCCAAGATTCCTTTGCAATCTGATAAGACACCCCACTACGCCTGTTCACACGCGAACGTATCATCTAAGAAAAACGCTACTGAAGGCGGTGAAATGGCACAAAATAGTCCCAAAGTTTAGGGGTTCATACCATGCAAACAGTAAATTTGCGGCGGGTTTGATTATCAGATTCGTTCTCAGCGACCTTGAATACCCCTAAAAAACCAAATTAGAGTGGTCGTGTTCAGTTGTAGTGTAAGGTAACATTTACCAAATGTTTTGTTAAAAAAGAAACACACACCACCGACCTTAAGAATGCGTGAAAAAAAATTGAATAATTCGACCCCCTATCTTTACAAGTTTATAACTACTTGAAAAATGTAATTCAAACCCTAATTTTTTTCAATGAAAGGAGCAAAGACCAAATTTTAAAAAAATAACAGGTTTTATAGCAAATTATGCAATATTTGTTTTTTTAAACTGGTCTTCTTTAAAAAAATGATTTGAAGAAAATCAACGAAATTTTACTTTCTTTGATTATAAAAAATCGATATAAATTCCAAAAAAATCACTTACCTATAAAAATACTACTGAATGTGTAGTTTCATTCTTTATTGTTCAGAATTTATCCATATTTATATTTTAAATTCCATTTATTTTTAAATAAAAGAATTTTTTAAATGATTATTTTAAAAAAGCACCATGATGCAAACATTTTTACATTCTTATCGAAAAACCGGATGTATCGATTTGTCTTTGTTTAGAACTACGGATGGACAGAAGGCAGTAAAAACCACACGTTCGTGTTAGGCATCTAGTCTTGTGCGTGAAGAAATATGTGTTCCTATAGGTTAAAAATAGCCAAATTTTACTTATAAGTTTTTGCCTTTAAAAAAAAAACACAGCTATGGAATTTTTTTTTCTTCTTTTCTCAAAGAAATGCATAAATTTTGATTTATTATATTTAAATAATTCTTTATTGAGTGAATTATTTTTTTAAATATCTAAAAAAAAAAAAAAAGAAGAAAACATTGAATGAAATAGAAAAAAATTGTCTTCAGCGTCCAATACTTACTGGACAATAGAAGCAGAACATAGGCTTCCAATTAAAAAAAAAAAAAAGTCAACGTGGTTTAAAAAAAAAAGGCGTGCAAGTCTATAAATGGGCCACTAATAATCTTTTTTACTATAAAAATCTGAAAAAAATCTTTATAATGTACGTACTTGTCACTGCATGAAAATGTCATATTCCAAAAATCACGTAAATCGATCGAGTAGTTTTTTTATTTTATTTAAGAAAATCAAATATAATGAGACATTTTATCGAAGAAAAACTTCCCACCATCTTGTTTTTGAATGATACACTGCTAGCGATATCTATTGGGAATGTTGGGAATATAAGATCGGCAAGGGGGCAGATAATCGACAAATTAGTTTCCACACTAAAGAAAAAAAACTTGGAAAATTAAGACATTTATAAGTTTTTGAGGATGTTGAAAACAAAAATAACGTTTAAAATTCCAGCAAACGAGTAGTTTCCAAGATATGAAGAATTTTACGTAAATTGAGCACACACACGTTGACGCTCCTCCAACAAAAATTCGGCAAATGTGTATTTCAGCGGCGTAAATTCAAGTTTTACACTAGTGGTGTCGATAAAGTGGGTGATCATTTTACATTAAATTATTATAGAAAAGTTATACCCCATTTTCTTTAAACTAACATTTCTTCATATCTTGGAAACTACTCGTTTGCTGGAATTTTAAACGTTATTTTCGTTTTCAACATCCTCAAAAACTTATAAATGTCTTAATTTTCCAAGGTTTTTTGGTAAATGTTTACTTTAACTACAACAGAACACCGACCAATAAAATTTGTTTTTTTTATAGGTTTTCGGGGTCGCTGACAACGGATCTGTTATTCAAACTCGTCACAAATTTACTGTTTCCATGGTATTAACCTCTGAACCCTCGCACTATTTTGTGCCAACTCACCGCCATCATTTATGCTATTCTTACATGATACGTTCGCACATGGACGCGCGTAGTAAGGTGACTTGTCACATCGCGGAATAATTTTTTAGCAGACATTTGAAATAAGTTTCCAGAAACCAAAAAATGTGGTTCATTTTTCTGTGTTGCGTAGTTTTTAATGCTTTTAAATGTGACAGCAATACTCCATACATGGGCGAATGGTGGCCTTATAGAGGTACAGGATACTTTCAGATGTCAGTAGTTTTCTAGCATGGTAGAGAGAGCCTACCTTCTTCGCAGCAGCCTTGGCAATGTTTTCAATGTAATTATCCCAACTCATGTTTCCTGTGAATGTTAGGCCAAGCAGTTTGAAAAATGTACTCTCAGATAGGGAGTCACTGGCCCTTGCTATTGGTGGCAGAGAAGGTTTCTTGTAATTATTGAAGGAAACCAGTTTAGTCTTGGCAGCATTGAATGTGACCATCCATTTTTGTCCCCATTTCACTACAGATCGGAGGTCATCCTCTAGTGTTTTTGCCATTTCTTTAGTTATGTGTTCATTTGTTTTCCTGTCATGCCTGTTATAGAGTGTGGTGTCATCAGCATATATACCCATCTCAGAGGCAGTTTTGTCAGGGAGGTCATTAATAAATATTAGGAACAATAGAGGCCCAAGGATAGACCCCTGAGGCACTCCCACATTTATATCATATTGTTTAGATGTACGACAGTCGAGGACAACCTGGATTTTTCTCTTATCTAAGAAGAATTTAATTATGTTAAGTATTCTACTAGTGATACCGTATGATCTAATTTTCCTGAAGAGACCCTCATGCCATACCCTGTCAAAAGCCTTAGATATATCTAGAGCTACCGCTCTGTTCTCCTTCGCTTTGTCCAGTGAATTGTATATACGTTCAGAGATTACAGTGAGGATGTCTGGTGGAACGGGCTTGTCTAAATCCATATTGTTTGTCAGTCAGAAGTTTAGCATCTATAAGGTGACGGACTAGAACATGGTTAATTATGGTCTCAAATATTTTGGCGAAAAGTGGGAGGAGGCTAAAGGGACGATAATTTGATGGGTCAATTCTTTCACCAGAATTCTTGAATACTGGTACCACAGAAGCAGTTTTCCAACAGCCTAGAAAGCAAGATTCATTAAGGCATTTGTTGTAGAGTTTGGAGAGAACTGAAGCTACTTCGGCTGAGCACTTTTTTAATAGCACAGCTGGGATGAGATCAGGTCCACATGCTTTTGAGGTGTCAAAGTTTTTTATGATAGCATGCACCTGAGCAGGGGTGATTTTTAGATCGTTTAGCGTGGCGTCTGTCCACAAAGGAAAATCAGGCAGGGGGTGGTTGGAAGGGTCCAGTGTGGAGTTGGAGGCAAATCGGCTGGCAAGCATATTAGCCTTGAGTGGTCGGTGTTCTGTTGTAACGTATCTGAATATTTACCAAAAATTGATACAAAAATTTTGTCGAACGGCATAATTACTTGCTTTTTGAGGGCTAATTAAGCTGTATTTTATATAAACAAGGTGGTTTATTTTTAATTCAATATCTTAGGACTTTACTTTACTAATTATCTTTGAAATAGACCCAGAAAACTAATATTTATCTTTTAAAGGATTTTTACAATGAATTTCTTGAACTTCAAAATTTAACTCGCCGTGAAAACATTTTCATAACTTTTGTTTTTTTTTTCACGTGTACAAATATTATTTTCCTTTAGGAAATTAACTTTAGTCTCTAATCTTTCAAATACAATTAAAAAGTAGTCGGAAACCTGCACAAAAATTATGATAAATCGGCTTTCAAAACTAAGTCCCTCTATTTTTGCCCGCTCATTTTTGCCCGTACCTAATAAAGTAATTTCGATTGCATACTTTGGAAGATTATTAGAATTGACAAAAAAAATCAGTAGAAACTATTGTTTTTTTTTGTTTTTTTTTGTTTTTTTATCTTAAAGCAATATTTATCGACTACAAAATCTCGTTCCAATAGTGTAGAAGCGCCCAAATGTTTTAACTCAAACTAAATTGGACGAAGTATGGAATAAGGATCCTGAAAGCCGAGTGCCTCAAAGGGGACACTTTTCAATTGACACCGGTTAACTGCCAACGCACGTGTCATTTGTAAACAAACATACGCATTACACAACCCGAGTTGTTTGTTTTATTCGTTGATTTTAAATATTAAGGAAAGATTTAAAGAAAAGTAGAGGGAATACATATTTTTTTTTTTTTTTTTTTTATGTAGGGTGAGTTTTTTTTCTGGATGGAGGGGAGGCTTTCTTTCTTTCTTTTTTTTTTTTAACAAAACTTTGCAATAAATGAACGTACAGATGGTATCTCGAGTAATTTCTTGTTTTAAAATAAGTTACTTCTTTACAATTGTTCAATTTATTTATTTTTTTCGGTGAAAATGCGTTGATGTCAATGTGCACTGGTTGTCCAATTTGCAAAGTCGTCCTTAATATGGGAGGTTGAGGTGTTTATTCCGAAAGATATTTTTTGTTTTATTTATTTTTTTTTGGGGGGGGGGGTTCTATCTGGGTATGTAGCTTTTTAGCTGTATCAGACTTTTGCGGAAATTTTTGACACCCCTAACACGAAACTGCGAATAAAATATAAAAAAATTCGTAATTTCCCTTTTCAAAGTGGGTTGTTTATTTTCTTTGTGGAATATACTTCCAAAATAAACTATTAAAGTTGTTAAAAATAATAGAAATATTATTATTTATTTTTTTTAAAAAACAGTGTTTACAAAGTGCTGGCGCGCCTTCATGCAGCCATTGTTTTATTTTTTTACCTAATGAAATCAATTGAATTTTACGAGTCAATTTCTTTTCAATTTTTAAACTTTAAAAATCTATCAAAATTTTCCTATTGGTTAAATTTTTACGATATTTTCAGGGTCAATGTGAAACTTTCGGCTCTTTCCAAGAAAAAAAAAAATAAATAAAAAGGTAAATGTTTACTTTAACTACAACAGAACACCGACCAATAAAATTTGTTTTTTTTTATAGGTTTTCGGGGTCGCTGACAACGAATCTGTTATTTAAACCCGTCGCAAATTTACCGTTTCCATGGTATTAACCCCTGAACACTCGAACTATTTTGTGCCAATTCACCGCCATCGTTTATGCTATTCTTACATGATGCGTTCGCACATGGACGCGCGTAGTAAGGTGACTTGTCACATCGCGGAATAATTTTTTAGCAGACATTTGAAATAAGTTTCCAGAAACCAAAAAATGTGGTTCATTTTTCTGTGTTGCGTAGTTTTTAATGCTTTTTTAATTGATCTAAAAAATTAAGTTTTTACGAGCGATTTACAAAAGCATTTTTATTTTTCGTTTTTTTGAGGGGGGGTATTCAATCGTTGTTCTACAAGTATTTTAATGGTGAATGCTCTGACGAACTGCAGACACTTGTGCCCCCACGACATAAATATCCCCGACAAACCCGACAAGCAGCTAAATCCCATCCCTTCACAGTAGAGATCCCGAGATGCAAGAGAGCCTTTTACTCCAGTAGTTTCTTCCCCAGAACTGCTAGACTCTGGAATTCCATTCCAGGTCCCTGCTTCCCCAACTGTACTGACATGCAGAAGTTCAAGTGTAACGTGAACCGATATCTTGCTGCCCAAATTCCTACATAGTGCCCCATTAGTTGCTGCCCCTGATAGTAGCTGTCATACAAAGCTAAAACTCTGTAATAACATCTTTGTATAGATACTCCCTCAGACATTTGTCTAAAAAGAAAAAAAGAAAAAAAGAGTCCTGTGGCGATGGAAAAGTTGTGACACGTGTAGGCCTGAAAGGCTGGAAGCATGTAATAACTGATTTGCCATTATTATATGTATGTATGTATGTATGTATGTATGTGTCAGGTTATGTCATATGCTACTGGTACCATGTAACCCAGTACTACCTGCCTCATGGTCGGGTCACCGGTGACTAAACTGGTTCCCCCACCAGACTTGTTTGGTGAGGAGGGTGGCTAGTCTCCCTGAAGGATTAAAAACAAGACCTTTCAAAGGGCGAATGAACTCTTTTTCTGGGTCAACGGCCAACTAGCACCGTGTATATTTGTGTGTGTGTGTGTGTGTGTGTATTGGGGAAGAGAGGGCTTCCGTAAGCCTTGGTGAAGGCAACCTTTCTAGGAGAAGCAAATCTCTGATTTAAAAAATCATAAAGTGGAAGACCAGTACCCGCATTAAGCTGGTCTGCAGTTTAATTTGTTGCTGGCTATCTTGCTCTTGCTTGTTGCTGGATCTCAACATTTTGAACCGAGAGAGAGACTTAACTGTCATACAAAGCTAAGACTCTGTAATATCATATTTGTATAGATACTCCCTCAGACATTTGGGCTCATGAATTTTAAATGTCTGAGGGAGTGGCACTCGTCTGACAAGACGTTGCAATCATCATATATGTATGTATACCAATGACCGTTTTCAGTGTCATGTCTGTTTGAGGGTGTGCAAGTTGACGGCAGAACTAAAAAGTCATCTGCGGGCACATGGACTTTCAGTGTCTGAGGGAGTGGCACTCGTCTGACAAGACGTTGCAATCATCATGTATGTCTGTCTAAAACTTTCGACTAAGGCAACGGATTTTCACAAGATCAGTATCGTTTTGAAGCTCGACCCTTTGAATGACAAATATTGAAAAATTGGTCAAAAACATTAATTCCTTTACCCTCAACTGGGCACTTTTCTACAGAGAGGGGTCGCTTTTTTCGCCACTATTTTTGGAAGTCATCCCCTCTTTTCGATTGTCTAGCCTTAATTTAAACCTATGTTACTTCCGGTTTGGTGATGGACACAATGGCAAACACGTCAATTTTTTTTTTTTACATTCTTTTCCTCCTTCACGATACGGATTCGAGCCTGCCTGCCTATTACCACTTTTTTCTTCTTCTTTTTTTTTTTTGCTCAACACACACCTCCAAACACCCGAGCAACGCTGGGCACCCAGACTAGTATATATTTAATTCTCGAAATAGTGTTTTATAAACAACTGATGATCCCTTTAAGAATATTGGGACTATTGTTTGTCTATCTTTTTATTTTCCTCATATATATATATATATATATATATATATATATATAACAAGCCAATGGGAATGAAATGTTTACCTGATACAAGCAAGTGTAAACTTCAATCTAATATAAATATTAATATTTATATATTAATATATTAATTCCAACCAAATAAAAAAGCTCAATGCAAACACAATAGAAAGTATAGGTTGTTATAAGAAGACATTTTCTGGCAGTGTTAAAAAGTGAATTCCCCAAAGTTTTTTTCAGAGGGATTAGGAGTGTGCACCAAAATTGAAGTAAATTTTGAATTAAAACAGAATGTGAAACCTGTTTTTAGACCAAAAAGAAATGTGCCTTTTTCTTCAAAAGAAGATATTGAAATTGAATTAAAAGGACTACAGAAGAATGGTGTAGTCGAAAAAGTTGACTATTCTGAGTGGGCGAGCCCCACTATGTATGTTAAAAAGAAAAATAAGAAGATTCGGGTATGTGCCGATTTTTCTACAGGCTTTAATGACTGTCTGATGGATCATAGTTATCCACTTCCATCTCCTGAAGACATTTTTACAAAGCTGAATGGAGGTAGAATTTTCTCCAAAATCGACTTATCGGAAGCTTACCTTCAGGTAAAAGTCAGTGAAGAATGTTCTAAGTATTTGTGTATCAATACCCATCTAGGACTTTTCCGACTAAAAAGACTTCCTTTTGGATTAAAAGTGGCCCCAGCACTATTTCAGTAAATAATGGATACGATGCTTGCTGATTTAGATGTTGCAATCGCATATTTGGATGATATCCTTGTCAAAAGTAAAAATGTACAGGAACATAAGGAACACATCAGAGCAGTTTTCCAAAGAATTGAGGAATTTGGTTTCAAGTTAAGTGCCGAAAAATGTGAATTCTTTTAAAACAGATAAAATATCTTGGTTAAATTATCGACAGCCAAGGCAGAAGACCGGACCCTCAGAGAACAGAAGCAATCGAGAGGATGCCAGCACCCAATAATGTTGCCCAGTTACAATCTTTTGGGGGTTTGGCTCAATATTACGCTATTTATATTCTAAACATGCATAAACATTGAATGATTTGTTAAAAAAAGGACAAAAGTGGATTTGGTCAAAAGAATGCCAAAATGCGTTTGAAGATATTAAGAAATGCCTGCTATCAGATTTAGCTCTAGCGCATTTTGATCCACAGAAAGAATTGATTGTTGCATCAGATGCAAGTGACTACGGAGTAGGAGCAGTTCTTCTCCATAAACTTGAAGATGGATCAACAAAGCCAATAGCCCATGCATCCAGATCACTTTTGCCGACTGAAAGAAACTATTCTCAAATTGAAAAAGAAAGCTTGGCGATTATTTATGCCATTAAAAAATTCCATAGATTTATTCATGGAAGGATGTTTACTTTGCAAACCGACCACAAACCCTTATTGACTATTTTTGGCTCTAAAAAAGGCATACCTATGCACACTGCGAACAGACTCCAACGATGGAGCATAATTCTACTAAATTATAACTTTAAAATGAAGTACATTTCATCCAAAAATATCAGACATGCAGATGGACTGTCCAGGCTCATCCAAAAGGGTGCTGAACCTTTGGAAGACACAGTAATAATTGATAGAGGAAAAAGAACTCTCCGGATTACTGTGCAACACAATCAGAGAGTTACCAGTGACTCTAGACGAAATAAATAAGGCAGCAGAAAAGGATGATTATATTGTGAAAATGAAAAAGTTGGTGCAACTAAATGGAAAATCAAAGAAAGACCCTAAAATTTTACCATTTTCCATTTGTGCTCAAACCTTGATGTACGCAGACAGAGTCGTCATACCGACTACGCTTCAGAGAAGAATTTTAAAAGAATTTCATAGCAGCCATCCAGGCATGTCGAGAATGAAAGCTTTAATGCGTGGATATACGTATTGGCCTAGGATGGACCAGGACATTGAAAAACTCGTAAGAGAGTGTCAAGGGTGTCAGCTAGCAGCAAAGGCACCACCTGTGCAGATACAACCGTGGCCAAAGACTGATACACCGTGGACTCGGTTACATATCGATTATGCAGGTCCTTTAAATGGACATTATTTCTTAGTGGTCGTCGACAGTTTCACAAAATGGCCAGAAGTGTTTAAATACAAACACCCTACTTCGATGAGTACAATAGATGCACTAAGAGTTCTCTTCAGTTGTTTTGGAGTGCCTAAAACTATTGTCAGCGACAACGGCACCCAATTTACCAGCAAAGAATTTGAAGAATTCTGCAAGGCTCTAGCCATTGAACATTTTACAACGGCAATCTACCACCCAAGGTCAAATGGCCTAGCAGAGAGGTTCGTCGATACATTCAAAAGAGCCTTGAAGAAAAACCAAGGCATGGACACTGAGTCTTGAACAATTTTTATCGATGTACAGGATAACTCCAAACCCAAACACTGATACCGGTTCGTCACCAGCCGAACTGATGTTTGCACGGAAAATCAGATCTGTATTTGACAGAATTTTACCAAGTGCAACCAGAGTAACAACAACAAAAGAAAATTTTCCAACAAGGTTTTACAAACCTGGTGACAGAATATTCTTCCTGAATTACAGGAGTGGAAAAAATTTTTGGGAGGAGGGGATTATCATGAAAAGAATCGGACACATGCTATATTCTGTAAGAAGTAATAAATTCGACTGTCGCAGGCATATAAATCAGCTAAGACATCGACACACTGATGACTACAAACAGGCAGAAGAAAATGACCTGCCCCTAGAGGTTTTTTATGATTCTTTCAATATTCCCCAACCCTTAACAGAACTTACTCCAGATTTAAGTGTTCCAGCTTCTCTACCAACTCCACCCACTCAAACGATATTGAGGAGAAAAAGTACAAGGGTGAAAAGAAAAGTTAACCGGCTGAGCCCCAAGCCAAAAAGCAAACGATATTAAGCCAAATTCTCTTGGGAGAAATTGTCTTAGGTGTTATGGCGAGATGAGCAATTCACCGCCGGAATTTTTTATCGAAAGAATGTTATCACCGGTCACCGGTTGTGAGAGCTTCCCTAGGCGGGAACACTTAAAAATCGTAACATGCTGTCTTTGTAAATATTCTCAATAAACTTCTCTATTTCTTTATTAACTTCAGAACCTCTTTATCCATTTATTTTCCTTGTGGAATACCTTTCTTGAATATACTTTATTTACGCCCACCCACCACAGGACATATAAAAAAAGTTGTTGTTTTTCTAATTTAATAAAAATGTTTTTTTAATTTGATTTCAAATTGACCTTCACTCCTGATCTAAAATGATCATCTGTTGCCAAAATCGCTGGAAAAATGGTTGAATCATTCTACTACTCCAGTAGATATCTCACTGCCGATGCAATCCTCTATTTGTATAAGAGTCAGGTACGCCCTAAAATGGAGTACTGTTGCTACATCTGAGCAGGAGCTGCTCAGCACACTCTATCTTGCCTTGATAGAGTTCAAAACCGACTTTACAATCTAGTAGGTGATGCTCTTTTCTTCTCCCTGCAACATCTTTCCCACAGAAGAGACGTTGCGAGTCTGCCTCTGCTTCAGCGTTATTTTCATGGCAAGTGCTCATCTGAACTCCATTCTATGGTTCTCACTTTGCCAAACTTTCACAAATAACACCCGACTAGCGACAACCACTATATACGATTTTTTGGTTTTACATAAACATAACCACTTATCAAGGCTAGAGATCACTCGAGGATAAGGGTTAAGAGTGTACAGTAGTCAATTGAACAATATATTAATCGTCAGTAATGGAAATTCGGTAAATTTGTTAACTTAAGTGGAACGGCTCATCAAGAACTTGTTTACGTTGGACTTGAAGACAACCATATTGTAGTCAACTGGAAAGCAGGAAAACGGAAGACAATTCCACAGGCGTGTACTTCTAAGAAAGAAGCTGTGTTCATGGAATCTACGTTTAGGTTTAGGTATAGATAAAGAGTGGGAGGAATTATTGATAGTGTTTTCAACTAGACGAGTGTTTCTTGTGAAAGTTTGGCTAGGGAGGATAATAGATTAAAGCTCTTTCTCAGAACTGCTCACCTGTAGAACACTGTTCCACTGGCCTACTTCCCAGTTGAATACAACATGGTAGCCTTCAAATCCAATGTAAACAAGTTCTTCTTGAGCCGTCTCCATAAATATTCAAATTCTACCCAAATTACACCATTAAGAATTATTACACTACCATCTTACATTCATTAACTCTTCTCCTCGAGTGGCCTTCAGACCTTGATAAGTGGTGACTATTACTAAGTAAAAAAAAATATGTGGTGTTTTCAAATTTGACTTTCCCCAAAATGACTAATAAATTCACACACACACACACACACACACACACACACACATATATATATATTCTAACAGCCAATGCAAACTTGTTTCCATAATTCCAATTAATATAACAGAAAAACCTTTTTTTACTTAAAAATTATTTATAATTTGTAACCAAACAATGTACTTAGGAAATTAATTCCTATTTCAGTCACATAAATTTGTTTGAGTTGAAAACAAAACATACACTTGAATTGGATTATTTTGTTCTTTCTTTTCCCATGACGAAGGCGTTCGATTATTTCATCTAAACAGCAGCCATTTTTTCTTTTCTTTTCTCTCTAACCAATAATAAAATATAACATAAACGATGTAGCATCCAGAAACCAAAAAGACTCCAAACTGTGTTTTTATTCTGCTACCTCAGACGCCCAACAGCACCTAAATTTGCATAACTGCATTATTCTTCTTGTATCTGAAGGGTTCCAGGTTTGCATGCCACTGCTTCCCTGCAGCAGGAACATATCAATTATGGCCGCTTATTGCTATACCTCTCGACACCCTTACCACATCAATGCAGCCAAAAAAAGAAATCGTTCTTATTTTCTAATTTAATTTTTAATTAAAATAAAGTTTTTTAAAATTGAAATTCCTTTTCTGGTAAGGTTTTGTAAAAAACATAAAGAAAGAAAATGGCGCTGTCTTCGCATAGTAAGAACATATTTTGCAAATTCTCCAAATATGTATAATGGTTCTTTTTGTCTGTCTGTCTATCTGTTAATTCCACTGAGATGATCTGGCTTTGCTATGATAAGGTGCAGCAAACTAAGTATTATGATATCCATTCGTTAGAGATTTATAGGTATGCAAAAATGAGCACAAATTTAGTAATATTAAAACCATCAATTTGGCATAAAGCACTCATTGTAAGTCAACAGGTTATAAATTTGACTTATTTTTAATGGACACAATGTGTAGTTATATATATATTTGCACTATTTTTATATGAAGTATGAAAACTTGAAATATTGTGTTTTTTGTAGATATATTTTTTGTTCCACGTTAGCAGGTTGTTGGCAATACTGGTTGGAATAATTTTAAAACCCTTAAATAGAAGTAAAGTGTTACTAAATAAGAGAGAAAACATTTGTTTAATGAAATTTTTTATTTTAAAATTTGAAAGAAGAAAACAATTTTTTAAAGGAAACGTTTTTTTTTAAATTTTTTTTTTTTTATATAAGCAAAGGAAAACGAATTTCCAATGAAAAAAAAGCAACTTTTGGATTTTTAAATGAAGATTTATGGTCGCATGCCAAAAGAAAGGTACGAAAATTATTAGGCACTCACGAGGAGATGTTTCATCTACATTTAATGGAATTTTGGTTGCTGCAAAGAGGAAAGGAATAAATATTTTCGTGCATCGCAATCTGCATTAAAGATCAATAGGTTTGTTCAAATGTTTTTTTTACATTTTTTTTAAATATTGCTTTATTCATAGACTAGCGAGGGGTACCCGGCGTTGCCCGGGTGTTTGGAGGTGTGTGTGGAAACTCCGGGGGTGGGGGTGGGGGTAAAAAAAAAGTAAATATGAGGATCGAACCCGAACTCTTGAGGCAAACTTGTAAATTAAAGTGTGAAAAAAAAAAGTGCGAAGTTAACCATCGCTCCACCGCGACATGCTAACGGAAACACGTTTGAATTTATTTAATTACTTGGATTTAGCAGGAGCCCGTTTTAATGAGTTCAAGTTTGACTGCGGGATTTCATTTACTGCTGAACGCTTTTTTTTTTTTTCCCCTAAGATGTTATTGGAAAAAGACTAACCCACATGCAGCGAGCGACAAATGTTGAATATTTATCTTCCTGAAATAGAGCAAATTAAATAGACAGGCGAGCTTCGTTGTTAACTGTGAGATATTACGATTTATATGTGATATAAAAAGTTTTAAAAAGTTGTGAAGCGAGCGACCGCTTCTCTGAAAAAAGCCTTTTGTAGACACAGAAAAAGCGAACACACATACATACATACATACATACATACATACATACATACATACATTTTCGCTTTTATATATATAGATTATTATTTTATTCCCAGGTTCAATCATGTTTTTTAATGAAATAAAATATTTTTTTTAATGAATAAATAAAATTTTTTGTTTTTCGTCATGTTTTGTTATCTCCCTTAGTATATCTGTTATTTTCTTTTTTAGAAAACAGAATCGAGAAGAGTTATCTCCCTCAGATCGACAACATCATGTGAAAGTTGTTATCGCAATGTATTGCTGAAACAATCTTTCACTTGTTGCTTGTATCACTAAGTGAAAGATTCGGATTTGGATTGCTATACATATAGATTCGAAAAAGTTGTCAAAAAACAAATATATAACAAATAAATGTTATCAGAGGCAAGATAAGTTACTTTTCTACCTAACTAAATATTTTTTAGTGCTTTTATTTAATTTAACATGTTTATTCAGCTCGAAAAGCATACAGTGTTACCGATGTATTGGAAAATTAAAAATGGCGCCCGATTCTCTGATGAACACGGTAAGATGATAGATGGAATTTAAGCTAACGATAATAATAAACAAAAATATGTGACAAAAAACAGACAAGGATCTTTGATTATGTAGATGATGACGCCATGGAAAAGATAGATTTTGAGACACAGAATTTTATTTATGAAAGAGAGTTTGAGACGGAACTTGTTAGCGAATGGACTAAGGATCTTGAGCTCTAAGGTTTTGGACAGTGATGCTGGCAGAAATCAGAATGGGGCAACAGCAAGATGTAGTCATATACAAAGCGTGCCAACTCTGGAAAGAACGCAGCAGGAATAAATGAAATATCCATATATAATTCCGGCCTTGATGTTTTCACTTCTTGGAGAAAAGCACTTTGGATTTCAAGATGGATGAAAGGAAGATTTGAGGTAATCTGCTGGTGTTCCCACCGACAATGATGTTCGTCTCTTGTTTGAACCCTGTTGATAAACTGTTAATACATGTATACACACATCGATACAAAATAGAGAACACTAGACAATCACAGATCACAACACGGTTAAGATGATCATAAATGATATATGTAGTGTTATAAATATACACTAGACGAATCACATATCACAAAACGAACAGACTCATTATATATGTAGTTATATATATTCACCCCACCATACAACATCAGTAGTTTCTGAGAAAAGTGGAACGAACAGACAAACAAACAGACTGCAAGAAATATAATATCGATGATTATAATACTATGATAACTTTTTGACACTAAAAAAGAGCATAAAAAGCTGAAATATTTTTTTTATTTTCAAGAAGATCAAAACTTAAGTTGTATTCATTCAGAAAATCTTCTCTTGCGCGACAAACCCTAATCCTAACATTAAGCCTAACCATGGCCGACACAGGAAGAACAAATTGCTTCAAAATTTATTATAGTATCTTCAGTTGATGGTATCCATCAGAAAGCCAGGTAGGTACGTCCAAGAATGGAGTACTGTTGCCACATCTGGGTAGGAGCTGCTAGAAAGATCTTATCCTACTTTGACAGAGTTCAAAATTAACTTCATAGCCTAGTGGGGGATGCCCTTTTTTCTTCCCTGTAACCTCTTTCTCACTGAAGAGACGTTGCAAGCCTGTCTCTGCTTTATCATTATTTTCATGGAAAGTGCTTGTCTGAGCTCCAATCTATGGTCCTTCCTCACCAAACTTTCACGAGAAACACTCATCTATCTGAAACCACTATCAATAATTTCCCCCACTCTTTATCCATGCCTAAACCTAAATTTAGATTTCATGAACGAAGCTTCTCTCTTAGAACTGCCCACCTGTGGAACTGTCTTCCGATTGTCTTCTTTCCAGCTGACTACAATGTGGTCGTCTTCAAGTCCAACGTAAACAAGTTCTTGATGAGCCGTTCCCCTTAAGTAATCCAATTTACCAAATTTGCGTTTCTAACGATTCCTATGATATTGACCCATTGGCTACTGTACGATCTTTAATCCTTATCCTCGAGTGGCATCTAGGCCTTGATAAGTGGTGAATCCTTTGTAAAAAAAAAAAAAAAAAAAAGACAAAAAAAGAAAAAAAAAACAATCGAGAATCATATAGAATCAAGGAATTGGACAGGTACAAAGGCAACTTTCCATGAATTGATATTGCTTATCTCTCCACAAGGAACTCTCCTCAAAGAATAAGTTTTCCCAGCTAACTATAACATGATCATTTTCAAGTCCAATGCAAACAAGTTCTTGACAAACAAACCTGTAAAATAATCAAATTCTGCCCGATATCCACTATGAGCAATTATCACAGTATTGTCTCATAAACCACTTGCCGCTCATTTACTCTTATCCTCTAATGGTTTTTCAGCATTGATAAGTGGTGGCTTTCTAGTTAAAATAAAAATGTCAGCAAACATAAACTTTTTATTATGTTTTACTATTTTTAGTTAAAGTCTTTTTTTTTTTTTTAGTTTTTTATCATTTTGTTCAAGCTAGGGATGGAGCGTCCTACTGGATACCAAACATTCACCCACTGTCTTATATATTCCAACCGAGAGATCTTTTTAAAATTCTGACCGTCTCTTTAAGTGCATTTGTCTTAATCTTTTTTGCACATGGTTATATTTGCCAGGTAGTTTTTGAAATTCGTTTTCATGAGTCCAGTTGCTCCTATAATAACTGAAATGATAGTGATCTTCCTAAGATTCCAGTTTCTTTTCATGTCATACATAAGACCTTGGTATTTCGTTATCTTTTGCATCATTGGGGACACTATCTACTACTAAGGTTGCTTCCTTTCTTAGATGGACTGCCTTCATTACAGCTGAGAAACGCCATCTATCCCCTGTATGGTAACTATCCAGAATACCTCAGAGAGAGGGCTAACAGGTGATCTTCTTGTTCTGTGCCAGTTTTAGCCTTTTCTCTCTTGATAAAGCCCACTCAAAAACAGGGCAAAACGTTGAGTTTTAGGTCTTCCACATTTTCATTTTAATTCACACACACACACACACACACACACACACACACACACACACACACACACACACACACACACACACATCCAATGCCCTTGTGTGTTACTTGGGAACGTTGATTAATTAAAAAGTTTCATGCTCAATCTTAAACTATTGATTTATTTGCTGCTTAAGATTGTCCAGTTCAATGACAGACTCCACAATGTTAACGTAAAACAGCATCTATAAAAGTATAGGATTGGAGCATCAAGATTAAAAGATAACATAATTGGGTTTCCACTGGGCAGTGGCTTGGTTCCCACCAGTTTTGGCAAATAGCAAACAGGATCCTGAACAGAACCGTTTGCCTGTTTCCCACCTGACTACAACTTGGATGTCTTCAAGTCCAACATAAACAAATTCCTGATAAACAGCCCCCTTAAGTAAGACACTTTATCAAATCTCCATTACTAATGATTACTACGATATTATCCCTTTGATTACTGTACACGCAATAACCCTTATCCCCGAGTGGCTTCTGGGCCTTGATAAGTGGTGACTACCATGTAAAAAAAACAAACAAACCTATCAGCTTTGATTTTATTAAGCATTTGTTGATTAATGGCATGTACCACATCGTTTTTTAGGAACTAGAATTGTTCTACTTACTATTAAATCTGTGAATGATGAAAATAATGGATGCAATACTTAGAGCAACAACAATCTTGCCTCTCTTTTTACAAGTTGCAAGGCAAACTCACTGACCATTGGAATCGCTGTTGAGATGCACATGCATGTCTGTAGATGATATTACAATATTACAATGTACCTCCAAAAATATTAGGTTGTCCGGAAAATAATGGCCATTTCAGGAAGTCTGTTTTGAAATTGGATTTTATCATAGGATTTTTATTATATTTCAGTTAAACATTAACATGATTATTGATTTATATGTGCTCTTTAATAATTTTTTACTTTTTTCTTTCAGAAAACGTTTTATGGGCGAATGAGCCCATAATTTGGAATATGAGAAAAGAAGACTTATGATTACTTTTCCTGCATGAGTTTAAGCTTGGTAACAATGCTTCTCAAACAACTGCAAATATCAATAGGGCATGGGGAGAAGGCATCACAAGTGATAGAACAGTACGAAGGTGGTTTCAGAAATTTCGTAATGGTGATGAGAGCCTTAAAGATGAAGAAGGTAGAGGACGGCCATCTAATCTTGACAATGAAAATTTGAGAGCCATTGTTGAGCAAAACCCACGGCAAAGTGTCAGGGAAATGTCTCGGGAACTTGGTGTCAGCAGTTCAACAGTGTCGGACCATCTGAAGCAAATTGGCAAGGTGAAAAAGCTCGACAAATGGGTCCCACATGAGCTCAATGAAAATCAACAAGCTCGACGTTTTGAAGTGTGTTCGATGCTCTTTTTGCGAAACATTAATGATCCATTTCTTGACCGAATAATCACCTGTGACGAAAAGTGGATCCTTTATGATAATCGGAAACGATCAGGTCAATGGCTTGATTGTGATGAACCACCCAAACATTTTCCAAAGCCAAAGTTTCACCAACGGAAGATTATGCTGACTGTTTGGTGGTGTGCAATTGGTGTTATTCATTACAGCTTTCTGGATGCTAATCAGAGCATCACGGCAGAGGTTTACTGCAATCAACTCGAAGAAATGCATCATCATTTACAAAAACTGAGACCTGCATTAGTGAATAGGCGTGGTCCAATCCTGTTCCACGATAATGCGTGGCCTCATGTTGCGAGAATGACACTGCAGAAACTCACAGACTTGGGATATGAAACTTTACCACATCCTCCTTATTCTCCAGATCTTTCACCCATGGACTACCATTTTTTTCAAGCATTTAGCCGCTTTTTTAAGCAACAAAACTTTCAGATCTAATGCAGAGGTTGAATCTTTTTTCAAAGATTTCTTAGCATCTCATAAATGATCTAGTTGATAGATGGCAAAAATGCATGGCTGTTCAAGGATCATACTTTGACTAATTTCAATGTCTAGTGTCACCTATTTGATTAATAAATCCTTTTTCTCTAAAATTGGCCATTATTTTCCGGACAACCTAATATGATCATTTTATTTGGAGCATTGAGCTCATCAGTTGGACTTCCATGTGGAACAATAGGAAATGTTTGCCAAAAGTGTAGGATTTGTGAAGTTCTGGTATCAACGGAAACTTGCACACTTAGACACAACCCGCTAGTAACATCCAGTTAATAATGCCCATATGATGAGTTGTCAGCCTTAGTTAGTTGGAATATTTTGGGAGAGTAATGGGGTATGATCCCACACAGTCGGACGATTCTATTTATAAACGATGCTGCTAAGAACTGACAAATCAAATAAATTCACGTGCTGCTACCAACCAATCAGAAACCAGAATTGCTTCATAAATATTAAACCTTTTCTGGTGCAATTTCACATATTCTTTCCCGGGTTTCGACACGGTAAGAATATTTTGTTCTGAGGAACTGTCTACTACAAATAGGTCACCTACCTGGACTTGTGTGTAACAGCAAACCATGAGAGGATTAAAAATGGCTTACACTTCTAGAGGTTATGCGCCCAGCGTGCATCTTTATTTCGATGGATCCGAATCAAAATTCGAATTGTGGCAAGTTAAATTTCTGGGATATCTACGAATCCAGAAGCTACACAAAGTACTAGAAACACAACCTGAAAACAGAAACAGAGCTAAACAAGTCCTACGTTATTTAAAAGGAACCAAAGAACAGAAGTTAGTATTTAGAAAATCAAGAAATCCCCTAAAATTAGAAGGTTTTTCGGATTCAGACTGGGCAAACGACGAGGATCGCAAGAGTGTATCTGGATATTGTTTCAGACTCTCAGAAAATGGGCCTATCATTTCATGGAAATCTAAAAAGCAACAGATTGTATCTCTCTCTACGTGTGAAGCAGAATTTATCGCGCTCACACACACGACCCAGGAAGCACTCTACCTTAAAAATATCCTGAAGACTATTTTAGAGCCAGAATTGATTACAAGCCCCGTAGTAATTAATTGTGATAATCAAGCCAGTATAGTCTTAGCACAGAACGCGATAATCAACCAAAGATCTAAGCATATAGATATAAAATACCATTTCATAAAAAACGAGATAAAAAAGGAATCCATTATTTTGAATTACATATCATCAGAACAAAATATCGCTGATGTATTTACGAAACCGACGACACGGATAAAGCTACAACGTTTTCTCTCAAAACTTGTTGGTGAATTCGACTGAATAATTTTTTTTCCTTTCACTGCCCTGTATGTATATAGATTTCTATATATTAAAAATACAGACCAGCGAAGTTCCAGTTATGAGAAGGCTCTTACTTTTTTGCATGAATATCAGTGGATACCCCTAGGGGTAATGCTCAGAGTATATAGATTTCTATATATCAAAAAAAAAAAAAAAAAGTAGTCCTGGACAAGACGTTAAAGTGTATCCATTTTATTTTGTATTAACACTTTAACCTACTAATACTTTTGCTTAAAAAAAAAAAAAAAAAAACTTTGTAATTTTCCTTTTTGACGCTTGAACACAATTAAAAATGGCGTCTTTTTAAATGCTAAAATTCTAAGATCCAAATGATTTCTAATTTTTGGTATGTCTAAGTAAATATAAAAATATATATTTATTTTTGAGCAGAACAAACACAAGGGACTTCCCCATTGTAAAAAATAGGGAGGATGTTGGAATATTTTGGGAGAGTGATGGGGTATGATCCCACACAGTCGGACGATTCTATTTATAAACGATGCTGCTAAGAACTGACGAATCAAATAAATTCACGTGCTGCTACCAACCAATCAGAAACCAGAATTGCTTCATAAATATTAAACCTTTTCTGGTGCAATTTCACATGTTCTTTCCTGGGTTTCGACACGGTAAGAATATTTTGTTCTGAGGAACTGTCTACTACAAACAGGTCACCTACCGGGACTTGTGTGTAACAGCAAACCATGAGAGGATTAAAAATGGCTTACACTTCTACACATAGGTCTTCTAATAACTGCTGCAAATGCTTGTGTGTGTGTGTGTGTGTGTGTGTAACTTTCTCCTGCCTGACAGATTTGATTCAGAAAGCGAGGCACCAAACTCATTTCCTTGCAAATTTTTTTAATCTCAGGCTTGTCAGATCGACACTTTAGGTATCTCGCCACTGCTGTCATCAGACACCTTGCTTAAGATCAACAGGTCATAAATGTATGAGCCGAGGGAATTAACAATTAAATAAAGTCTGAATTTCGAACATTTGCAAACTGTGAACTTCATTCATAAGTAAAAAAATGTATAGATGCCATATTTGCACTGTTTTCGCTATCAACACAAATAAATAATAATAATTGTAACCAAAAGGTAGCGGTTGTTAACCTTTTCATCTTGTTCCACCAAAAGAATTTGCTCATTATTTAATTGTGCAATACCACCCCAGACAATCACAATTTACATGTTCATATAATAATAACCAGAAGTGTATTAGATCGATCAGATAGATAAGACATGACTTTGTCAGTATTCTACTATTGGTTGGAGATTACCAGTTATGGGATTTCATTCACCAGTTTTAGGGAGATGTTCATTAGTTTTTAGGGATATGTTGTTCACGCCAGTTTTGGAAGTTTTTGTTTTAGAGTGTTTTGTAAGGCGGGAGATATTTTTGGGTTGAGCCGGATTCAGAGAAATATTTTCAGTGAAAAGGTTTGTAGAGTTTATAATCAATTGTGAGAAACATGAGAAGCATTGTCATACGGCGAACAAAACAAAATAAGGAGTTAATAAGGCAGATATTCACAAAAGAGTTAATTTATATATATTTAAAATGGAAGTTTATAACGATAGGAAAACATAGAATGTTCATGAATATTTTTTTCTTGTAAAAAACAAAAAATTCAATAGAGCAAGTCTGGATCGATTAATAAGAGCCATGAGTTTCAGGGGTCAAGAAAATAGTTATCCAAATTTCTCTGCTCAATCAAATAAATTCTAATTCATTGAAAGTTGTTTATAAGAATTAATGTTAATTTGTTTATCATATTAGAAAATAGTTCAGTGATAAAGTTTGTAAATATTTTAATAAATAAAGTTTAACAGATTGGCAGACAATAATGTCGATGAGTTGTGGTGTGTCTGTTTTCATTAATGTTTGTTTGTGCACATGAGTGAATGAAATGTTGCAGAGATGAGCGGCTATAGTGGGGTGCCAGCGACACTGATACAGATCAACAGGGTTCCACTGGTTTATTGATGAAAAATCTGGATTTTTAAGGGTTTAAGTAGTTCCCACAAAGATCATTTCAAAAAAATTAAGAAAGTTTTCTGATTGATTCAAAATATAATTATTTGTTTTTATTCAGAATAGGGTATGCATAGACAATATGCATACAAACGCATTTTGATTTTGTACGTCAATGCGTTAACATCGGCTGCTACATTATCATTCATTTTACAAGTCGTATCTTCAACATGAACCAGAGCCATATTAAAGATGTCATCTGAAAATGTTATACCAACCACAGGATGTTCATTGTGTTCCCTAAGAAAGAAATGTTCACTTTTTTCCCCCATTTTACTTTAGCAAGTTCTCAGAAATCAATTAGCCTCAACCCCGGGGGCTAACACTTGATTCCTATATGAGATACACAGAATATCCGAGTCATCAGTATCATATGTTTTGTAAGGCAGGGAGATATTTTTGGGATGAACGGAATTCAGAGAAATATTTTCAATGAAAAGGTTTGTAGAGTTTATAATCAATTGTGAGAAAAAGGAAACATTGTCATACGGTGAACAAAACAAAATAATGAGTTAAGAAGACAGATATTCACAAAAGAGATATTTTGTGTATGTTTAAAATGTAAGGTTTACAGCAATAGGAAAAGATATAATGTTCATGAATATTTTTAAAGTTCTTGTAAAAACAAGTGTATGTGTGTGTGTGGGGGGGGTTCATTAGCCGAAGATTATATTGTTGGCATTGGTTTCCCTGATATTTTTCTATTCCGAATTATTCATAGAAAGTCGCCAACATTTAAATCCTATGGACTATTACGTGCGCATAATAAAAGAAAAGTAAATAATATAAAAAACAACTTCTCTTTTTATTTCCCTCTCGAACTATGGCTACTACTGCTATTTTCGATGTCTTTGAAGCCTTGGCGAATTACAATGAGTTGCAAGAATCAAAAGCTGAACGAACGCTGAAAGTCTTCCAAACTGAAAACACGAAAACTTCCATCTCGGGCAATAATGAGTGGCAAAAGTAACAAGTTATTGACTTAATACTGTTTATTAAAAAGAAACAAAACTCAGTCTCAGCAAATCATCAACATCACCTTTGGAAGACTACAAACACTTTCAATCAACGATGTCACAAACAAACCATCTCAAGCATCCATTCGGTACAAAAATGTCATTACTGATAACACTATGGAAGAAGTCAGACCAGTTTAAAATGAGTAGAGCTGTATATGCACTACTAAATTAATCAACAACTATGCATTCATTAATCAATTTTGACACATGAGGATTCATGAACTAGATGTTGGACAAAAAAATGTGTAATTTTCTAGTTTTGATGATGAGAAAGATTTTATGCAGACCAGACAACCTTGAGGTACAATCTTTTTTTTTTAATTTTTTTTTATTACATTTTCACCCCAAACAAGGCAAATTGTTACTTTGGTGTAGGGGGCTACTATCAGGGGCAACAGCTACTGGGGTACTATGTAGGGATTTGGGCAGCAAGGTGTCGGTTCACGTTACACTTGAACTTCTGCACGTCAATACTGTTGGGGAAGCAGGGACCTGGAATGGAATTCCAGAGTCTAGCGGTTCTGGGGAAGAAACTATTGGAGTAAAAAGATCTTTTACATCTAGGGATCTCTACAGTGTGGGGGTGGGATTTAGCAGCCTGTCGGGTTTGTCGAGGGTGCACACGTCGTGGGGGCACAAGTGATTGCAGTTCGTCAGAGCATTCACCACTAAAATACTTGTAGAAAAGGCAGAGGGATGCAACATTTCGTCGATGGGACAGAGGCTGAAGCTTAGATGCCAGTTCAGGGCCTATCAGGTTTGCGACTCTCTTTTGAACCTTGTCAAGGAGCGAGAGACTAGTAGCAGATGCACCAGCCCAGATGTGGCAGCAATACTCATTACATGGGCGAATGGTGGCCTTATAGAGGTACAGGATACTTTCGGGTGTTAGTAGTTTTCTAGCACGGTAGAGAGAGCCCACCTTTCTTGCAGCGGCCCTGGCAATGCCTTCAATCTTTGTGAGCTTTCTGCAGAAGTCCATTTTATGCAACAGCAGCAGCAGCAGCAGCAGCAGCAACGTTCCCCTGGTCTGCTTCCTGGCCGACTACAATAAACCGTACTCTTAAATAATCAAATTCTACCCAACTTACATCATTAATGATTGCTGCACTACCATCTTATATTCATTAATCCCTTATTCTCGAGTGGCCTTTAGGCCTTGATAATCGGTGACTCCCTTGTAAAAAGAAACAAAAACACAAGAACAACAATAGCAATAGCAATCAATTGAGTGAGGATGGCAATATTACTTCTGTGTCATTTCTTTGTATGTTCTTCGGACTGACCTTCACTAACTTTGTATGCAAATACTGAACTTTGCTGCTCTCAGTGTGAGGGGGAAAACCTACAATCATGCAGATTAACGAATAGCTGCGACCAATAAAAAGGACTTTATGCAGATTAGATCATCGTCATCATCATAATCGTCATCATCATCATCATCATCATCATCATCATCATCATCATAAAAACAGCAGCAATTATTAATCATCATCGTCATTATAACGTCTGTTTTACTTGATGGCATGTGTTGGACGTTTTCATTTTTTTTTGTCCTTTGATTGTTTCGGCGTCTGCGTGTGGCAAGCAAAGGCGTGTCAGTTGTGAAATCACAAGTCAATGAAGTGACAGCATTGCTTCAGCATTATTTCTTTGTGTGTTCTCGGCCAAAAATAGATGCAGACCATACAATTCTGATGCAATATCGTTAGGAGCTCTAGGCAGAAGTGCATTTCATGCAATAACAACAATAACAGCAACAGCAACAAAGAGATGTTTGTTAAGTAGATAGCAACACTAACTGACAACCTGTGTGTGCCAAGTTCGATTTCAGTTCATTCCATAGAAACATTTTACTTAGGGATGTTGGCAATTTTCCCATGGTCATGTCTGTAAATACTCGATGTCTTTCTAGAACGAATTCTAACTCTAAAGATATCGGGGAAAACAATGCCAATAACGACCATCTGATTCATATGATATGAATGAATGCTGCTCAAGAACAATAACAGCAGAAGTGTAATGTAGTCGTTACATGTCAACACTCGTTGTACGCAGACAGTTGCAAGGAAACAAAGACAAGAAAAGAACTCGACTCCTATTTTTTTTCAATTGAAACAACAGACATTTATTTACAGGTACTTCCAGAATAAAAAAGACACACATGTTTAGAGAAGCACACATTTGAGATGTGTTCGAAACATAGACGATTTGAGACATATTCAAGATACAAGAGGACAGAGATAGATGTGTTACATATGTCGTCTGAGAGTGACAGGAAAAGATGCGTCCTAAACATGGCCGGACAAAGACAGCATACCATGTGTTCAACATGGCAGAGTTTTGTTAAGCACAGTGGAATACGAGAAGATTTTTGAACAAGAGACATATGTAACACATCTATCTCTGTCCTCTTGTATCTTAAATACATCTCAAATATGTGCTTCTCTAAACATGTGTGTCCTTTTTATCTCTGTTGTGACGTCACATCGCACAGTCGGCTTGGTCATTTGCACATGGCTGCTGCTGCTGTTAACCCAGCGTCAGCGGCTTTGTTACAGAAGAGTCCAGAAAGAAATATAAAAAAAAAATGTTTTCCCTTCACTCAGCAAGCAATACTTATCATGTAACAATAGGTTTTATGCGTCCTAAGATGAAGGACTGACTGCTGCCTCATCCCAGGAGGTGCTGCTCAGAGAACTCTCAGTTGCATACACACTTAATAAGCGACTTTGAAATCTAGTGAGGATTAACTTTTCCCTTCTCTACGGCGTCTTTCTTGTAGAAGAGATGTTGCTAGTCTCTCTATACTTTATCATTATTTTAATGCCCCAAACTCTATTTCCTCCCTGTAAGATATTCACAGCAAGAACTCGTCTAGCTATCACAACAGAAAAAGACATTCCTTTCTTCCTCCGTGTGCCTAGCATCAAGAGGAATTTCCATGGACAGAGATTATTTGTAATGGCCAACTGTCTGTGGGACACATTACCATAGGACCACTTCCCCGCATGTAGTATTGGGAATCCCAGCTTAATTGCTATATAGGTAGTTTTAGAAATAGAAAGTTATATAAGCATATTTCATTTCCCATCAGGGAGTTGGCAGGGTCACAAAAGGTTAGGTTTGACAGGTATCAACCTAGATAGAATGCACCGGAAATTAGGGGTGACATGGGAATTATGGTCGTAGGCTTCCGGTTGATGACCACATGGGCTGAGAGTTGGTTTTGGGCTGCAGATGAAGCAGACAGGAGATTAGGGTCTCTCCCACGTTTCAGATATAGGCTTGTCTTGAATAAACAATTGAAGCTTCGAATCCCATCTTGTGTTCTTTAATGCATCTGACTGCAGCAGTAAGTACCACTCTCCACGAGATGGCAGACCAGCGACCAGAAGATATCATCGGCTGGCCAAGGCAAGCAGGTATGTACGATTATACACTTGCACATACATGCCGTGGAACCGCCCACGGTAAGAAACTGTGTAAGGATAAGAAAACACACACACACACACACACACACACACACACACACACACACACACACACACACACACACCCACACACACACACACACACACACACACACACACACACACACATAACTGTGAACTGCACGTAAGATATGTAAGAACACAGACTCTTAAAAGTAAAAAGAATTGAACAGAACAGTAAGAGTAAAAAGTAAACAAATTAGAAGTAAACAAAATAGTAAAGTGAACAAATAATAAATAAATAGAAGGACGCAAAAGACTTCATTTAACATGCAGACTACAGCGTAGTCGTCTTCAAATGCAATAACAAGCACTTGTTAGGAAACCGTCTTACAAGTAATTGAGCTTGGTTTATTGCATTGATTAATTTCTACTCATTCACGGCTGGTGGAACTAGAGCATGCTACCTCTATGGATTAAGTAAAGAGTTTCATTCAAAATTCTGTGCAGATTCCTGGGTCCAACAAGATATACCAGTAGATGGTCAATGAGTGAAATGTCGTGAAAATAAAACTCAAGATGAAAATGGTGGTCCGAATAATCCAAAATAATATGAATTTTCAATCCTCATCTAAAAGATTCAGAAACTACAGGGTGGAACGATAAAATTGTCACCCCAGAAAAGACGACATGATTCCATTTCCGTTTGATGAAAAACCAGTTTTCTTTTTTTTTTTTTTTTTGCAGACCATCTACAAGTTAACAAGTTGGGTACAAATCCCAAGAGTGATAGGAGCCTTCTATCATGTCTGAAAGTGACACAATGTTCAACAAGCGAGATCAGAGATGCGCCACTGTACAACACATGCTCTCTACTGATCCAAATTATAATAACAGGACCATTGCCAGCACCCTCAAAATGCAAATCCGAACAGTTTCACACTTGAAGGCTTACCAGACTGATGAAAACAAAATTTCTAGCCACGGTTATGGTCTTTGGTGTGGTTTCAAGTGAGGGTCACATCATGCCACCTCACATCTTTGAAGTCAGTTGAAAATCGACACTAATATGTATCTGGATATGCTGAAAAATGTGGTGATCCCCTGGTATAGTCAGGTGGCCGCTGGCAGACTATGAGTGTGGCAGCAGGACTCAGCACCAGCCCACAAGTCCAAAGAGACCCAGGCTTGGTTTCAGGAGTACCATAACTTTTTACCCTTCTCTCATTGCCCCCCCCCGTCCTTCCCCAACCTGAACCTGCTGGATTACTTCGTTTGGTCATATATTGAGAACATCACCAACATGACCTCCCACGACACCAAAGCCAGCCTGATTGCTGCCATCTGCTGAGTATTCACAGAGCTCTCGCCAGCACTTGTGGAAAAGGCAGGCTCCCAGTTCCGGACCCGTATTGAGCTCTACTACATAATCAAATTACCTGAATTGATTTTTTTTCAATAAAAGTTTTAAAATCAATCTGTAGTGTCGTTTTCTTTAGGGCGACACTTTTATCATTCCACCCTGTAATTAATTCCCACCAGCAATCATTCGATTCCATTAAAACTCATTCTTGATTGGCTTTTCACACACAAAAAACCCCAACAAAACAAAATTCAAAAAACAACAAAAACAAAAAACAAAAAAAAAACAAAACAAAAAAAAACAACAAAAAAAAAAACAGAAAACATCCTGAAATTTAAAGTTCGTTTCAAGTTTTTGACCTGCATTTTTATATTTTTATTTGAATGAAGTAAAACAGAAAATATTTCTTTTTTTTTTCAAATGTTTATTCAAAAGAAGAAACTGTCTTAATGTTTACATCAAATAAACATTGAAACGTATACCAAAGGCAAGAAAAAAAAATCCCAACAATTTTTTTTACCTCTTACAATTTCATTTCAATTAGGATGATTCTGAACACTACTCTCATTATGGGTGTTATTTTTCATGACGTTTCAACCGATGTAATCTCCGACTTTCTTCAGATGCATCTCATTGAGCTTGGGTTCTTTATGTTAAAAACGAGAGATTTATGCGAAATATTGAACTAAACCCTTATTCAATCCATGGGGGCAGGTTGTTCTCGTTCTGTCAGCCATTATCGGGTTATGTTAAGTAATTTTTTATTGCATTCTTAGTTATTATCGCTTGTACTGAGGATTGAACTTTCAACCCCAAGAAAACTATTACTTAGAACTAATTACTACTCGACACCACCTGGCATGGCTGATGAAACAAAAACAATCTATCTCTGTGGATTGAATAAACATTTCAGTTTGAAATTATGTACAAAGAGTCCTGACTTTTATAAGATTTATGTGAAGAAAGTTGATGGTTTCATGGGTCGAAACGTTGTGAAAATAAGAAACAAGATGAGAATAGTAATCAGAAGAAAAAAATGTGAAACAAAGTTTATTTTAAGCAACTGAACAACTAAATATTCATCCAAAGACTTAAAAACAAACAAACAAACAAAAACCCAAACAAACAAAAAAACAAACTAGGCAATGCTAAATCTTAATCCATTGTATTAAGGGAGGTAACTCACTTATACTAAGAATTAAATGATTTTTGTCCAACTACTTTATTTGTTATAACAGAGTTTTATAACATTAATAACAAGAAAAATGTAAAATACGACGATAGTGTCATTTTTTTTCTTAAACAAAGCATTCAAGTAAAATAGAGTTACCTCCCGTAGTTCAGACTCCACAATTAACTTAAAAAAAATTTAATACATCAAATATTAGTAATTTTTTTTTTGTAGGAACTCCCTTTCAATTTCTTACTATAAAAATATGATAATACTGAGCCTGATTTGCAAGAATTACTTATAGATACAAGAACACCGTAACATGTAAGTAAAATTGTATATCTCGCGATACACAATAGTTTCCATACTGTGATAATCGTCTAATTTAAAGAGTTTAAATTATTTACAGTGAAACGTGTTTCCACATGACTTCCAAACAATTTATTTTGTCAACCATTACTAATACAGATATAGATTATCTCAAAAAAGAAACAGAGACAAGGTATTCGTTACTTACGGACATGAGTTATTTTAAAGGAAAAAAAGAGTTGGAAAATTATTGTTTTAAAGGAAAAAGAGTTGAGAAATTATTGTTTTAATAACTTGTTTGTGACCTATTTGTGTTAAAAAATGGGATATTTATTTTTTTTATAAAAGTTGAAAGCAAATTTGCCGCAAATAGAAACTGCAAGTAAAACGACCTTATTATTTATTTACTTCCAGTAATGGTTAAACGCGGATTATCTTACTTACATCATTCTTTTATGACTAATTAAGTTGCTTTAAACTTTTTTAAAAATATTAATTTTAAACACAAATAAGTCACAAATGTAAGGAACAGCAAAATAAATTTTTTTGTCTAATTTTCTAATTGTAAAAAAATTAAATAAGTTAGTTATAGCTAAAGTTAAATCGTACATGCAAACCGGTAAATTAAATGCAATCATTTTAGAAAGGAAACAATATAATCAACAATAATATTAAACAAAATACCAAGGGAGAGAACTCTACAGGCATAACATAACCAAGAGGGATAAGAATACCCAACTTTAAACATTTTATTTTTTTAAGATGATGAGGGGTGATCTCCCATGGTATAAAATATTATGAATTCAGAGTTATCTCCCTTGTTGTCTACTATTTTCGTTCATATTGTTTTATATTTAATTTTTATCGTTTTCAAAATGAAAGCTATTCCATTGTTGGGAATAAAATTATCGTTTTGAGGTAAATAAACAGTAAAAAATACTTCAAAATTTTCTTAATTTAAAGAAGACACGTAATGTATCGCACTTGCAATCTCAGTTATGCTTCAAAAGTTTACGCTGTGAGATGCTATGGATTTCTGTTTTCTTGCTTTAAACATTTTTAAAAAACTCGTTTGCAAATTCGTCGAAATTTATAGCATTGTCGTCAGAGGTGTCAACACGGTCAAAGAACTGCGCGACTTCGGCATCACTGTACGTGCATTTCAAGCTTTTCAGAAGTGCCTTCAGTTCCGTTATGTTGATGGTGTTATTCTGGTTTTTGTCTATTTTCTTAAAGACATCCCTCAGATCGTCCTTGCCGACATCTCTGTAATAATAATAATAATAATAATAATAATAATAATAATAATAATAATAATAATAATAATAATAATAATAATAACAACAATAACAACAACAATAATAATAATAACAATAATAATAATAATAATAATATTAATAATATTAATAATAATAATAACAATAATAATAATAATAATAATAATAATAATAATATTAATAACAACAACAACAACAACAACAACAACAATAATAATAATAATAATAATAAAAATCTTTTACATTATTCATGCTTGAATTACGCAAAAAAAAAAAAAAAAAAATCTCTGCACACCCCTTAAAATCATGGTTTTAACAATATGTTAATAATAGCCACCATATAGAGAATAGCATCTATTTGGTGATTGTGATCCTTGGCCTTCAGTCAAGAAAATTTACCTTGGAGACCACTATCAGCTCAGGAAACACACTGAAACGCAACGTTTCTGGAACACTGATTGAATCAAGAGATCCTACAAGGTAATTTCATGTTTTCAAGTAGTCTTTTACCTCTGTGAAATTAATTCTTCACAACAATTCAAAAAGACCATATCCGAAATGTTAAAGTTTAGCGTAACTTTTTGTTAAAAATAAAACAAATACACTAAAGTAATACAGTAACATAAGATAAATCGTTATGTGGACATTCATTGAATTAAAATAAGAAAATTTTGATAACACAAAATGAAACATTAATTATCTGAACATTTATTAATTTAAAATGAAATTAGGACAAATTTGTTTTCTCAACAAAAAATTGACATGCATTGCAATTATGTTTGTTTAAAGCTATTTATAAATTTTAAAAGTCATACATAAACATACAACAGCAACTTTCGTACATTTTAGAATTTTCTTTAATTCTATTTTTATTCAATAAATGTTTAGGTAGTTAATGTTTTAGGTTGTGTTATAGTATGACTTTAGTTTTGTTTTTGACTAAAAGTTACACAAAACTTTGACATTTTTAGATAGGGTATTTTTGAATTGTCTCCCCCTCAACAGAGCTCTTAAAAAAAAAATGAAAGCAAAAATCAAAACAAAACAAATAACAAAAACAAAAGCAAAAACAAAACAAAACCAAACAAAAAACACCCAAGAAACAGCAATGCACAAGTGCCAAGATATATTATACTCAAGGAAGAAAATGAAGGATATATACATGTATGCATAATATGAAAAAAACATGAGAGAATAGAAGGGTCACCAGTTAACAAGTGCAAAGTATATAAGGTATAAAGACTTCAATAGATCAGAGAAAGAAAAAAGACAGCGTTTGGTCAACACTGCTTGATCTTTACCTGTGCACACAGCTTCTATATATAAACACAATGCTCTGGCGAACTGCAGACACTTGTGCCCCCACGATGTAGACACCCTCGACAAACCCGACAGGCAGTTAAATCCCACCACCACACAGTAGAGATCCCTAGACGTAAAAGATCTTTCTACTCCAGTAGTTTCTTCCCCAGACTTCGCTAGACTCTGGAATTCCATTCCAGGTCCCTGCTTCCCCAACTGTACTGACATGCAGAAGTTCAAGTGTAACGTGAACTGACATCTTGCTGCCCAAATCCCTACATAGTACCCTAGTAGTTGTTGCCCCTGATAGTAGCCCCCTACACCAAAGTGGCAATTTGCCTTGTTTGGGGTGAAAATGTAATAAAATGTAATAACACAATATGACTGAGTTATTTGGTTTTCCCAACAAGAAACAAGATATTTTTTTTTAATTTACAACACTTTTAAATAAAATTATTTAAACAAAACCTTTTAATAAACAATCTAAGGATAATTTTTTTCCATTGTCATAGCTGGGTTGATTATTGGTTGTATCAAAACGGGGATATATAATATATAGAGGTTTTGAAACGGCACCAAACGGTTATATATGTAATGTAATGTATAATATATATATATATATATATATATATATATATATATATATATATATATATATATATATATAGTATACGTGGATTATAGAAAAGAGACTAGATGTTATGTGGCAGGATGAGTAGAGAAGGGAAAAATCAAGATACCGTACAGGACCAATATGTGCGTATATGTTGGATAAAGGCTGTTTGTGCCATTACATTATATCCTCAAGAATGGGTGTTTATTGTGGGGAGCACATATATGAGGGGAGGACAGTGTCATTTGTGTTGATGATGACAAGGCAAAGTTACATACTTGGGTTTAAAAGACAAACACGAAGACCAGGTTTAAAAGACAAACACGAAGACCAGGTTTAAAAGACAAACACGAAGACCAGGTTTAAAAGACAAACACGAAGACCAGGTTTAAAAGACAAACACGAAGACCAGGTTTAAAAGACAAACACGAAGACCAGGTTTAAAAGACAAACACGAAGACCAGGTTTAAAAGACAAACATGAAGACCAGGTTTAAAAGACAAACATACATTTATTATTCACGACCGGAGTATTTTTCAGAACCATAAATGCCACGTTACCACATTATGAAGATGTCTCTTGACTCCGCTTCCAGCCTCTCTCTTCGATCCTCCGATGTCAACTTCCCAAAAACTTAACTTTATATTAAATTAACTTAATTCTTATGACGTCACCCATCACGCTCGCAAATGTGTGAATATCGATTCACGCTGTTACCAGCTGACTGGGTCCATAGATTTCCGAATTCTTTACAGAATTGTTTTGTTAACCTCAACTCTAGCTATGAACAATATCCCTGACTTCGACTCCAATAACAATAACAACCAAGATTCAACATTCCCAGAATATCATTTACGAAATACATTCTGAATTAATAATAATCATCGATTATCATGAATTGATAACTTCATAACAATCTTCGATTATTCTTTCCGGTGTTTTCCATTAGCCAACAATCTAACAGTTATATTACTTTTGGGGAGGTATTTAATTTTTAAATAAGAAGATCAATTCTTAATGTTTTGACCGAAAGCTGTGGCTTTGTTTCTCCGTTCTGCTGGGGTCCTTATGCCCTATGTGCCCAGCAAGTGCTAACTAAAACATAAACAGAGTTTTGTCAATTGCAATTGAGAAAAACGAAATTTTATCACAAAACGTCTTTGCACAAGAGATAAAAATATAAAAGTTACTTTCGATATTGGAAACGTCCAAGTTATGCAAACTTAGGTTTGAGTAAAGAGAGTCGAGTAAATAATCACAAGTCAAAGTGTTCATAGTTTGAATATGTTTACATTTTTTTTTTTTTACAAAGGAGTGACCACTTATCAAGGCCCAGAGGCCACTCGAGAATAAGGGTTAATGTGTGTACCGTAGTCAACGGTACAATATCATAGTAATCGTTAGTAGTGGAAATTTGGTAAATTGGATTACTTAAGGGGAACGGCTCATCCAGAACTTGTACGTGTTGGTGACGACCATATTGTAGTCAGTTGGAAAGCAGGAAAACGGAACAGAGTTCCACAGGCATGCAGTTCTAAGAAATAAGTTTTATTCATGGAATTTACGTTTAGGTTTGGTCATATAAAGAGTGGGGGAAATTATTGATAGTGGTTTCAGCTAGATGGGTGTTTTTCATGAAAGTCAGGCAAGGGGGGGGTATATATTGGAGCTCAGACGAGCACTTGCACTTGCTATGAAAATAGCGATAAAGCAGAGACAGGCTCACAACGTCTATTCTGTGAGAAAGAAGTTGCAGGTAAGAGAAAACAGCATCCCTCACTAGGCTACGAAATCTATTTTGAACTCTGTCAAGGCAGGATAAGATGTTTGTAGCAGATTCTGCCAGATGTGACAATCGTACTCCATCCTTGGATGTACTTGGCTCTTATACAGGTAGAGAATTGGATCAGCAGTGAGATATTTACTGGAGCGGTAGAATGATCCCACCATTTTTTCCAGAAGTCTTGACAACGGATTTGATGTACGTATTCCATTTCAGATCAGGAGAAAAGGTCAGACCCAGAAGCTTTTCAAAACATGGAGCCTCCCGAAGACGAGAGCCATTCATTTCAATTGATGCCAGACGGGAATCAGAGTGTTGATGATGTAAAGATAGAAGAGCTTGGTTTTAGATGCATTAAAATTAACCAGCCACCTCTTTCTCCATTGCACCATGTGCTCAAGATCAGAGGAGAGAGAATGAAAGAGAACTTGGTCGTTTACAGCCTTTGAAGTATTGCCATAGATGGTAATGTCGTCAGCATAAATATCTAAGAATGATCTTAGGATGTGCTTTGAGAGATAATTGTATGTAAGTAATATACGTATGTAAGTATTTGGTAGTGTGGCACTCTGCATGTGTGTTGGTTTACCTTGCCCTTATTACTGTTACTGTGTGTAGAGATGTGAATAGCGAGTCGTTTCTGTTCGCCTGACTCTGGTTAATGTGTGAGAATGTATGTCAGAGATGAAGAAGGCTTGTATGTAAGTTATTGAGTCTTTTTCGCCTCCCCTGGCCAAAGGAACGTGGTGTGTGTGTGTGTGTGTGTGTGTGTGTGTGTGTGTGTGTGTGTGTGTGCGTGTTATTAGATGTTCTTGGATTGCTTTACTTTGACCAGCTGGTGAAGTTTACTTTTTAGCTGCTTATTTCTTTGCATCGGCTCATTATTTTGACATAAACTCGTTAATTTTGAGGGTGTGAAATGGTTTCCGTTGGTTGAAAATACTTTGACTTAACAAGTCCCTGTGAAAACTTACTTGCCTTAGGAAGTGACGGAGAGAGTGAATCGAAACAAAGCAGAGAATTAAAGAGCGCAACTCATTTGAGCCATTTGCTTTTTAGTGTTTGTTTGAATTGCCTCTCTGTCTTACTACAAGACCACAATCCATTTTGACGATGTTATGTTTATTTCTACAGCAGAAAGTTGGACTGTATTCAGGTGATAAAAAGAAAGAGTAGAAAGTTCTTTGAGTGTCGTGGGGCAGTCAATTATCTTCAGCGAAGATCGTCTCTACTAGACCGTCCGGTGGTCAAAGACAGGAGAGAGAGAGTGAGAGAGAGAGAGAGAGAGAGAGAGAGAGAGAGAGAGAGAGAGAGAGAGAGAGAGAGAGAGAGAGAGAGAAAATGGGGGTGCATTTTTTATGTTTATCCTGTTCTTTCTGCTGACGGACCGTGATTCCCAAAGTAGTTAAAGAAGTTCCGTAGAGGACTGTTAGATTCACTACGCCCTGCAAACTGACTGATTGGCCATTCATTCGCAAGAGAAAATAGATCTTTATTTCGTTTGTGACTGCTATAGGTATCAGACATCAATCAATGAATTTTCTTCAAATTCCGGTTTCTTATTTTAAAGGGTTTTATGGGGCACAGTATGGACAAAACCTCTCATTTGAAAATGCAAACATCTCATATTTGCATTTAATTTGATCCGTAGTCATTAGACACTAATTAAGCAAGATTACCTAAATTTCTATTTCTTCTTTAGACCACTTAAGCTTCAGCCTTAAATTTGAGATATTTTTAGGAATTCGAATCATCTAATGAATTTTGGTCAACATTGGAACAAGGATTATAGACATAAGGTATACTAACATTAAACATTGATTTTAATCGTCATAAGGTGGCATAAAAGTGGTGCAAAACTGAATTAATTTCACCTGTTGTGGGATGGAAGTTTTTCTAGCTCATTAGAATTAATTAGGTATGCGCAGTTTAATAGCTGACTCGGTAGGAGACATGGTTTTGAACGCTGGATGATTATAATATTTTTAAAATTTTCGATTACTTTTTGATTGTGTTTGAAGGATTATAGCCTAAAGTTAATCTTTTTTTTTTTTTTTTTTTTTTTTTTATTACATTTTCACCCCAAACAAGGCAAATTGCCACTTTGGTGTAGGGGGCTACTATCAGGGGCAACAACTACTGGGGTACTATGTAGGGATTTGGGCAGCAAGGTGTCGGTTAATAAATGTACTTAACTTTTGCTAAAAAAAAAAAGGTAATAATTATCCAAAAATGTGCCGGTTGTAACAACGAGGTTTGTTTATTTATGACAAATAAAACATGGTGGCAAAATTTAAAAAAAAAAAACACACACAAAAACAATATGGAAGCACATAAAAACTTCCACAGGCGTATCTGAAAATGACGTGAAGCGATTGAAGGGAGAAAAGGGGAGGGACAAAAACGACTGGTTTTCTTTCTTTTTTTTTTCGGAGCAGTGTATCCATGCATACCTATAGTAAATGTTTGTATACTTTTTACCATTTTTTAATTCAATTATATTTGTGTGTTCGTGTTTTTAATTTTTTTTCAATTTTATTTTGTTTTTCAAGATTAAGTAAAAATTATGTTGCGTTAATAATTACAAGATCGTCCATGAAAATATTAGAATCTTACATATAAAAATTACACCAAAAATGTAAACCTAGAAATAGAAGAAAGATTTTTGCAAAACTTTTTTGTGTAAAAATATCAACTAAACAATGCTTAATTCAATGGTAATATCGTTAGTTCGAAAAATTAATTTTATTTCGAGTTATATCGATTTTGTTAATACGGACTTTAGCGTCTTTTTCGTAATTTTTCTGAAAAACATTATTTTTTTTTACAGTTATTACAGTTTACGACGCTTTATTTTCATAAAAAAAAGCTAAAAATAAATTCATTAAATTTTTTTATTACTGAAAACTTTAACTTTAGTAAAGGTGTTTTTTATTTAAACAAAATAATTCATTTTCACTAAGATTCAAATAAAACTAATGAATTCATTATATTTCGTGATCATTCTTTGATAAATACTGAAAATTTCATTAAAATTGGTTAATTTTCTGATTTTTGGTGAATTATTAAGAAAAGGAAGAGCTTAAAATGTATAAACATTTTGAGCCACCGGTCATTAATTTTGCACGTACTCAGAATTAGTTAATTTTGAACAAATTAAATAGAAACACTTTTCTGTTCAAAGTTAAGTAACTGATGTAGAAATAATGCGAAACCGTACTTGAGGGATTTCTTGTCCAGAGCGTCAAGCCATTCATCAAGGGTTATGTAAGAATCACCAGCGCTTTTATTGACACTGTCGAACACATTCTGAAATAAAAAAGAAAAATAAATAAGTGCCAGATCAACGACATTTTTAATGATATTCTTTCGATAGTTTATCTGATTATCTCCCTAGAGCTAGAGTTGTCCGCCCCTTTAGATGTTCCCCACAATTTAGGCGAATACGTTTTAAACTCGCTCTTATGACAGTAACTAAATGGCCCTGTCAGTTCGTTATTGCTATGCAAAGTTCGCAACTTGAAACATTAATTCAAAATAATAAATATTTCATTAATAACTTTCTTGTAAATATGAAACAAACTTTTTAGATAAATCTTAACCTTTTGGTAATAGCGATACAAACTTATTTATATTTTAAATGTGACTAACAAGGAAATCCGGGATTGAATGACGGTCAACGAATGTTTCACACTACCATAAATTTTTTTTTGCCATTGCAATCAGTGAAATCGCTTATTTTTAAAAATCAAATCGATTGATTGCTTGCTCTAGTTGGGAACCCATCGCGGTGCACGAGGAGGAAGCTTCACATGCCTCCCCACATTGAATTAACCCACAATACATTGCAATCTACATTGCACTGTAGAGAACCTACTATTGATTTTATAAAATTATATTTATATAATGGTTTGAATTAAAGTTTAAAATGTAAATGTCAAGTATCATAGTTCAGTTGTGCCCTAAACAGAAACATTCATTTCAAACGCACCCCTGTCTTATAAAAAAACCTACTGTTGATTTTATATGCTAGGCATTTCTGCTTGTGCAGTGATAACGCTTCTCAAATGTACTTGTGATGTTCGGCAATATAAGAGTATTAATTTTGCTATTTCTTCCTTAATCAGATTTTTTCGATTATTGATTTTTGATACTTATCGGAGGCATTCCGATACAGAACATATCTAAGAACACTTCCAGATACATGAAGTACATTTGTGTGAAATTTAAAAAAATCGATCATTTTCATTTTGGAGTCCATAGGGAACGACTCAATAGCGGATAAGAGAAAGAAAGAGTTAGAGAGAGAGAGAGAGAGAGAGAGAGAAAGAGAGAGAGAGAGAGAGA